>NC_092270.1:11155028-11437528 GCF_036320965.1 Panulirus ornatus
TTAGGCGTCGATATCTCATCAAAATCTACAGCGCTTTGAACCACTTCTTCTTCTCTGTGGTGGTGATAGCTGACTTCCCTCTCCAAGTCAAGCGTCTCTTTTGCGCTACACTCAGGCAGTTGTGCTCCCAAATCGCGTCCATGATAAAGGCAATATATGCTCCACGGTCCTTCAGCCACATGTGCCTGCCTTACCGCATTTGGGATCACTTTCTCATGCTACGCTGGGGCACCCGCATCCCGAGAGTCTATACTGAGGTCCCCTCCTCCCTCGACGGACTACTCCCTCCTCCGGCTTCGATCTCATTTGTGTGTGAGAAGTGTAAAGTGTGGCTTTCCTTCACCAGAGCGGTTGTGAAGCTTCTCTACGCCGTGAAGAAAGCCTGGGACTACTTAATTCTCGCCGCAAAGAAGGCTATGCACATCAACACCGTGCATATCATGAGCTTACTCGTGCAGGTGACACTCCTTGTGTATCTACGCTGGTATTTCTGATGCACCACTCAATCTTCACCACTGACACTTGTCTCTGAATCGGCGCCGCGGTACCTCTCCAGAAGCCACTGGGAGATACTTTTGTGACATCACCACATTTTTTTCTCGTATCCTTCTTTTTGGTGTTTGCTGAGACTGCACGAGCAGGTGAGGCCCTACTCATGGCCACTCCATTGACTAGCATGAATTAAAGACCCATTTTATCGACCAAACCCTAAGTATGGATGAATAATTGGGTTGACCAGGTTTCGAACTTATGCGTTCGACCCTGGGCATCCTTATAATCTTAACACTTTCCATGTGCATCTATTCTTGTGATATATATTATACACCAACACAGCCACAGAATAATTCAGATATGCTGATTGTGCTACGATAAAAAATTGATAAGCAATTTGTGTTGTGGTCCTGAGCTTTGAATGGAAATTCAGCAAGATGTGAAAAGACAGCTGCTGATGGCTAATGTATAGAGGGCCTTTGACTTGACCCCAAGTGTTCAGGTCAAATGTCAGTGATTGTAGAGAATGAACAGTAAGGCTGACTGTGCACAGGCTGCCTCGACCAGGATTCGAACCTATGAGGGTTTTATCCCAGGAGGCCCTGGCTTGCATGGCAGTCAGCAACGCTAACCAGAATACCATAAAGGTCCATGTGTGTGTGTGTGTGTGTGTGTGTGTGTGTGGTGTAAATAAACAGGAGAATGTTCGTAGTAACATTCTCACTTATCATCATCACATTACAGCCCCCGAAGAGATAAAACAAGAAAATGGTCATTTGAGAAAGAGGGGGGAGCAAAAATCGTTCTTCTCCCTAACATTCTAATCAGTGGAAATCTTTGGTAAGAAACTCGAGACATACCAAGGCAAGGTCATGGGGGTTGGGGTGGGTCACACAGCCCACAATTTCTCACTGTGGCTACTCCGTCCCTGATGGCATGCCCCTGCCTCTCTCCCTCCTTCCTCTAGGGACACACAAAATGGAACCTTAACCCGTATCAACTTACGGGCAAAATTACCTCTATCTTTAAATTTAGTAACGGTGGGAGGTGAGGCAGTTGCCCTCAAGGGAATTTTTAAAGTCCCTCTTGAAAAAAGAAACATAGAAAACGTACACCATGGGTACACCGACCCTTTGGAGGCTACTTTGACCCAGTTCATTTAAACTTCGAGCTGGAAGACGATCGCTTCGAGACCTGCCACTACCATCACCACAAGTCCCTTCATGATGCATCTCCTCTGCTTTCCGAGACGAGGGATGAGAACCAGGATGTCCCAGGGAGGTGAGAAACAGCCGACAAGGAGGACCAGGAGAGACAGCCGAGACGATGAGATCTAGGAAACACGGGAGATGAGAGATAAGGAAAAGGAAATGTTGTTAAGGCGAGAAATGACTATTACAAAGTTCAGGTAAGGTGAGCGATAAGAACAAGGAAATGCAGCTCAAGCGAGAGAGAAAAAAAATAAGAGAGAGAGAGAGAGAGAGAGAGAGAGAGAGCGAGGTGAGGTGAGGTGAGAGACGAGGGAAGCATGTTGGTCAAGGAGAGGCAAGGGATCCTGACTGTAAGACACGTCCAGAGAAACCCTGCGAGACGTGGCAAAACATCTCATGATTAAAAAATAAAACAAGACAGCTGAAATTCTAAGATTGCGTCCACTTTTTTTCTTTGCATCAAGTCGGTCGATTATTGGGTCCACTTTTTGCGTCTAGTCGGTCAACTCACTACATGTAATAAACCAACATTGCAACAATTTATGTCATAATTATCTGCCTAGCCGAGTCTGACTGAGACCTTTCGAGACCTCTGTAATCCTTCTGGCTCTACCACTCCCAAGAGGAGAAGAGCATGGGGTGTGCACAACAATAAGTAGCCGCCAATAGATAGACAAAGGAAGGGATGAGAAGTGGGGGATATTTTCCCAGGTGTGCAGAGAGACACGAAGGATGCGGAAGAGTGGCGGCCCTTGGTGAGGATCTGTATCTCTGTCTCGGTGACGAGATTCATCAACTTGGGTCTCGGTCGGTAGCAACAAGAACGGACAGTCTCTCCTCACTACCTTACTCACAAGGCCTCTCCCTCTCAATCCCCCCTTTGCCGTTCTTCCCTTTCTGTCTCTTATCACCAATTTCCTCTGACGGTGACGTGTCCCCCGTCTGTGATATCGGCGACGGAGGCAGAGACGCCAACATGTGGTGACCACAAGGCTGCCCAGCCGAGGGCTCTCGAGTCAACTGAGAGAGAGCGAGAGAGGCCAGGTTTTCTAACCCCATCCTCTCTGCCGCTGAGAGCGAACAGCGTTCGTCACTCGGTCTGTCGACTCGTCACTGACGGACGAGATCTAATCGGCAATATCGGCCGGGTTATCGGGCGTTAGCCGTCTGTCGTTGATTGGAATGTTTCTCTGTGCAAACAGGCATGGCTAAATGGAAAACATGACGGCAAAAAAAGATAACTAATGGATATAAACCGAGCAAAAAAATTTGATAAAATCTCCTGCTCTCTCCCTAGCAGGTAGACCCTAAACCACGCCCTGAGGTCCTCGGGGTGAAATAAACCATAAGACTGTTTTATGCTGAGAAAAGTGACAAATCAGCTGTGCCTTACCTAAACCCAGCCTGTGGCTGCTGGCGCAGAAGTGGATGATACAGAGTACAACAAACGGTAGAGGAACTAACGCTACGTTGGCTGAAGTAAACAGCAAAGCTATGGGAGGAGGAACCTCCTCTCCTTACACCATCGTTAGAGATTATCATGCCTCCCTTACGGGCGGAGGTGTGCACGGGCACTGCTGGTGTTGTATAATGTGGCTACGTAACGAATTGGACAGAGACGGATGACCCATGTCATCAAGACTTTCGACACCTGCCCGTAGCTGGGGACACGGCTGGCGTTATCGCTCCCGCCCTGCTCGTCATCAGAGGAGGCTATCTACTGCGTCTGGCGACCGGGGCAAGGCTCGGGTCGTGAGGTCACCCGGGGTTTGTTTGTGAGGGGTCACATGGGGATCATAGAAATGCAAGGGCGAGTAGGGTCACGTGTGGGTCATGCTAGGGTGTGTAGGGTTGCAGGGCCAAGCATATGGTTATGTTAGGGGGGTCACTTGTGGTCATGTAAGGGTATGGGTGTGTGTGACGTGAGGTTCATTCGAGTCAAAAAGAGAGTCTATGTTTGGGGGTCACACGGGGGTCAAGCTTGAGTATGGGTGTGGGAGTCACATAAAACCTGGTGGGTCAAAACAGCCCATAGCTATGTGTGGGGCTAGAGTTCACCTTGGGGTCAGGATGCGTGTGTGTGTGTGTGTGTGTGTGTGTGGCGTTCGCGGGGAAGGACTAGCTGGTTATTTAGGCTTTAGGCTTATCGTCTGCCTGGGGTCATGAGGACCGTTAACTGCCGATCGGAAAGCCTTAAACACCTTCTTCATGAGTTCAAGGTAAAGCGAGAACCATACACGCTCTCACGTGCACACATCAGGCCCCTGGTCAAGGCAGTGTGTGCGTGAGTGTAGGCACTGAGGTCAGTGCAGCAGCCTATGGAGAGGCAGGGGGATCATGGTGAGGAGTGGGCTGTGGAGCCTCACAGTGATACTGGGAACCTATGAAGCTCACAGCTTGCCATGAGGGACCAATGTGATTGCACTATACTTGTAATGATCTATTGGTACAGTACAGTACAGGGAACAAGTTCCACACTCATGTGTAATGATCATTTGTGCGTTACGGGGGAGACAGTTTTACACGTATGTTGCCCCGTTTTTCCACCTTTATAAGTATCATGTCTTTACTCTTATGCTTGTGTGTGTATGTGTGTGTGTGTGTGTGTGTATGAAGACATTAGGTTGACAATGCGGCGTATGTCGTCAGGGTTATGAACCACCACGCCTCACGTATCGAGAGATTACTCATTAATGATATTCTTGCTAAATTGATTAGTTAGTAGTGAATAGAATATATGTGTGTGTGTGTGTGTGTGTGTGTGTGGGTACGCCGTTAGTTAAAAGTCACCTTCGGTGTGGCTATATCATCGTCAGTGGGTCCAGGAGGTCAGTCTCGTCAAAGAACACTTCGCTTCAAAGAGGTGTTCATCCTGTCTCTGCTACCGAGTGGAGCGCATCCTTGAAGCTCAGAGAAGAGGTTCTGGGATTGTAGGATGATAATAGTAATCATATCATGAGTATCATTATAAGGTTAGGATGATAATAGTAATCATATTATGAGTATCATTATAAGGTTATAAGTGAATTAATCTCTTTTTTTCCAGTTTGTCATGAAAGCTATCGAGTCATTAATCCACTGTTCTGGCTCAACCAGTCCAGTCTCCTCTCTCGCACCCTTTGCCCTATGACACACCATCGCCCTCCTCTACCTACAGGATCAGTGAGTGGGTAAAGTAGCGAGGTAGCAAGGGCACCTTTTAGGGATTTCGGCCTCTCTGCTACCTCCCTCAAGCCTCTGCGACTTAGAATCCCCTGAGATCTTGAGAGACGATCAACCCTCACGTAAAAATGAGAATGGAAATAATTGATTATGGAACATATCTACGAACGGTCAAGAGCAACGTATATATATATACACACATGTGAGAATGTGTGTGTGTGTGTGTGTGTTTCTGTCGCATCTTGGACGAGCCATGACCTCCTCAGCGACTGATGGTATCAGCCAGAGAGGGAGTTGGGGGGGCTCGCCAGGTCTTGCTCTCCACGAGGCGCGGCGCTGTCCCCCTCCCCCCCCTCCCCCTCTCACCTCCTCCTCCTCCAGGAGGAACTCTAATCGATGACCTCGCATGCAGCGTGACCTCCTCGTAACCTCGGGGACTGTGGTCAAGATGGTATCAGCAGTCGCCTCTCCTCTCTGTCCCCGTTGCCTCCCAGCCCCCTCACCTGCTTCTTAATTTTTCCCCTTCTTGTGATAACAATTTCTGCAGAGACATCCCATGTATCTTTTTTTTTTCTATTTTCCTTCATATTTGAGTTTTCAGATCTGATATCAAACGTGAGGGGGGGAGAAAACCTTATGATCATTTGATCATTTGAGAGAGAGAGAGAGAGAGAGAGAGAGAGAGAGGGAGAATCAGTACACCTTCAGTATTCTCAGAATTATAACGATCTCTTTCGCGCAAACGAGTAAATTAATTTCCTAACAATAGGCAATCGCGCCTGCGCCTCCCACTGCAATTACATTAAGCATTTTGGCTGAATAAATGATCCTACGATGATACTTAAATTCTCCCGAGACTTTCGCTTCCTTTATCTCCGACAGGCATCGAGACGGACTTGTTCTTCCAACACACTTGAAAATCCGAGATAATAATATGTCCTGGATTCAGGCCGGTGCAAGCTGCCGGGCCTCTCCCATCCACCACGGAGATGCGGCCCTCTGCAGCGTCCCTACCAAATCGCCCCTGCCCAGGACCTCTAACTCTCTCTTGCCTTAGTGAGTACCCCCAAGTGTTACTGTAAGATCAGGGGAGCTGATTCGCTGATTCTTGACGTAGTCAAGGCTCAAAAGGTGCCACAGAGGAGGACCTGAAAATGGTGTTTGCAAATGTTATTAATTGGCTATGTGTTGCTTGGGCTACAAGGTTATAATTCTGATGGTAGTTCTATAAGGACATTCAACGTGCTCAATGGGTATAGCAAGAGAGGAACTAACCAGAAAACGAATGAGAGTGTGCAAGGGAGAAACGAGGTGAACCAACCGGGTTCATGCGACAACAGAGTATGAAGCGTGTTTTGAAACAATGCAGAAGACATGATCGGGATTCGCAATGAGTCTCATTGCGATACTACTTACGGGGAATGTCTTGTAGAAATAAGGCGAAGCAAATGAATCCGACGGTTTCGACTCTTAGGCAAGACTCTACGACCCTTGGGGAAGATGGCCTGGCCTATAACCAGACTTAAAGTCATCTGCTACCATGTCCAAGGGTCGTATCGCCGTGCTTAGGAGGTTGCTAAGGCCCCCGTGCCTGTAGGAGGCACGTGAAATTGCGTACGCAAATTCGTCAGCGTCTGGATGAGGAGCCGTCATGCTAGACAGGCCGGACGGTGGGTGTGAGGACGAGGGTCAAAGGCTTTAGATTAATCACTCATGAAGACCGTCCAGTAGAGTCGTGAGGCAGACGCAGTACAAATGATGCAAAATGAGGCCAAGTTGTGTGACGCTGGTCCACGTATTAGGGTGGGACACGTGGGGTATAGAAGGAAGCCTCATTTTGCCACTCCATCTCAGTTTCAGTAACCCAGATGCAAAGGTTCTACCACTTTATCTCGTTTCCATAACTCTGATTTAAAGCTTCAGTAACCCTGATATAAACCTTCAACCACTCCATTTCGTTTCGGTAATCCTCACGTAAAGCTTCAACCCCTCCATCTCGTTTCAGCAACCCTGATACAAGTCTCTTACCACTCCACCTCGTTTTAGCAGCCCTGATATAAAATCTTGCTACAACAGCACAGATCGTACACACATTTAAGACTTGGCTCCTCACTTAAGAGAACGGCGTCCGCGTGAGTTCGTGACCAAGGACCTACTGAAGAGATAACGCCTACAGGAATAACCACACCTGGTATTGTTTTGGTTCCGCGTGGTCAGATCTCATGACACTGGCGCATTTGCCGAAGTGGGAGGTTCTGGTGGCCACGGGAGGGGTGGACCTGGTCAGATCACGTCAGAATTACAGAAGACGTGATAATACTTTACGTTTGATTCCCTGCCAATGGGGTTAGTTAAGTCACGCCACTCACGATGAATTCTGAATATACTAATACTCTCATTCGCTCAGGACGACTGTATAAAACCAGAGCATGACAGCATTGCCCTTAAGCACGAGTTGAAAAAAAAAAAAACACTTGAGGATACCGAGACAACTTTAAAGGTTTCGTTTATCAAAGGTCACATTATCGCCATAAAAAGCCACAATTTCAATCATATTGGCCTAGATAAGGCAAATGTCTCATCTGAGACGGCAGATGAATGTGGAGGGAATAACTTGAAGGACCTACGTGTCAAGGGTAAAGGTGGAGGGGGTGGAAAAGACCAATATGGAGACGAAAAAGTGAAGTGAAGGGTGTACTTGAAGTATCGAGAACCTAAATATTAAGGAATGTGATACGAGTACAAGAGAGAGAAGAAACTGGATCGATACGGTGTGCGGGGAGCGACGTGCTGTGGATGGCAAGCCGTGGTTTCGATACATTTATGCATGCCAGCTAGAAAGTAAATGTGTGCAAATGAAGCCATTGTTCGTTTATCCCTGACGCCGCCTCGCAAACTTGCTCCACGACACAAATGGAAGAAATTTCAGAAGAGCAGACAGGCCTGATAACTTCCGGTATATCGTCAACAAAAACACGTAAGGACGAACTGAGAACCAAACTGACCTCCACCACAACGACAGTGTAACCCAGAGCTTCATAAATATACGTGATCAACAGGAATTCAGTTGACAGTGGAGGTTGACCGAACACCGACACCGACACACACACACACACACACACACACTTGGAGGCTCTCCTCCATAACCCTGTAGCTAATGGACGCCGGCGCAAAAGGAAATGACGATGGTGGTGTTTAAAGGAACAGGTCTTCTCATGCCTTCCCCGTGTGACCCCTGACCTCTCCCGCCCACACACTAGGCCTCCGACCTACACCACCCACATACTAGGCCTTTGGCCTCTGACATCATGTCCTTTGCTCAACCAAAACCTCCACAACCCCTTTGTTTGACTACAACCTCTCTCATACCTTCATTCTCAAGCACAACCTCCATCACTTCTGTGCTTAACCACCCCCTTAACCTCCGCCACCTCCACGCTAAACATCCTACCTCCACCTCCGTGTGATCTTCATGCTCCACACCCTACCACCACCGCCATCGAAACAAACCCAGAACCTCCTCCCCTACCACTTCCTGAAACCCATTCAGATCCAAAGCCGTAAATCTGGCTAGTTTAGATAATTTCAGTTCCCGTATCAACTTTGAGCCCCTTCATAACGGAGAAGCTTTCGGAGCTAATGTACACGAGTTGGCCAACATGTTTCTATATCAAACAGAACACGAGGTACAGAGATGATCTTACGTCGTCCATATGGCCGACATGTTTCTATATCAAACAGAACACGAGGCACAGAAATGATATTACGTCGCCCATCTGGCCAACATGTTTCTATATCAAACAGAACACGAGGCACAGAGATGATCTTACGTCGTCCATCTCGAGAAAGAAGAACAGTTTCCTCGGACAAAGACATCGGGGAGTATATAAGTGAGCAGTTCAAAGCAAGTGTGATTAATAATAATACTCCGTTACAAGCGAGAGACTTATGGAATAGGATACCTGAGAATAGTCATCTTACAGTCTGTGAGAGACATCAACCAGCCTTATACGTCGGTCAAGTGATGTATTGCTAAGAGTCAAATGGGAAAGTTATTCTGCGTTTCTAGCCAAAATGAATTTCACAGAAATCTTGCTGCTCAGTTCTGGAATTTTTTTTTTTTTTTTTTTTTTGCTTTGTCGCTGTCTCCCGCGTTTGCGAGGTAGCGCAAGGAAACAGACGAAAGAAATGGCCCAACCCTCCCCCAAAATTCTGGAATTCTGGAATGTATGGGAATGTATATATATTGAGTGAAAATTGATAAGAACACACACACACACACACACACACACACACACACACACACATATACATATACACTCGTTTACATGTACGCTCATAACTAAACGCTAACACTCGTACACAACAGATAAACAGAGAGAGAGAGAGAGAGAGAGAGAGAGAGAGAGAGAGAGAGAGAGAGAGAGACCAGACGACGAAGGAGAGGAACCCGTTCGTCTTTGACAACGCAGCAGCACCTTTCGCGGCCGCCGCTTCCCTGATCCCGAAGCTAATATATTGGGTAAACAGAGATAGGAAGCTTTGCCGAGTTCCTTAAAGAGACGCAGCTACAACTGTGAGGGTGTGTGTGTCTTCTCTCATCAGCATACAAGAAGATCTTATGCCGATAGGAACGTCAGATGCGCCTACGTTATCTCTCTCTGACATTTGTTCATTATCTTACTCATATATCAGATATAACTACGTTTTCGTTTCCTTGCTCTCTCTCTCTCTCTCTCTCTCTCTCTCTCTCTCTCTCTCTCTCTCTCTCTCTCTCTCTCTCTGCGTACACCCAAGAATGCGTGCTAATGGTACTTCATGCCTTTATAGGAGAGTCGTCGAGTCCATGAGACACCGGTGTGTCTGAACATAGGCACACAGGCTGATGCCTGGGGCGTGCCAAACAGTGAACAACCCCCCCCCCCCTCATATATATATATATATATATATATATATATATATATATACGGTCCCTGTTATTGGTAGTATCAACCGTTCACCTGTCGGTGTTCCAGTGGCCGCCTTGACACATACATCTTCCTCCTGCAGGAGATACGTTGTTCCCGACCATCTGCAGGCAACATCCACCGCCTCTTATATCTGTCATCGCCTCAGTCCTCCTCCTCCCCTTACCTGTCCCTCCTTTATCATTATTCACTTCTGTGCATCCTCCCTCTCCCCGCCTCTCTTGCCCTCCCTCCTCCGGGATCGGGGTAGGAGATGGAGGGAGGAGACAGAGCCTCCGCTAAATGTATATACTTTCTCCTGGTCATTTCCTCGCTCTCTACGACGCATCCTCCTCATTGCCGATCTTTATTTGATCACGTCACCTTCATCACTGTCATCATCACTCTATGCACATCATCCTTAGTCATTATCCCTCATCTTCTTGGCTCCTCAGTTGAGGTACTGCGACAGAGATGGAGGAGGAGGAGAAGGAAGAGGAGGAGGAGGAGGAGGAGGAGAAGGATGGTCTATCTATCGTGGCCAACCGTCCCTCTTCATCACCCCCCTGAGGAAAACTTCCCCCCACACTTCATCACCTCGCAAGGAACCTTCCTCCTATCCCACACACTCGAGAAATGTTCCATCACTGTCTCCTTCATCGTAATGCTCCTTACCTGGAGGCAAGCAAGCTTCTGCCTCACGTACGCCCTCAAGTCCAACATTTCATCGGGCCGGGTCTTCCATCCCGACACATGTTCTTTCACGGACGTCAAAGTCTTACATCCACTGGAGTCACGTCCCATGAAACGTTTGGATTAAAGCGATCGGTCGTCCGTACTTGCGATCAATTATTCGTATTTTTGCTGTCACTGTGATCAATCGTCCGTATCTATGATCAGTCGTTCATATTTGTGATCCGTCTGCAAAATGCCTGCATCTGTGATGTCCATATCTATAATGGAAAGGTGTTTTTAAAGTGATTCAACGCTCTTGAAGTTTAGCGTTAAGAATTTTTTCAGCGTGGTGTTCGCTCTATTCGAGCTACACTCAGCATCACATAACATCAGCTTGGAGTCTGTCGTGGAATTATGTGACGCTGGGCTAATTCTCACTAGCCAGTGCCGCTATACAAGAGACCAGTTTGACCAACCACCATATATCCCCAGTCTACTTTAATCCTTGATCATAAGGGAAACACTTGTGTCGGACAGTGTTAATGTGATCTCGTGTTTTTAGTATCTAGTATTGGGTTCTGTGATGATGTGATGAGCATCTGTAAAAGATATGGGGTTAAATACTATCTTGTGAAGTGTGTTGTGATAGGTGCTTCCCCACCCAAACCCTTCACCATCGTTTCTTTACGAGCGTATTGTTCAAACTGTCGTAAAAACTTACTCCTGAAAAATATTTTCAGAGGTATTCACGTAATATTCGACCGATCAAAGCCCCAGAAACCATTTTCCTGACACCATAATACATCTCCATGCTCGAACTATCATAACTCTGAGCGAATTTGGTCATCTTTTTACATTAAGCGAGGCAGCTCACTGGTCAGAATCTCAAATTCTAGGATACACATCACGAACACTGGAGCCTAGCTTAACTCCTTCCCTTTCCAAACCAACTCAGAGCATCACTACGTTCTATTCCCCTGGAATGCCTGGGGTGCCAGGGGGCTATGCTATGGATAAAGTACAAATACATGTTCAACAAACCACTCGTGGGCTCTGGTAACCCTACACCACCACATCTTTATAGGCGGGAACAAAATCTTACGTTCCTCCAATCCACCTACCTTGTTCAAGTCTCTTTTCTTTTCACATTCTTCCACGACCCACCTGTTATTTCTCCCCTCCTATTCACCATCTCTCTCTCTCTCTCTCTCTCTCTCTCTCTCTCTCTCTCTCTCTCTCTCTCTCTCTCTCTCTCTCGATAACCATCCCGGCGCTCGTACTGACATCATCCTTATTTTTGATGTCCACTACTTCGCCAGAGGCAATGCTTCACACTCGACTGATCTCATTCTATTGTTGAGGTGTTAGTCACCCAATAACTTGTATAAAAGTCACCTTTTTTTTCTGAGGAGGAGGAGGAGGAGGATGCCGATCTTTTGTTAAGTTACTCCGCTTTTGTTAGAAGAGGTAATCTGGCGTAAAAGGGAATATAATAAAGTGCATCCTTGATAGTGAATTCGGCAATGCTATTTATCTGCATGAAACTCGAGGTAAACAGGATGCGAGGATCGTCCCTTGTCACCCTTATCAGGGAACTACTACTGTCTTAGAGAAGACCTGACGTATTTTATGGCAGTTTCACCTTACGTGAGGTCAACTTATCTGTGGTTCGTTTGTACACGGGATGATTTACGGAGCTATATAATCTCAGGGAACAAATCTAGTACCTTTTTTCTCCTTTCTTTTTCCCTGGACTAGAACTAATGGTACATTAGTGTAGTACATCTGAATATATCTTCTGATTTGAGGTTTACCCCATCGCTCGCTACAGGGGCCAGTCACAGGTGTACACACAGTCCTCATCTATGTCCAGACGGCACACGAATAGCTAAGCCAGCTCCACACTCACAAAATCACTTCCTGATTCACGCTCCTCTCTCACTAAGCCCGCTACCCTCACACTGGGCACCAACACCCTCCAAGCTTCATCGGTCTTAACACGGCCTCTCGGTGCGACTAAACAACTGACAGAACTGGACGGGACACAATGGTACCATCATCAAATCTAACTATATTTTCTCTTCGTAGACTCACTACACTTGGACCCCGCTTCGCACCTGCACTCCAGAACATCGACGCGAATTTCAGTCTTCTGATAATCATCAAACTCATCCTCTTGTGTATAGCCCAGTCGTCCTTCCTGCAAACCACATACAAAATGGTAGCTCTTTGTAAAGGTACCATAGAGAAGAATGCAATATGACCCTCAGACCCCATCTACACCATCCGTCAAAAGGCGTCCCTCTACACTGACGCTCCCGACTCTCTCAAACCATCATTACCTGATCCGACTCTTCAGAAGGTAGCCATAGTATCACTCTTGCCACCATCACCTCCTGCTACCTGACGTCCCTCTTCCTTAAGTTGGTGTTTGGCTCACATCCGCATCGAACCCCAACGAGATCGTACCTATCACTGCAAGGAAGGCTCCTTCCCTACCACTATGGAGTTCATCAACAATGGACAGGCCATGTGTACCTAGCCTCCACCCTCGTACTATGTAAGAGGCTATCTGTTTAACCCCTCCACCCATTATGTGGCCTTTAGTTTTCAGTCTGTGACTGCAATTAGTATCAAGAATTATCATTATTATCATTAACATTACTTTTATTATCAAAATCATTATTATTATTATTGCTGTTGTTATTATAGTCATTACTGTCATTATCATTAATATCATCATCATCATTATCATCATTATTATTATCATTCTTATCATTAATTTCATTATGATCAAGATCATTATCATCATTACGCATCCACGAACAAACACACGAATACACAAAAGAAAACCTATATTTCATACACAAAAGACTTCATGATTTCTCAAGTCAACATACATTGAATTCATCACTTTTACTAGATATGCAGAATACATAATGAGCCTTCTAAGTATGATAATCACATCCTTGAGAAAATATAATAATGCTGGTTTCGGCTCAGCAACAAATTAAATGTAATAGGGTTTGTCTCTGTCATATGTAGATAACAATGACCTCCCCTCTGCAAATGTATTTAACCTCAATATACTTTAAATATATGAATAATAATCTCCTACGATTACTTTCCCTTGACACTGAAGATGAATGTATGTTTTACACAATGTTCCATCGTCCATGGTGTAATACCATTCTTAACGTAGATGAGGTCAGTCTAGATTTGATCAGGGAATTATTCCCTGAACACTAATCAAACATCACTTGATATTATGTAAAGTTGATGGTCCATTTTCCGTGTAATTTGCATAATCTGGGCAAAAATGTAAGCAAAACGAGGAAGTGGAAAGTGTACTAAGTTAAGGTAAACTGTCTGGCTCTACGCCGTAAACCTTTGACACTGTAAACCCACCCCTCCGGGAGGTACTCGTTGTAAGCCCTGACCCGCGGGAGCCACTCATTAAAACCCGATCCCCGGTGGGAGCTCACTCGTTAAACCCGATCTCCCCCCCAGGAAGCTCACTCGTTAAACCCGATCCCCCCTAAGGGAGCTTCCTCGTTAAACCAAATGGGAGAAGGAAGGGAGGAATAAGGACGTGTTAGAGAGGGAGGAGTAAAGACAGCCCCCCATCCCTCGCCACGGGATTTAAGATAAAGATAGGAAGGAGAGGTTGAGCGGGTCAGAGCGAGAGTGGCGTTATCCTCTGTCACTGCGACAGGTTTAGTCTGTCTGAAGGGCGAGGTATGAGAGAGAGAGAGGGAGGAGGCTGGTGTCCGCCCTAGCTAGAGTGTGGCGTGGTGGCTCCCGGCTGGAGAGAGGAGACCAGCTCGTCGTATGATGATGTGAGGAAGGGCGGGTGCTGTGGAGCTCTGCTGGGAGGCTAAAGGCCAGAAGAATAGCAGTAGCAGTAGTAATCATCACGGCGGCATGGGCGTGGGTTTCGGCCGGTAGCGGTAACAGCAGGAGCGTGGATTTCGAGAACCTGAGGCCACCCTCCCTGTGGTGTGGTACAACATGGTGTAGGAGAGGGAGTGTTGGGATGGATGACTGAAATGAAAATCAAGAAGTGGATGAAGGGCAAACACTGTCGTTACCGTGAGGATGACTGGCAGTAACGGATGACGAAAGGATGTAGAGTTACGGTGGTCCCAAATGGATGAGCATACTGGCGTGGATTTCAAACCGAGGTCCAAGTTTAGCTCGAGGATGGGTGTGGGTTACCGTACTATCATTATCAAGAAAATCATTTTAGTTTGCGGCATAAAACTCGTTAATTGCACACTCCTCCCCCATCTCATGGGCGGTGACGCGAAAGATACAGGGCACAAAATCGGTAACAAGGAACTGGGCCACAATGATAGCCTTACATAAGAAGTTACATGACGAGTGTGAGGTCTTGCAGGCAGAGTCAAGGCACCCCGGTTGCAATGGTACGGTTCGTCCGACCGGAGACGAACGGAAACCTTGAGTTGGTTAAGACTTTCACGTGTGGAATTCTCGACAGGTAAAGTGCCTGATGGATGCTTCTGGCGGCGTTAAGCGACTGTTGCCAGTGTACCGTATCTCAGATCTTACGTGAGAGCCGCACCAGCGACATTTGCCAAGAATACTACATCACCCGTGGACTGAGTGACTCGCTGGATGGTGTGTGTGGGTGAAATGTTCGTGCGGTTGTATGGATGACGAACAGACGGGTGGATGAGCATGATGTATGATGAGTAAGACTTGACAGTGTCGGTCTCAAGTGTCAGTGTGACTCACTTATCGGTAACTAATCATCAATTTGTTTAAAAACTAATTTTTGAACTATTTTTTTTCTTTTTTTAACACTCACTGAGTAAATGACATCAAGACGTGAAACTACGTTGTCTGAACCACTCGGCAAAAATTACCATACCAAACCATGTTATGTATGTAACATCTTATGTAATACCGACCCACTGGGGTCTGGCTAAGACCCTATGTGACCTCTGTAATCCTTTTGCGCTACCGCTCACAGGATGAACATGGGGTGTATACAAAAAATTTGCCGGGGGTCACCGGCACATATTCACTTCAATAAACCTCCACAGAAGAATGGTGCTTGTAATTCCAGGTAACTGAAATGTTCGATCACGAACTTCGAGGACGAGTGACAAGTGTCGGATGGATCACGTGTGTCACTGATGGCGAGTCTCAGCCGGAGGTAATGTGTGAGGCCTTTAAGATGGAGGCACTGTGGCTAAGGAGACCCAGGTAGGCGCTGGAGGCTCTGGTCAGGTAAGAGGGAGGTGAGGGAGGCACTGTGGCTAAGGAGACCCAGGTAGGCGCTAGAGGCTCTGATGAGGTAAGAGGGAGGTGAGGGAAGCACTGTGGCTCAGGAGACCCAGGCAGGCGCTGGAGGCTCTGATGAGGTAAGAGGGAGGTGAGGGAGGCACTGTGGCTCAGGAGACCCAGGCAGGCGCTGGAGGCTCTGATGAGGTAAGAGGGAGGTGAGGGAGGCACTGCGGCTCAGGAGACCCAGGCAGGCGCTGGAGGCTCTGGTCAGGTAAGAGGGAGGTGAGGGAGGCACTGTGGCTCAGGAGACCCAGGCAGGCGCTGGAGGCTCTGATGAGGTAAGAGGGAGGTGAGGGAGGCACTAGGGCTCAGGAGACCCAGGCAGGCGCTGGAGGCTCTGGTGAGGTAAGAGGAAGGTAAGGGAGAGACGAACATGTGCATGAGAGGCGGGTTATGGGGGCCCTCGCTATGAGATGAGTCAGTGTGACGCTGTTGTGGCTGGCTATGGGGGTGGTTTGGAGAGAAGTGGAGTTGGCGGACGAACAATGGGAGCTCGCTGGCTGTTCCACCTCGAGGGAAGCAAGGAAATGGTGATGGGGGTAGAGGAGGTTGGAGAGGTCAGGGAGGGATGAGGCGGTGGGGGTGAAGAATGATTTAAGGCTGGCTGATGGATGCGCCTTGGTCAAATGGTGGGGCTGCGGCTGCGGCAAGCGAGGTTATGAAAGCATGGAAGGTACAGGGAGATGGATAGAGACTTTTCATGAGGGGGGGGGGGTGTTGTTGGCAGAGGGATTAGCACTCGAGCAACAGGTATATGGCCGGAGGAGAAGGTGGAGGAAGGCCAGGCAGTGAGGGGAGTATGAGAAACCATCTAGATCTGGTGGGTTATGTGTCTCAGGTCAGTGATAGTAGTGGCGGTGGCTTGGATGGGAGGGAAGGGGGATGATCGGGGAAGATAGTAGGGGAAGGGGTAGGAGGGTGAGGGTGGAGGCTGAGGTGGAAGAGGTCAGGGCAGCACGGACTCTCAACGACCCGCGGCCCAGTCGCCGCCGCCTTATACAGGAGGTAATGGATACACACACACACACACACACACACACACACACACACACACACACACACAAGAACGCTACATAAAGAAGATGGAAGTAGGTGTCGAAGATGGACCACAAAGAGCAAGGGAAGAAAGCAATAAAGAGAAAGAGAGGGAGAGTTAAGAAAGAAAATAAAGAAAACTACGATGGAATAAGAATAATAATTAAACATATGTCGACGCAGACGCTAACGAAACTAAATTAAGATAAAGGCGCCAAACAGGTCAAAGATGGACACTTGAAGAAAACGGGGCTACAGTCTACACGCACCGGGCAAAAAAAAAAGTGGAATGGGAGCAAGGACGGCTAAAGCTCGATTAGGAAAGTGAGAGAGCTAAGCGTCGGGCCGACAAGAGAGGGGGTAGAGGAGGACGCAGAGGGCCAGGATGATGGGGAGGCCCCCAGGGCTGGAGGTCACAGCGAAGATGGACGCTAATCGATTCGAACTCAGACGTCATAGCAGAGGCGGAGGGAGGATCAGGAAGACGGCTCGAGGAGGAGGAGGAGGAAGAAGAGGAGGAGGAGGAAGAAGAAGAGGTGACGGAGAAGAAATGGCAGTAGGAAAGATAAAGAAGATATATGTAAAGGAGGAGATATATGACAGATGTAAGAGGGGGAAAAAGGGGGAATCAAGAGGGCGAAAAGGGTCATTAGAATATAAAGCAAAAGGTTGAACATCCTAGAGGGATAGAGAGTGAATGGCTACAGGTGAGTGGAAGGATATTATCATACAGTATTGAGGGAGATTTGGAAGAGACTGTGAATGTAGGTTATAGCAAAAACGAGAGTGAATGGTGGGGTTGAGAATAATGGGGCAATAATGATAATAATAATATTGATAATAATAATAATAATAGTAATAATGATAATACTAATAATAATAATAATAATAATAATAATAATAATAATGATAAGATAATAATGATAATATTGATAATGATAAATATAATGATAATATTGATAGTAATGATAATAATACTAATAATAATAATAATAATAATAATAATAATAATAATAATAATAATAATAGTAATAATGATAATAATAATAATAATAATAATAATAATAATAATAATAATAATAGTAATAATAATAATAATAAAGATCCATCTAATACTTATGGCCTTCAACCCATCGCGAGTGAAGAGTCACCTTTAGAGAAGCTGTAAGAACTTTCCACAAGAAAGGAGTCTACACTTCCCTCCTACCGGAAGTAGTGCTGCTTTGGGCTGCGGGAGCCTTTAGAAAGGTGTTAGATAACACCAGGATTCTTTCATAGAAATTGACCCAGAGCGTAATAATAAATAGACAGATATTCATCTATATTTTTATAACCCTCTATGTCCAAGTTTGGTGAGTTTCTGTAATGACTGGCCAACGCTACAGGATGTTGGGTGGTAAATAAACAAATTGGACCGACTAAAGTTCCTCTGCATACCTTCGTGAACATGAGAAACTGTAATGATCATTTCCCAATGCACAACACCAGTGGATATTTTTCTTTTCCATTGGGCTGCGGTGAAGACATACGGCCTCAATACATCTCCATTATCCTCAGCCTGGACTTGCAGACTTAAGTCCAAAGCCTCACTCCACAGCGTCAGGTAAAGTCGTCTCTGAGGACGATAGGACCCTAAAGTCTACCATGCACTTGTATGGAAGGGTGTTGAAGAAGCTTTAGCCAGCCGTCCTGAAGCTTTCTGAACCTAATCTGAAACTCTGCACACGTAGACCACAATGGAGACGTGACTGACTGGAGAAAACTGAGGTGTAAAGGATGAACATAAGATGTTTATATATGGATGAGGGAAGATGACGGAGGTGAACAGTGCAATAAAATATAGGAGGAAGGAAATAAACAGAGAAAGATAGATAGTCTACTTCAAACCATCTTCCTCTCCTCTGTCTACCACATTATCTGCCTCCGACTATCTTCGTCCAGCTATAAACATGTTCCTCAATCCTCCAGTACTCCTTAGATCCCCCGTTGACTCACGTCTCTACTGTGGTCTATGCTTACAAATCTCAGGTTGAAAGTTCACGTGGGTTAAGACGTTTGGCAGAGACGAGATCCTTCACCTTACCCTATATTGGAGTTGTATAGACTTCGAGGTCAAACCCCCCCTCACAGATGTCTCTCCCTCCTCGGGAATCGTGGGTGGGAATGAAGACTTATCTTTTTAAACAATTTGCTCTGGGGATAATGGAGATGTATGCAGGCCGTATTTCATCATACACACACACACACACACACACACACACAATCCTGTGAAAAATTGGTCCTCCCATGTTGAGCAATGGGGGGGTAATTATTACATATTTACACTGCTTACGAAGGAGTACGCAAGAATTAGATATTTCAGTCTCTTTATTTACCACTAGCAAACATGCTTTCATGTGGGCGAGTCATCACAGACATCTTGTCAAACCTGAACATACAGAGCTATACACATATAGATGAATATAAGGCAACTGACGGAGGTGAGCTGAAGGCCATAATCAATTAGCATATACATACATACACACCACATGATGGGTGTATGTATAAATATATATATATATATATATATATATATATATATATATATATATATATATATATATACACCTGCATATATGTATAGCAAAGTAACATATGATGAGCCTGGTCCTGAGGAAGGGCTGAGGGCCTCCCCTTGTATGCAAGTCACAGACACACACAATTACTGGTTGGGTCAGTACCCACAAATATGGACAGTTGACTGATATATGAGTCAAGTTACAGGAGTGGGCTGAGGGCCACATGAATTCGGCATATGGAAACACACACACACACACACACACACACACACACACACACACACACACACACACACACATAACTATATTTTTTTTTCTTATTTGTTCGCCGTTTTCAAAGTTTGCGAGGTAGCGCCAAGAACAGACGAAGAAACGATTTATTTGCTAACATTCGCTCTCTAACTGTCAGGAACAATGCATCGAGACCAAAGCCTCAAGTTCACAGCTAAGCCCCAAACAGACCTTTTCATGGTTCAGCCTACTGAGAGCACGTCGCCCCCCGTGCATCACATCGTTCCAATTCGCTTCATCCCTCGCTCAACTTAAATTATCTTGCATGTTTAGGTCCCCATAATCTAAAGTCTCATTCACTCCATCCTCCCTCGCGTTCGTGGTCTCCCCCTTCTTGTTCCCTCCACTTCCGACAAGTATACCCATTCTACTCAGTCTCCCTTCACTCACCCTGTCCATATGCCCAAAACCAATCCAGCACATACTGCTTAGCTCTCTCAACCACACTCTTCTTACAGTCATACATTTCTCTTATCCTATCATTTCCCTACTCCTCACACCATATCTTATCCTTAAGCATTTCTTTTCTACCATGTCCAGCCCTCATTCGCATTTCTTTTTTGAATTTAGGGCCAACACTTTACATCCACACGGCACCATCGGAACTATTGTACCATCAAACATACCCATCTTTTCCTTCAAAGAGAGTGACGTCGCTTCCACACACTCCTCAGTGTACTTACGGCATTTGCCTCATCGCCTTGCCTTTAGTTCATTTCAGCACCATCGGAACTACTGTAGCATCAAACATACCCATCTTTTCCTTCAAGACAGTGACGTCGCTTCCACACACTCCTCAGTGTACTTACGGCATTTGCCTCATCGCCTTGCCTTTAGTTCATTTCAGCTGCTATAGCTCTATCCGCTACCATGTTAAAGGTACTTTAAAACATTCTATTCTCTCGAGACTCATTCTATTCAAACACACACTACAACCTACTTGATTCTTTCCTCTCGCTAAGCCTCATTGTTCTGATTCATGTTGACTCAACTTCTTTCACGCACTCCAACAGATTCAGACACCAGCGTCTGTGTCATATGCAAACAGCAATAGGTTCACCTCCCCGGCCCAGCACCTCACCTACGGCTGACTGCAGACTCGCCTATCGCATTTACTCTCTCCACATAAGTCTATTGAGCAGAATGCATTCTCGAGCTTCACAGGAACAGTACGTCCGAACTTATCTGAGTTCGGTTTAGAGATGGGTATGATGGCGCTTTCTGTCCAGGCTGCTAGCAATGTGTAGAGAGAACTGATTATGAGATTCCATTAACCTCTTGTGTCGTCGCTCTGTCTCTAGTGAGAGAAGTGTCCCTGGTCCTCAGATCTGACAGGGAGTCCGTCTGTTATACCAGTCTCACTACACGCCATTTCATTGTTGAATTATCAGGCAACATAAGTACTTTGCAGATAAGCTTGGATCTCTCGTAGATGAGATCCTCCTTTAGCTCGGGATGACCACTGGTGTAGATCAGCAACATAGTTACCACGACAGTGATGAATCAGACTGCTTCGGTGGCCTCAAGTTGGTCTGTTTATCTTTCGCACAGGTTTTCCCTTGACAGGTGTTTGCATCAATGCCCTGCAGGAGATTCTTCCAGTGCACGGGTTCTGATTCGACATCTCGGTCATCTAAACTCTCTACAGTCGAAGAGGAAGGTTGTCAGTACCTGACTCGCTTCTTCACCTTTGTATACTTCTCGAGACTGTACGACATTTCTAAGCATGGAATCCCATGCCTTCCACCCTAAATCCACTCAAGTCTTCTAGGAGGAGCAGCAACCACTTCCCTGAGCTAAAGGACGAAGTAATCACTGAGCTAACTGATGCCGGTGATTAAGCCGTGGTAAAAATGAGTTAATGATAATATTTGGGGTATAGATATCGCAGTTAAGGTGTTAGCTACTGCGTGTACATACGTTGATATTTCATATAAATGTAAATTCTGGTGTGCTATTGTGGGTCCAGGGGTAACACTGTGATCACATAGGAAGACAGAGTAATCAGATATGTGCTCTGTTATAATGAGGTTAACCTTACTGTGTGCAAAGTGACTCGCATGGAGTACTCTGGGCGTCTGGTTGTCCTCCCTGGACGTGAGTAGGGTCTGGTAGAAGGGTAGGCAGTGAGGGAACATTGAACCTCTCATGCCTGGAAAGCCGTGTTCTGCGACGGAGAACGCTTCACTTCCAAACCAAAGTGATGAGGTTGAGTGGCTGTCCATCTTTGGCAAACCTGTGAACGCTCTGAACGGCAAGTAATTCATTCGCCACGTCGGCAGAGAGCTTTTTCGGGCACCTCGTTGCGAGTTATTACTCCATCCACTTAAGACGTTGCAAAAGAGTTTAGGTCCTTCATCTTGCTGCCAGCAAAACACCCGTCCCTCATCTATTTACCGCCCTCAGTATACATCTTCGAGACGTGTACACAAAGAGGTACCTGAATGGGGATTGTCACGGGCTCCCCTTCCGCCAACTTCAGTTCTTCGTAAAAGCACTTAATCTCCACTGAAATTCCGTGGTCGGCTCTGCCTCTGGCGTGGGATCAAGTCTGAGAAAAGTCTTTGTACGGAGCAAAAATGTGTCCGTCTGATACCAGAGACGTGTGAACTGGACTGTTATTGCTGGTGTCAACCGTGTATTTCTGTTCTTTTGTCGTCAAGTTCTCGCTTGCTTTTCTGGGAATACTGAAAAAGACATGCAAATCTGGGGTTCCGAAGGTGTCGTTTCACATTACGAACTGCTTCGTGAGAGAGTTGGTCACGTCAGTTAGCGTTCCCCAGCCGACCGCTGAACCTCGGAGGTTCATGACAGCAGGACAAGCCACCTGTAACACCCAAAGGTACGACACCACATGAGATGGCTGGGTGGTGGAGGTGCTGGGGGCTGGTGTTCTCCAACGTCTTGTGACACTCAAGGTGGGTTTCAGTGAATCAAGGCCGGTGGTTCACCCCAGCCCGTTGAAGACGGTAAAAGTACACGTTCCGACGACCTGTGGATTCCAATCATCTATAGCTCCTCCCTACCTGCATCTATAATCATTATCATTATAATCAAGATACAATTGGATCCTCTGTACAGACAATGTATGAGAAGTCATCCACCAACGTCTGAACAGAGCAAAACGGGCGCAACACGACCCTCTGCCACTCTTACCCAATGCCATTTCAATACAGGGAATAACCAGGTAACCCAAGATTTCATAATCTAGAACGATAATAATTGGATCCTAAATTCTAAATCTATACAGATAAGGAGAGGATAGGACAGAACAGCAGCATTAGACCAGCTTGCTTGTGATGGTAGGAGAGATGTTTGCTGCCGTTTACGAAGGTCAAGTCTTATCAAATTTGATTAAGAAACTCAGGGCAAAGACCAGTGGACGCATGACCTCCAGTAGCCTTGGTACCAATAAAACCAGACAGCTACAAGTGGTGAGCAATGTACTTCTGTGTCCTTGTTACGTTCACGAAACCCATAAAAAGAACCATGAATACAAAGCTCAGTCCTGAAATTGATATCTTTCAAATATATATATATATATATATATATATATATATATATATATATATATATATATATATATATATATATATATATATATATATATTCCCTGGGGATAGGGGAGAAAGAATACTTCCCACGTATTCCCTGCGTGTCGTAGAAGGCGACTAAAAGGGAAGGGAGCGGGGGGCTGGAAATCCTCCCCTCTCGTTTTTTTTTTAATTTTCCAAAAGAAGGAACAGAGAAGAGGTCCAGGTGAGGATATTCCTTCAAAGGCCCAGTCCTCTGTTCTTAACGCGACCTCGCTATCGCGTGAAATGGCGAATAGTATGAAAAAAAAAAAAAAAAAATATATATATATATATATATATATATATATATATATATATATATATATATATATATATATATATATATATGTGAAAGAAGTGATTAATAACTGACAGACGAAGTACGCTTGCAAGTCCAGTCAGTCACATCATGGGTTGGAATGTCACCCGCTAATTTTATGCTGTCACCATAAATCATTCTAATCGATCCAGACATCACAATGTAGCCTGCTACCTCAGGTTAGCTAGTTACCTTAAGGGAAGCCACATACCTTAGGCGAAGCATAGTTACCTCAAAGAAGCCACCTACCTTAAGGGAAGCTTGTTAGCCCCAAGGGAAATTTTGGAAACTTTCATCTTGATGGAGATTAATACCTGTATTGTCTGGTAATGAAACAGTTCTTGCTGCGCATGTATACATATATATATATATATATATATATATATATATATATATATATATATATATATATGTGTGTGTGTGTGTGGGTGTGTGTGTGTACCCAGATAGCTCTTAAACTAGCCAGCGACGTTCTGGGGCCTTTAAATCCTTTGAGAAAACACACGACGACATATCGCACCCTCGCTGGGCACTCCAGCAGTCATCACTGCTCCACTACCCTGGGCTCCTGCCCGCAGCAAGCATGGCCATCCATAAGAGGATGTAGGTAAAAGTCAGGCGAGGTCAAGGTCCAGCGAGTATGGATGGGAAGGTGAGGGACCATTTTCTGGCCACTTTCATGTCCAGCGACCCGACGCTGGTCGGGGTCAGCGTCGGGGCATTGTGTTCAACGGGCTTCACCTCGCCATCCGGTGTCTCAACCTTTCAGCGCTGTTTCTTCATGATTGCCTCCTGTGTTATTTATGGATAATCTTTGTGATAGGCGCCTTTGATGGTCTTGGCAATTTCGAGATGTGTAATCATGACTGACCCTCCCACTTCATCACAAAGTTGTCTGTCGGGTCAGAGATGACCTCTTTGCGCACATGAGAGGGACCTTCTTGCCTATAGCCGTAGTGTTAAGTTGAGTGTAAGATTAAGCTGAGGCTGTGGAGTAACTGGCTTGCAGTGGAGTATATGGCGTGATACAGAGGGAATGGTATCTGAGGGTATCCCGCCCTTGATGTATAGATGTCTCCTTATCACCTCGCCCAGCTTGAGTTAGGAGATTGTTTCCCGTCTCCAGGATCGCTACAGACTTCGCATTCTTCCTCACCTGTCACCCTTCTCCGTCAGAGGACTGTACCCACCGAACGCTTCTAGTCTGCCTCCGTCTATGCTCCAACATGCGGCCTCCCCTCATTTAAAACAACACCGGGACACTTAGTCAAACAATGCCCAAGATGATGAAATATATAAGAAAGATCGACCTTCTTCAACGACGTAATCATTTTCATCAACTGACTTTGTCCTCCCCTCTCCCCTCTGGTTCGAGAAGACGGAGGAGAAGAAGATAATAGTTTTTGGGATGAGGTGTTCGCGACTCAATTCATTCCCTCTCTTTTCTTCGCTGATGGAGTACTCCCTCTTCCCTAAGACCACGACCAGGGTCCAGCAGGTTACTTGAAGATGCAAGCTATCAGTCTGAGTTTATTGAAATTATACCCGTTATTTATCGAAGTTGAAATATTTATATATATGTACAGAGGCGCCTCTTACAACATACAAACCACAATTTTCACACATGTTCCTGTCTCGTATATTGTGAAGCTTATATTTCAGTGTCAGCTTTGTACCCAGTGAGTTTAAAAAAAAAAAAAAGAAAGGTCGCCTGGTAACAGGATATATAAAACGGTCTGGGGGAAAAACCTATTACAAAATACGTCAATGATTATGGATAAAAGAAAAAAAATTACGAAGACATGAAAGAGTAAGAGAGTAAGACTGATGGAAACAGAGGTTAGCATCTGCTTACCAAACCGCAACGAGATCTTATAATATTTTTTCTATCTTTTCCTGCTTGTTCACTGTTTTCCGCGTTAGCGAGGTAGCGCCAGGAACAGTGGAAGAACGGCATCATTTGTCCTCATCCACACTCCAGCTGCCATGTATAATGCACCGAAACCAGAACTCCCTAATCACAACCAGGTCCCAGAGACCTACTGACAGCACGTCGTCCCCTGTATACCACAACGCTCTAATTCGCTTTATCCCTTGCATATCTCCCACGTTATCTCAAAGCATTTATAACACCATCTTTCCACCTCCTCCTAAATTTCCTCGCTCTCCTTGTTCCCTCCCCTTCTGACATGTGTACAACTCTTAGTCGTCCACTCCTCACCCATACTCTCTATATATCCAAACCATTTCAGCATCTCTTCAGCACTCTCATACGTACTCGTTTTACAGCCACATCTCTCTCACCCTGTCATTTCTTATTCGATCAGCCCTCCTCACACCACATGCTGTCCTCAAGCATTAAAGTTCCAATACATCGCAATCCACACAACACCCCCGGGATGCTATAACATCTTTGCTTTTATAGAGTGATCTCCCTCTCCACATATTGTTCAGTGTGTTTACAGGTCTTCGCCCCCACCCCCCCTTACCCACCGACCCCATTGTTCACTTCAGTTTCCAAGTTCCAATTGCTGTCACGTCCACTTCCAGGTACCTAAAACACTCCTTTTCCTGAAAGTTCTCTTGAGAGGGTCCTGCTGTTCGTCCAGGACCCCTTTTCCAAGAGGCCCTTCCTCCGTTCCATGCAAGACTTAGCCCCGAGTCCATACAAGCGTGGGGCGGCTGTCCGCACCTACAGTTGGGCGCATCAGAGGAGTGTGCAGGAGGGCGTGAGGGAAGCGTCGTAAGGGTGCAGCCAAGAGATGCTATTCCCCGAGGTTGGAGACGACACCGCTGACAGGTGGCGAGAGAGAGAGAGAGAGAGAGAGAGAGAGAGAGAGAGAGAGAGAGAGAAGAGAGAGAGAGAGGCATTCTCCGTCCACACCTATTCCCCCCCCCGCCCCCCTATGGTTAAAGAGACAGGCGGAGTTAGATGGCGCGAAAGGCCCGACCTTAATGGCCTTTCCACTCGAGTAGATGAGGTAGTTAACTCGTTATGGCCGTGATGGGGGTAGCGGTTAAGGAGAACCGGGTGGCACGGATGGCCTCTCACAGCCTCCTCCTCCCCCCCAACGATCGTGGCCAGATGAGACGGTGATCACGGGGTTAAGACGACAGCCCGGCGTACGGACAGCCAAGTCCCGGATGTGTAATTTACAAGAGCCGCCAGACATTTCTGGATGTCTTATTTAAATGCGCCGAGGAAGTTCGTGAGGAGGAAGAAG
The DNA here is from genome assembly GCF_036320965.1 of Panulirus ornatus. Lineage (NCBI taxonomy): Eukaryota > Metazoa > Arthropoda > Malacostraca > Decapoda > Palinuridae > Panulirus > Panulirus ornatus. Next base: position 11,181,830 of record NC_092270.1, read on the forward strand.
AAGAAAAAAATTGCATATACGTGCGTGAGAAGACGAAGAAAAATGGATGCATGAGAAATTTCGAAGACATGGAGAGGCGACGTGTATTGCTTGTGGGTCTGTAACATCTTTAAGAATACAGAGATTATGTTTGAATGGCTCAACAGAAAGATGAGAGGATTATATGCCTCTTCCCTGCTTCAGGTGTGTGTGTGTGTGTGTGTGTGTGTGTGTGTGTGTGTGTGTGTGTGTGTGTGTGTGTGTGTAATGTCTGCACCATAAAAGAGCTCTTTTAAGTTATTACTCTATGGCCACACGCAACCACATGCAACTCTGACTGAGGTGGTCGTGTGAAGTAGATCAATGGCTGGCTGGAGGCGGCATAAATGTGCCCTGTGGACTGGTTTTTTTCTTGAAAGTGACCCGCTTTACTGCCTGATGAAGCCTCAGTTGAGGATGACACAGAATCATTTACAGTGAGTAGCTAACAACTTAACATAGCATGGACAAAAATCTAGACACAAGACAGCTTTTGTAGATATAGGGGAAAAAAATGGTTTGGGAAAATTTCGATGACTGGTCAACATGGCATTCTGAAACCTTGAGGTACGTGAATCCCTCTCGAGCGACTGGTGAAGAAAGCGCGACTGACCCGACACTTTGAACTAAAGGCGGGTGTGAGGAGTGAGCATACAACAGGTGTTGTTCTTCACTCGATTTTCACAAACCCTGGGACGCCTTTTGTCCCCACCACTTCTGATACATGGGTGCACGCTAGCGAGCCTCCTCTTACTCATCCTTTTCGAAGTCTACACCATTTCAGAGTACCATATTCATCTTTCTTAAACGTACTCTTCTTACTACCGTATCTCTCTCTCTCTCTCTCTCTCTCTCTCTCTCTCTCTCTCTCTCTCTCTCTCTCTCTCTCTCTTTGCACTATAATTGTCCTCAAGTATCTTATTTCCAACACATTCACCCACCTCCGCACCTTCTATTCCTATGGTCCAAGGCTCGTATCCATACCATACCGTTGGGACTACTACACCATCACACATACCCATCTCTTCACTAACAGTCAGTGGCTTCTCTGTCTTTCCACACTCTCATCAATACACCTAGAACATAGGCCTCCTCACCCTCCCAGAAAAAACAGATGACACTCAGGACCAGGCGGAGACACAGAAGGAGCAACCAAGGGGCAAGGAATGAGGTGGGGATGGAAGGAGGACGATAACAGATAAAGATGGAGAAGTTAGGGACAAGGAATAAGGAGGGGACGGAAGGAAGGCGAGAACAGATAGAGATGGAGAAGGGATCCGGGGCGCTGGTGAAGGCCCGAACCAGGTACCACAAGTGGCGGAAGATATACGTGGCAAGGCGGCCACTGGAGCACTGACAGGTAAACAGTTGTGTTGGTTGATAACAACAATAACAGGCCGTATATAACGTGGGTTTATTGGTGGCTACGACCAGGCGTCTCTACTGACGGGAGTGTTGGTAAACGTGTGTGTGTGTGTGTGTGTGTGTGTGTGTGTGTGTGTGTGCGCGCGCGTGTGCACGCGCAAACGCTCACATAAACATACAAACATGAAAGCACCCATAGACATTACCATACTGGTGTGCTCCCATCCCTAGACATTAGCAAGTAGGTGGTAGCTCTCCAGACACCAACAGGCAAGATAACCCCAAACATCAGCATGCAGGGGTTTGCCTCTCGCACGTAAGTGAACGTGAGGTCTACACTACTCCTCAGACACGTAGTTACCATGGGATGCGGGCGGGAGCGTTCCCCAGACAGCAGCAAGAGAGGTGGTGCTCCCCAGTGTGGTGCCCCTAGATACCATATGGGGGATATGGGGTCATCCCCAAACACGAACAGGCGAGGGTTGCCTTAAAGCTCAGGAGGTGGAGATGGTTTAAAGAAACCATGACTGTCCCCCAGATACCAGGAAGTAGAATTATCCCAGACACTGGCGGGCAATGACGTCTCTAGACATGACCGAGAGAGAGAGAGAGAGAGAGAGAGAGAGAGAGAGAGAGAGAGAGAGTAAAGGAATGCCTCCTTCCTCCTATCTCAGGTGTTTCAGGAGGAAAGTGAAATCCCAAATCATCAGTATGCAGATCTAGTTCCCAGACATTACCAAGAGTAGGAGCCGCCCCCAGAAACCAGTCAGAGGGGCTGCTGCCCCAAGAAGTCAGTCGGAGGAGCCGTCACCGTCACACACACTAGTCAGAGGGCCCGCTGCTCCCACACTCCTCCAGTCAAGAGGGGCCGGCTACCCTCTATACAACAGTAGGAGGACCTTACTGCCCCCTGACACCGGACAACGAGGCCGCTGCCCCTGCACAGAAGCAGGTGGGGATGTCCCTAAAATAACCGCAGGAGGAGAAATCTCCCACACGAGCAAATAGAAATCTCATAGAGATACCAGTCGATCGTGATGTTCAACGGGGACATTCGCGGATTGAAGTGGGGCGTCTCTTCGTCAACAGGGTTCCTTTTAGGAGTAAAAACATTACACATTAATTTTTACTTCTATGACACTATCTCTATCAATATTTCTGTTCACACAGTAGGCTAAGAATTGCACAGCAAATGGCATATGAAAAAAGGTTTCACAAGAAGAAATGGAACAACTGTAGCAATAGAAAACAGTCCGGTCAAGTTTTGGAGGATACAACACGCTTGAAATATGTCGTTATTGTTAACTGAACCTCTTTGTATCCAACACCTTCCTTAGTGTTATCATATGCTTCTCTTGAGAGACGTGAGGCACTTGGATCTGAGACTAGTCGAAAATAAAGCAGACAACGAGGTTTGCGCGTCCGCTGCGGCGGCAGGATTGGCCGATGTGACGTGAAAGTAATCTTTTCTCTCACCCTACTTAACCCCGGCTGATGAAGCAGAAAATAGTCGAGAACTAAATGGGCAAGAGGCGTGAGATAGCTTTTAGACGAATGTGAAATCGATTGCTGAAGAGGGGGGTGATTCATTTTAGATACAGCCCAGGAAAACGAGACGACGACGAACAATACTGGAGAAGGATGAAGTGAGTGAGGGGCGGGCAGCGAGGGGTCAGAGCCTGTCCGATCTGGATGACAGACTCGACTCGCAAGGGCCCCTCAAAATAATCATTGATAAAAGAAATACTAAGAAGAATAAAGGGAAGAAGAAGAAGAAGAAGAAGAAGAAGAAGAAGAAGAGGAGGAAGAAGAGGAAGAAGAAGAAGAAGAAGAAGAAGAAGAAGAAGAAGAAGAAGAAGAAGAAGAAGAGGAGGAAGAAGAGGAAGAAGAAGAAGAAGAGGAAGAAGAAAAAGAAGAGGAGGAAGAAGAAGAAGAAGAGGAAGAAGAAAAAGAAAAGGAGGAAGAAGAAGAGGAAGAAGAAGAAGAAGAGGAAGAAGAAGAAGAAGAAGAAGAAGAAGAAGAAGAGGAAGAAGAAGAAGAAGAAGATGAAGAAGAAGAAGAAGAAGAAGAAGAAGAAAGAAAATAAAATAGCGATAATCTTAGACGAAGGCTGAGCAAGATTTGGGAAAAAGACAGAGGAGGACAAGAACAACCGAAGAGACACCTGCGTCTAAGACAGAGAAAAGGTACATTCAGATTAAGACATCTCACGGAGCCCTATAAAGCTTATTTAGGAAGAGTGTTTTGAAGGGCCCTCGACCGACAAGCGAGACGGCGATTAAAAGATAATGTGGTGGGAGGAAGGGTAAAGGTTGTGGAAACTTAAGGACGAAGCTCATGAGGCAGGTATGGATCACTGAGCTTGAGGAGTTAAGAGAGGTGTGGCGGACGAGACAATGCGATAAATAACGTCCCATGTTGTTATGGTCGGGTTCGAAAACCTGTTGCAGGCGGTCACGGCTACGGGAAAGGCGAAGGCGATTATCGGCCTAAACTTCTACAAGAGCGATGGGGCAGCTTTTGGAAAGCACCTGGGAAAGATGGGCTTGTCCCCTAAGCACCAGCAGGAGGCTACACGGAAGGTTCCTTGAGGAAATACTCATTTCTGTTTCGAAAAAGTACTTCAGAGGACCTCGAGGCAGTATGCCACAAAATGATTCAACATTTGATAAATTTTTCTAATGAAAAAAAGAATTTTCAGTTGAGCTGAAAATGAAAAAAAAAAAAAAATAATACAATAAACAGGTTTCAAAGACGAGGGAAGAAATTTAAAGGTTTTCCCTCAAACTCCCACAAGGGATTTATGGTTCGCTTAATACCGAAGATCACGGAATACAGGGATGTTGTTGACTCGTACCAGCAGGAGAGGAACCAGCAACAGCTGCTGACGATAGGTACCGTGCCGTCTCGAGAAGGCTGTCAACACTGGTTTAATGTCTTCAAGCAGCATTCAGCAAGGATGAATTCTGACACCCCATATTATCATCATCATTATCGCTATTATCAAGGTTAGAAAAAAAAGAGATGTACATGGTTCAGTAAAGATGTCGCAAAGAAATAGATAGCACAGGGATATCAGTGAGGAGAAATAGGCTGTACAGCAGAAGCCAGCCAGTATTTCATAGGTATAAGAGAGCAAAGAAATAAGTATTGCAATATAAGGAAGGTGGAACAGCGGAAGTATGAAAAAAGGGAATATTGCAGACGAGGAAGAGATTCATCCAAAACTATCTCATAACTCAATCGGGAGCAAAGCGGTGGAGAAAGATTAGCTAATCTGGCTGATGTATTCAGATGCAAGAGCTGTAGAAAAGGATGAGGAAGTGAATGATTAACTCAAAACTGTAATCAGTGTAGACACTAATACACTAACTAGGTGGGTTGGGAAAGAAGACTTGAAAAGCAATGAAACTGTTAGGAAAAGACGTAGGGAGACTTCGAAAGGATCTCATCAAACTCAAGACACAAGGTTGTGATAAAGTCTCTTCTCATGTGCCAAAAAAAGTGTGTGCACAAATACCTGACGGACCCGCTCGTAAAACTGTCCTGTTTCGCAACAAGAGGAGAGGAAGGGAGCAAAGAACGTGACTATATCTAATTCAAGAAGCTAAGAAGTTACCCTAGTCTAAAGACTATCATCTCTGACGAACGTGGTCTGAATGAAGCAGAGGAAAAGGTGACCAGAAAGCAAAGGAAGAATCACTTGCCAAGGAAGAAATTGTCTGAGAGACAACATGGGATTAGGGATAGGAGGTCGTGCAGAACAAATCTCTTAGACTTCTATGAGAGAGTGAGCTCCGTTTTAGGTAAAGGAGATGGATGGGCGGATTGTGTGTTCTTGGGCTGTCAGAAGACGTTTGACAGTGTATCACGAAGAGTGCTGGTAAAGAAGCTGAATTTTCAAGCTAGCGTTAAAGGGCGAATGTAGAACTCCCTCCTCGTACTAAGTGCATGTATAAATCAAACTCAGAAAATGGATGTAAAATAGTGAGGATGAAGTCCAGTGAAAGAAAGCCTCAATATGAATGTTTACCAGCGGGAAATAAGCTGCAGGAATCTTTATGTGAAAGGGACTTGTCAGGGATATTATCCCTAACTTGTCGACAGAGTCCCGATTTAGGAGAATAGTAGTATATTAGAGGAGCATTCAAGTATTTGGATAAGGCGATATTCAGCAAGCTGGTCATATCTCACATGGCCAAAACTAGAATGTGCTTCTCAAATTTGGTCTCTGCAGTGAAGGAAACGCAAACGTCAAAACACTTACGAAAATGGAAATCTTGGACAAGGAAATAAAGATAGACTAAAGCAATGTCGCTAATCATTAGGCCACACTGTTCATCGTGACATGTCCTCTTTTGTATTAATTGTCTTAGTCAAATCACCCTTATAAGCTTAGCTCTTTGATCGGTTCATGATTAATCTCAAGGGTATTAAAGGTAAGTACTGAGTAACCTGAGGAAGATGGAGCGACGTACATCTTATACAGTCTATACTGACTTCATTCGGCCATCGTTTGTTCTATGGAATATTTTGTCCAACGAAAATCTAGACGTCGAAATATTAAAGCCAAGTTGTTTTCGTGCACAGCCAATGTTTGAATTGACTACTGCCATTACGTACTTTAAACATAAAGTTGTGACACTTTATCAACATAAAGTTACGAATATTCCTGTCATAACCCACAGTATCTATTACACTATCCAATCCTAATGACAATAAACACATTATAGTCAGACATCTTTGGGCTATATTATGAAAGACACTGTAATCGTTTTATTGCTGTCTCGAGGAGATGCTTCGATACACACAGTCACGCCACTCACGAGCCGGTATCTGAACACCCCCCTCTATGAGATGATCCAACCCATGTCGTAAATGTGTCATGCTGTTGCTGAGGGGTGTAGGAAGGTACAGTTGTTTCTAAGGAAGTGTGTGAGGCTACCGCTAGGGAGGCACAGCTCTTACTGGGGAAGTATGTGAGGCTACTGCTTTTAGTACAGTTGCTGCAAAGGAAGTAAGTGAGGCTACTGCTAGGGAGGCACATTCATTGCTGGGGAAATATGTGAGGTTGCTGCCAGGGAAGTACAGTTGTTGCTAAGGAAGTAATTGAGGCTACTGCTAAGGAGGTACAGTTGTTGCTAAGGAAGTATGTGAGGTTGCTGCCAGGGAGGTAGTTGTTGCTGAGGAAGTGTATGAACTTTTCTGTTTAAGTGTCGCATCTTGGAGGGGTTCCTCCTTGGCTTATACTGAGTGCCGTGCTGCCCCTCACATCAGCTGGTTGTATCATCCAGCTGGTGTCGCTCCCCCTCCTCTTCCCTCCTCTGTGGTGCACGTCAGGTCTCTAAAATATCTCAGCGGTGACTTCTCGTAGCGACAGCGAAGATTATACCATTTGGCCATACGTGAGGATACGTGCAATGAACAAAAAAGTAGAAACTATACGAAGGAGGATGTTTTTGTGGCGGATTTTGTCATGTTTTTGGCTGTTTCGTCTGGATTTTGTCCATCAGATGTTCGCGTCCTGTCAGGTGATTAATGCGAGGTCGGAACAAAAACATCTCTCTCTCTCTCTCTCTCTCTCTCTCTCTCTCTCTCTCTCTCTCTCTCTCTCTCTCTCTCTCTCTCCCTACCCACCAGCCTCGCCCTGTAAGGAGGTTAAGGGAACGTGGACCGCAAGTCACCGACAAAAAAAAAAAAATAAGAAAACCGTGTCATTGCGCATGACCTGAAACACTTGAAATGGTGAGGTCACCTCGACATGGACCGCTCTTCAGGTCATCCCGCAGTTGACCCTGGCTCGTTCTGACCTCAAAACTTCTCTTCTCACACCTGACACTTGTCCACATATAAAAACCGAAATACAACGAATTTCAACTTCCAGTGACTTACAAATATATCTAAGTCTTCATACCCGGTTGGCCATCCGGTAATAAGTTCGGATAACGCAGTTCGGATGAATGAGAGTCGACCGATATACGACCCTCACCACTCGCTCCCTGCAACGGGAGGCGATGATGAGCCAGAGTCTTGAAGGGTGAGGTGGCTACACCAAGATAAACGAGTCAGGGAAGGACGTATATGTGACAGCTGTCAGACTATCACTATACCAGTCTACGTTGCAAGCAAGCAACTGTGTGGAAGTGTGGAAGGTGGCAAGATATCAGCTCTGTTGTGGAAGCTGGCAAGATATCAGCTCTGTTGTGGAAGCTAGCAAGATATCAGCTCTGTTGTGGATAACTGTCAAGATATCAGCTCTGTTGTGGAAGCTAGCAAGATATCAGCTCTGTTTTGGAAGCTAGCAAGATATCATCTCTGTTGTGGATAACTGTCAAGATATCAGCTCTGTTGTGGATAACTGTCAAGATATCAGCTCTCTGTTGTGGACAACTGTCAAGATATCAATGTATCACTATATGTTGTGGTATGGTAGGTATGGTAGCTGCTTTAGATATCACTGCATGTTGTGATGACTGTCAAGATATCATACTATACTGTGATGGCTGATATCACCCTATATTGTGAGAGCTATCAAGATATCATACTATACTGTGATGGCTGATATCACCCTATATTGTGAGAGCTATCAAGATATCATACTATACTGTGATGGCTGATATCACCCTATACTGTGAGAGCTATCAAGATATCAATGTGTGTAGTGATCACTCTCGAATATCAAAGCATCGCAGTATGGCACTAAGGTAGCTGTCAAGGATGTGATAGCTGTGAAGATGTCATCCTATACTGTGATAGCAGCTGTCAAGATATCAATATATATTTATATATCGTGGTAACTGTCAAAATATCGGTACATGTCGTGAACAGGATGTGTGACCTTTGACACGATCTGTCATATGTTGACCCATGTGCTCATGCTTTTCCCACGTTGTCAAATCTCCTCAATGATTTCTATAAATCTATCGTCATTACTTACATCCCCAGTCCCCGGGATGGATCCCAGTCCCCTGGGGCTAGTCCCAGTCCCCAAGGGTGAATCCTAGTCCTCTGGGGTGAATACCAGTCCCTGGGGTGGATCCCAGTCCCTTAGGGTGGATCCCAGTCCCCTAGGGTGGATCCCAGTCCCCTGCGGTCGATCCCAGTCCCCTTAGGTGGATCCCAGCCCCCTGGATGATTCCCAGTCCCCTGGGGTGAATCCCACTCCCTTGGGGTGGATCCCAGTCCCCTGAGGTGGATCCCAGTCCCCTTGGGATGGATCCCAGTCCCCTACGGTCGATCCCAGTCCCCTTGGGTGGATCCCAGCCCCCTGGATGATTCCCAGTCCCCTGGGGTGAATCCTACTCCCTTGGGGTGGATCCCAGTCCCCTGAGGTGGATCCCAGTCCCCTTGGGATGGATCTCAGCCCCCTAGATGGTTCCCAGTCCCCTGGGGTGCATCCCAGATCCCGAGGGTGGATGAAACACACAGAACGTGAGGAAAAGACTTGTGCTACAGACAGCAGCAGGGAAAGGATGGTCTCATTCAGAGTGCGAGGTACTTCGATGATATTCTTACTCCTTTTCGTCCATTGAGTTGAAGTAATTTCAATTTAATTCAATTGTAGATTAATTAGGTCAAATGTGTCCCAGTTTCTGGAGTCTACATGGGCTCTGTTACCATCCTTTGCCCCACGTTCGCACAATGGGTGGGAGTGCGCGCTAAAATCGCAGTTGTAGCTCATTGTTCTGCGGTAGTCATGTATTCCCTGTGACTTCCTTTTTATTCTGCGTGCGCACACACACACACACACACACACACACACACACACACACACCAAGGACCTCTGTGGTGTAGCGGTTAACGTTACTGACCGTCACATATCCACTCGCCGCCCGGGATCAAACCCGCTTAGGTTCGAATCCATGTCGGGACGACCGGTCCACAGTCCAACCAGCTGTTCATCCTCCCATGGAAACTGCTCGATAAACTGGGTACTTGGCATGAGATAGTGAGTGTGCATATGCAATAAACACAAGGGAGTAAAACATGGTACATATATAAGAGACGGGTCAACATGAGTGTAAAACTCTCTCACCGTAACACACAAATAGTAATCACACACACACACACACACGCACACACACGCACACACACACACACGCATACACATAAACTACTCAAGCGATCATGGGGCATGAGATAAACGTCTGCCGAAGCTCATTTGTATAATTGCACAAGCGGTAGCATGACAATGTTACGTAACCACTGGAGAAATACGCGCTTTAACTTATCTCTGTACATTTATTTTCGGTGTAATCACCCACCTTCGTAAGTCTCCTTGCATGGAGATACGCCGGTAGAAAGAGCTGTGACAACCCCGAGAGATTAATGCTCAGTAACACGCAGCAATGCCCGAGTGAAAGTTATGGTGACACAAAGGTAATTCTAGCATTGACGACACACCTCAACTTCTGGCGATTAAATCGCAAAAAAAAAAAAACACTTGGTTACACACCTCAAGTACTCCCTGGCGAGCGACAAGTCGCTGAGGCTTGATTATAAGACATTCCTCTAACTCCCTGAGTCATCTGTGATGCCATTCTATCTTCACCACACTATATCTCCGAGTCTCCGATCTCTTCCGCTGTAACAAACACCAAACACCCTCGACAGGACCCATTGGTCTGTTGCTCTTTGAATTCCACTGTATTACTTGAAGTATTTCCCTTCGGCGGACCTGTAGAAGACTGGCTGTTAATGGTGTCCTGATTATTTACGGTGAAGCCTGGAGAAAATGTTGGGGAGAAACCATTTCCCAGAGATAGGAGCGTAGACGGAGGGATTGAACCCTAAGAGACACACAAGGTTGCCATCAAAAAAGAAAAATGCCTTAGAGAAATCATAAAACTATATGGATTACCTTCACCTTAGCATAATTTGCCTGACCCTGATTCACCTGACATATTTTGACCTCGTCCTCAGGAAAATAGAAAATGAAAAATCCATTTCTTCTCGCACATCAATAAGGATTGGCAGAGGAAATTCAGTGGAGATACTTAGGAAAAATAGGGGGTCTGGAAAAGTATCTGGAAAGTGTTCCAGACAAGGCAGGATGCAGTGGCAACGTACGAATCTCTACAAGATACGTAAGAACAATAGATCCCCCGTCCACTGATGATGTGTTCGAGTCTCCCTTCGTGTGAGCCTGGATCTCTACTCGACTCGTAGTGAACCGATCATAAACCTGGTAATAATGAACTTCAATTCTTCCAGACTGAAAAAAAAAAATCTAACCACTCGTCAAAGAATTACTGAAACGCCATCTCCCGCCCAGTCTATTAGTTACATCCATCTTCCTCACCTATTCTCATCCAATCTATCTCAATGAGATCTCTCACATCCAAATTGTTCACCATCAACCCCTCCTCTTCCACCCGAACCCAGTCCTACGATTCACCCCTTCTTACTTTCGTCAGTCTGGTACCTCCGTCCCAAAAGATATTTATTCTAAGTGAAAAAAAAAAGAATTATTTCTCTTTTTCGCCAAGAAACTGAGGTGAATTTCACCTCGCCCCATGACCACGACGGGTTGAGGTCGAAAGGGTAAGTCTTACAGGGTTAATTGCTCTCATCTTTTTCTCCCTCAAGACCAACACTCTCAACCTTTTCACTTCGAGTTTACGTAAACTGGTCGCAGGCACCGGACGTTCTTTCCCATCTTCTTCTTCTCCAGGTCCTGATCCTCATCGATTTTGCTCGCGTCAGAGCCAACCTTGTCGGTGTCCCCGGTTAATACTAAATAACTATACAAGATTATGCATACCTTCATGCATATATAATGTCACAGAGATACACGCGAAGGTGTCCAGGAGGCACTGGTGTGGGAATTAGTTCTACTATTTCATCAACTATCATTGAGGATGCATTTGGAAAATATATTGATCCGTGAGTGATTGGGTGAACAGCGCGATGTTGTGTGTTTGTCTATATGTGCGTATGACTGAAGGGGGTACACGTTATGGTATATATAAATATATATATATATATATATATATATATATATATATATATATATATATATATATATATATATATATCCACTATTAAATACCAATGGCACACACTTCAATAATAACTGAAACACGAACCACATTCCTTTAGGTTTTTAAATTCCATCCCTCATACATTTTTCCTTTTTTTGTATTTTTTTTTTACCTCAAATATTGACCCTTTACTGACGTACAGCTTCACTTGTCTTGATTCATCTTGAGATGTGTCTCACAAACGGGGATGAGATAAAATCTAAGGCATGTAAGTATATCATTTCCTTTCTTTTTAACACAGACGTCGGAGCAGCTTTCCTCTCCCGGTATACCATCATGGTCTTCAGGTACAGCCAACACTGGGAGGAGACGTACCACACACACACACACACACACACACACACACACACATTGCCTCATTTTCTTCAGCAGTTTCTCAGTCGTTTACAGACTGACACGTCGCGCACATCAAGCCTTGAAGGAAGAATCTATAGGAGAAAGGAGGATGATAGATATGCTTTATAAGTGGGACACTTCATTCCACCTTGAACACGACGGTACGAGCCTTCAGCACGACGGTACGACCCCTGAGCACGATGGTGCGACCAATGAGCACGACCCTTTAAATTTTGGTCAAAGGCTACGCTCTTATATCCAGGGATCTTTACCATCGTGCATATGGGTCGTTCCGTCGTGTTTAAGGATCGTACTGTTATCTTTAAAGATAGTATCCCTGTGCTTAAAGACTGTAATATCGTGTTTAAGTATCGAACCGTCGAGTTTAAGGACCGTACCTCCATGCTAGGGGATCGGTTCGTCTTACTGAAGGTGCTTAAGGATTGTATCGGAGTGTTTAGGGATCGAACCGTAGTGTTTAGGGATCCTACCTCCGCGCTGGGGATCGGATCGTCGTGTTTAAGGTGCTTAAGGATAGTACCGGAGTGTTTAAGGATCGGACCGTCGTGTTTAAGGATCGTAGTACCTCCGTGCTAGGGGATCGGTTCGTCTTACTGAAGGTGCTTCAGGATCGTACCGGAGTGTTTAGGGATCGAATCGTAGTGTTTAGGGATCCTACCTCCGCGGTAGGGGATCGGATCGTCGTGTTTAAGGTGCTTAAGGATAGTACCGGAGTGTTTAAGGATCGAAGCGTCGTGTTTAAGGATCGTACCTCCGTGCTATGGGATCGGTTCGTCGTGTTTAAGGTGCTTCAGGATCGTACCGGAGTGTTTAAGGATCGAACCGTCGTGTTTAGGGATCGCACCGGACCGGAGTGTTTAAGGGTAATGCCGTCGTCCTCGAAAGGCTGATGTTATGATCAGTGTCAAGTGAGCACTTTGAATCCACTCCGTGCAGCGCTCTTGAAGTGGCGCCCTTCCACCGCCAATCCCTCGTCACTGAGAGGATCTCCACCCACCATCCACTGTCAGGGACGTCCCAATCCCCTTAGGATAGCTACAGATGAACCTGACTAACTGTCAGGGACAGAAGGTGGTGAGGGAGAGTCTTATGTGTGGCCAAGATGAACCCCCGGCTCTTTCGCTAGAACAGCAAGTGAGAATCGATGCAGGTCTCACCGTTCTTCTTATCTGGCCAGTAGGACCCAACACAGCCCTGCTCTGCATGCTTCCCTTTTTTACCCCAAGGACTAAAGCATCTAAGAGACACAGTGTGCCTTACAAAAACTGTCACTGGTTCACCTCTGCTCACGTACTGGGAAGTTTAGAGTCTTAAGCACGACGGTACGGCCTTCCAGCACAGCAGCAAGACCCTTGAGCACGACTGTATGGCCCTTGGAAAAGATGGCCAACGTACTAGATCCTACCCAGGGCCGGACAGTCGTGCTCATGGACCATAACAGTCGTGCTCAAGGAACACAGCCGTCGTGATGAGGAATTTAACATGTCATAACACTCAATCATCATCGCTACTGACACAAATGATGCTCCAGCATGTCTGTTTGTATGTATGAATCTCCTGCAGCATTACATCAAACACCTAGAAACATGTTAATGAAATGTGACATCCACCTCACACAAACGCCGACAACCCAATCGTTCAACCTGCGATTTAAGGATGATAGAAAACTTAACGTCAGATTGGAATATATATATATATATATATATATATATATATATATATATATATATATATATATATATATATATATATATTCTTTTTTTCATACATATTCGCCATTTCCCGCGTTAGCGAAGTAGCACTGAGAACAGAGGACTGAACCTAACAGGGGAAATCGTCACTTTGCCCCCTTCTCTGTTCCTTCTTTTGGAAATCTAAAAACTGGAGGGGAGGATTTCCGGCCCCCCCGCTCCCTCCCCTTTTAGTCGCCTTTTACGACACGCTGGGAATACGTAGGAAGTATTCTTTCTCCCCTATCCCCAGGGATAATACATATATATATATATATATATATATATATATATATATATATATATATATATATATATATATATATATATATATTCAGCCCACATGACTCATGTGTGCCTTCGTAATACCATCACGAAAAAAAAAAAAAAAATCTGACAACGCTGTTCACAGAGACCTCAGAACGAAGCAATCAGTTTTCTTTTGTCTCTTGATAAGCGAACAAAGTTGACCTGTCTACAGCAGACGTGGGATCTGTCGGACAAAAGCTGTCCTATGAGAATGAAGTTTGGAAATAAGAAAGAATTTCATGATGTCTCTCTCTTCTGTCTTTACATATTTGTTCCCTTCTGTCTATCAGTCCATCTACCTATCTATCTACCTTTCCATTCATCTACTTATCTGCCCATCTGTTCATCTATCTATTCATCTATATATCTATTCATCTTTTAACATCGCTCAGTCAGCCGTTTTTTCGTGTTTCTATTTGAACACGTTGATGTAAAGTTGAAATCATGTCCTCGATTCCCCTCCCTTTGTGCTATTACTACTCTCTCCCTTCCTCGAGCGAGATACAGGAAGACCACCTCTCTACCTGCTCTTATCAGTGAACATCATTCCCGCACAAGACCTCCACAAAAGCCCAGCCTGACCTTACATTATTCCGGGCGACATCTATTGTCCCTCTCATCTCCTACAGAAGGTCATAGGTCGGTACCCAACGCCTCAACCTCCCTTAGGAGAGGCAGGACGTGTTTTCTCACTCACCTCTTTCCCACCACTTTCTTGAAGGTGCTTCAATAATGTCCCTCAGGTGATGTCCTTCGAGTTAGAGAAGTGGGAGTGAGGCTTCGCATGTGGCTCGGGGATGTGGGACAATGGGTGTCGCGTCTTGGGAAATGTCATTTCTCTAACACGATTTGATTTTCATTTGACGCCTTCTTCTGCCTGTCTAGCCTCTCTCTCTCTCTCTCTCTCTCTCTCTCTCTCTCTCTCTCTCTCTCTCTCTCTCTCTCTCTCTCTCTCCTTCATCCTGCCTGACAGCACAATCCTCATCTTCTATTTTCACCTTATCCTTAAATGGATATCGCGTGCTTTTACACATGCATAAGGTCTTACTTGCCGACGAGTGAAAGTTAACACAGAGAAGATGATACCCAATGACATGCGAGTGTTATCAAATTTACAAAAAAATGTGCACACACACAAACACACACACACACACACACACACACACACGATGATATCGCGTGACATTTGTGTGTCATCAAACTTACAAAAACGTGCACAAACAAACACACACACACACACACACACACACACACACACACACACACACAATGAATCACTCATAATTACCTCCATTTCTACATTGTTTGCTGTGGGTTGCTTGACCCCCTGCCAACGGGAACACTGCACATGTAATCTACTGAACATCGTTGTAATAAGAAATCGAAATTATTTCCTGGTGTCGTGCTCAAAACACTCTCCTCCTCCTCCTCCTCCTCCTCCTTCGTTTTCTTCTCGTGTTCTTCATTTACAGCGAATATTTTCAGGGTGATTGATAATATCTACCACGGTCCTTAATTGATCTTTCCAGGCTTCGCTTTCGCAAGAAGTTGTTGACGCTTCTTCCCTTCGCTTCCTCGTAAGACATACGAGGGTAAGAGCTCGCAAGATTCGAGAGGTGATATTAGACCGACGGTAACTGTCAGTACACCTGATGGAAAAATAAGATTCTCGACGTAGTCTTACAGCGGAGTGTTGAGGAACGCCTCCGCCAGAGGGCTGAAGGTCCACCACCACAGTTGCCTCTCACGCCGTCAGTCAGGTCAGCTGACCAAGACTATGTCTTTTATGCGTCCGAAGGCTATAGAGTATCTAATTCGTTGCTCCGCACTGCACAGACAGATTGGACGGAGGACAGACAACCCACACCACTAACTCAATTAACCCGTAGACTCATAAGGAATATATATACACACACACATATATATATATATATATATATATATATATATATATATATATATATATATATATATATATATATATACCATTGTAAACGGAGACTTGTCTGAGCCAACTCCATCACCTGGCTATGGAGGGAGGACTGGACTATTATTACTTAATGAATAGATAGATAGTCATGTACCTCTGTACGCTTGAGAATGCTGCTCGCGTACGGGAACAATAGCCGGGGCCTGACTTCTAGCACATCTTTGTCATAATTAGAGGCGATACCCGTCGGCAAACTGGCACTTACAGTTACCTTTACGACTCATAAAAAAAAGAGGGTCTCACTAGGTTGCTCTTAGTCATGAAGGGGATGGCACTTCCTCCATTACAGCGGGCGCTGGTGCAACCTCATTGTCCCATGGTAGCGATCAATTCATATCCACCAGGTATTCAGGGTGTGGTTGGGTTTCTCCTATGTGACTTCCATATTGTGGATGGGATGTTTTGAAGACACCGCTGATTATGTCTGACAAAAACTGTGTCGTCTTTTTTTTCTAAAGCCTCAAGAATTATCATGCATTGCATGTCTTCCTTTATTAAGCCTCGTAAAGATATTTCCCATTGGCTTCTACCTGTATGGAGTTGATTATATTTCATTATATTTCCTGTGAATTATATCCACTGTGGATAGCATTATTCGATGGGGGACGCTCGAAACCCTTACCTTCCATCATGGAAAGGCATCTAATGATCTTAATACAAAGGAATTCAAACAGCAACAGACCTTCCGAGGCCGTTTGTGGTAGAGGAAGATATCAGAAGATGAGTACCTGTTTTGACTGTGGGCTGACTGCCGCAACCAGGATTCGATCCTACGCACTCGACCCCGAGCGGCCCGTGAATACGTCATCCTCCCGCCCCCTAATCTCTTTACACATACATGAATATGTAAGAGTCAAAGAAAACATGATGAACTTTGACCCGACCCTTACAGGTCAGGTCAAGGGTCATGCCGTTACGACCCGTGAGTCGTAAAGTCGTGCTGAAGGAGGTCGTACCGTCGTGCTCAAGGGAGGTAATCAAAGAATCCTCTCACCGACCCTCAGAAATCCTTCTCATCCTCTCCCCTCCTGCACAACTTCCTCCTCCACCTTGCTTGGCGTCCTCACGAGACCGAGGACTCCCCTGACGGACCGTCGGGCAGAGCGGAGGTCAGAGACCACGACCCAACGTGACGGGAGGTTCTTCCCCGATCGCACGTTCCCGTCCCCGGGGCGGCCCTCCTCCGCCGGACGAAGGTGAGCCTCTGCACATACTGAATTGTCGTTCGAAACCAAACCTTCGTTCCCGTTAGTGATCGCTCGTAATATTCGTGGGTGTGTTTTGGGCACGTCCTTCTATCACCAAGGGCCGCATACGTGCAGTGAGAGCGTGTATGATCTGAAGAGCTGTCATCGACAACCTGAGGAAGGTGTTCAGGATTATTCGACTGGAGGTTATGACGACTCTGACGGCTTTCATGACCCTGGAAGTCAATAGGCCTAAAAAGCTCGTACAACCAACGAACACATCTATCATACATATGTGTGTATGTCTATATGTATATACTGTATACTTCAGGTAACTAAGATCGAATCGTCATACATCCAGCCACAAGGCACACGCCTGGTCTCAGCAGTATCAATCATACAAGCAGTGATCTCCCGCAGCTACACATCTTCCACATACGACATCCACACCATCTTTCTGTTTAGAAAAGCCACACGTCTTCCCTGCCTCGATAGCCACCACCAGCAGCCACACTATCTCCCCTAGCATGGACAGCTGCATCGTCTAGGAGCAGTAGCATTTCTCACGCTTACCAGCTGCACTATCTTTCGGTCCAGGACTCCACACCTTATAGACGCCACAGCTGTGCTATTTTGGAACCACATCATCTATAAGACTTGAAAGCCACATCATTTCCAAGTCCTCGCCATCACATCAGCTCTCAGTCCTGATGGCCTCATCATCTCCCAGTCCTTATAT
This sequence comes from Panulirus ornatus, assembly GCF_036320965.1. NCBI lineage: Eukaryota > Metazoa > Arthropoda > Malacostraca > Decapoda > Palinuridae > Panulirus > Panulirus ornatus. Next base: position 11,199,568 of record NC_092270.1, read on the forward strand.
CCACATGATCTTCAAGTCCTGTCGGTCCCATCATCTCTTAGGTTGACGGCCGCACCGTCTCCCATCCTGGTGGCCATATCATCTCCTAGTACCACCGGCCAGACCATCTCTCCTCTCTACACAGGCGGACCACCGGCTGGCCATTACGCCGTTGAGCTGAGGACCTCCGAGAGTGACAAAGGAATTACCTCTCCTGCGACGCTCCCGAGACCTGCAACTCCCCGGCCGCTATCTAGATTTTCCGCACGACTGCCCTCCTCCTCCTGCTGGGGTGCAACAACCGGAATAAGACCCCCGCTCATACAGCACCCAAAAGGTCACCCAGCTCTTCCAGGTGAGGTCAGACGGGGTCACGGGGCGTCTTTGTGCTGAGCGCTCCGGGTTACAAAGAGGTTTGTCCTGTAGCCATATAAGCCAACGGGGCCATGATAGGGTTCGACAGAGGACCACGAGGCCATGTAATTTGGTGCAGGTTTTGTAGGAGTGATGGCGAGGGATGTACAATGGCGGTGGGGCGGAGGAGTTGGAGCAGATGGTATAAAGAAATACTATGGGTTGAAGGTGATTGTGTTGGAGGTGATGGTCACAATATCAGAAGCGGTGACGGGAGATGCCGACAATGGTAGTAAATGGAGGCAAGGGGCAAAGGCTGGTGTGTATGAGATAAGAATAGTCTTCACGGTACTGGGAGGGAGAGCTCGGGCGTGTCTCCCAGAGCTGGTCCTTTGGTTGGGTCATTCACCTGACGAAGGACAGACAGATCGATGATGAAAAAGGTCGCCAGTAGGAGTCAAGAGCCAGAACACCAGGCAGACAATGTAGGGTAAACCTTACCATGGCTGGTCTCACTGTTGGTCCCTCGTATATCACAGGATTCACTGACTGACTCCTTAATCACGACGGCACGACCCTTAATCATGACGGTACGACCCTTGAGCATGACGGCACGACCCTTGAGCACGACGGCACAACCCTTGAGCATTACGGTACGACCCTTGAGCACTATGGTACGACCCTTGAGCACGATGGTACGAGCATTGAGCACTACGGTACGACCCTTGAGCACGATGGTACGAGCATTGAGCACTACGGTACGACCCTTGAGCACGATGGTACGACCCTTGAGTAGGTGTCAACGTAACATCGTCTTAAAGAGATCTTAAGTAATTCCTGTTTGACAGACAATACCACGTAGTTGACTGGGAAGGTTAGGTAATGTACTGAGACACTTGCTCTGACTGAAATATCAAATTAGTGATGACATTGATGTATTGAATTAACCTTTGATCATATACTGTGCAAGTAACAGTTGATTGCATTCAACTATATCTATCTATTCCATGTGTTTTTCCCTCTACTTATACAACCATCACTCCCTATAGTCTCTCTATACATCCTACATATCAACAGATCCATAAATCCTACAATTACCATAGAGTCTCTCTATAGGTCCTATATATCAATAGATCCATACATTCTACAATTACCATAATTTTGTAAGACAAAAATGATAATAGGATAATATCCACCCCTCATCAATCCATCTACTTCGAGAGAAGAAGTACAATTTCTCTGACAGGAGAACGTGAATTTCCTTGAGCTGTGAAGATAACCAGGATTACCAAGATACCATCCAACACCACAACGTACAGAGGATCTTCCACATCGTGATCCCGTACCCGCATCGGCCGCACCTGGGTCATGCACAGTGCCATGTGGGTGATGAGGAAAAAAAAAAATGACTCGACCAGAGAATACGAATCTAATTCTAAAGGTCCAATTTACAGTTCCCCCTCTCGACTACTGGCGTGAGGAAACATAACACGCAATCTTAAGGTGAGTATTGACTGTAAGACCATCGATATATCATGCCAGGATTAACTGTAAGATATCAAGAAAGTATATATAAGTATCCAAGGCCAGGATTATACTCTCTTGCCGTGGTCGACTGCTAGGGATGAAGACAGCTGACGATGATTTATATGCTACACAGGCGAGTTTATGATATGCTAAATGTTACTGCTAACTTGTTGGTGATCCCATTTTCTCTCTCTCTCTCTCTCTCTCTCTCTCTCTCTCTCTCTCTATCTCGTTCTGAGCTTGTGATCAGTAACACTGCGAAATGATGTACCAGCACTGATTATGATTATCATCGCCAGGTTTATCTCACTGCCTAAACTGCCAGTAACGTCCTGTGAACTTGAGAGAGAAGACAGACGCCTGAGAGAGAGAGAGAGAGAGAGAGAGAGAGAGAGAGAGAGAGAGAGAGAGAGAGAGAGAGAGAGAGAACCTAAGGCGAAATTTTGCCAGAGAGACAAAGAGAGAGGGAAATGAAGAAAGAAAAATGAAAATTCACTTTCACCCTAAGACAAAAAGAAAAAAAAAACACTTTAGTCTGCTGTACAGTCACAATCTCATCATTCAATTCACTGAGCCCGACGGTACGACCCTTGCGCACGACGGTACGACCCTTGAACACGACGGTACGACCCTTGAGCACGACGGTACGACCATTGAACACGACGGTACGACCCTTGAGCACGACGGTACGATCCTTGAGCACGACGGTACGACCCTTGAGCACGACGGTACGAACATTGAACACGACGGTACGACCCTTGCGCACGACAGTACGATCCTTGAGCACGACGGTACGACCCTTGAGCACGACGGTACAATCCTTAAGCAAGACAAGATGACCCTTGAGCGTGACGGCACGACCCTTGGGGTATGATGGCATGACCTTGATCCCCCCCACGTTCGCTGGGTTAATATATATATATATATATATATATATATATATATATATATATATATATATATACCTAAACCACACCTGAATCATATAGTTCAACATTTTTCCGTGGATTTTCGAGCTGGTCTTACGCCATGATCCCAGATGAAAGGCGCACACTGGTAAGAAGGAACAGAATGGAGAGAACCGAGGTAGAAAGAAAGAAAGAAAGAAAGAAAGAAGAAGAAGAAGAAGAAGAAGAAGAAGAAGAAGAAGAAGAAGAAGAATGTGAAGATAATAAAGAAGACGAGATGAAAAATGAGGGGTGAAGTAGATGTTGGATGCGGGAAAAGAGACTAACTGTGTATGAAAAGAGATGGCAAGAGTATTGAGTGTAAACGTGAATAGGAATAGAGAAAGACTGATAAAGATGTGAGAAGTGCGAGAATATCTGAAGGTCAGTGACGAGAAGAGGATTAAGGGAGGAGAGTGAAACACGTCAAAGGCAAACAAACTGAGGATTAGGAGCAGAGAGAGCGGGAAGATGAGCAAGGCAAAGGAGAAATAGAGAGGAGGAGATAATGAAAAAGGCAAAGGAGGCGCAAAGAAGGGAAGGTGACGAAGGCAAAGGGTAGCAAAGAGAGAGGAAAGATGAAGAAGGCAAGGAGGAGAGAGAGAGCGGGAAGATGAGCAAGGCAAAGGAGAAATAGAGAGAAGGAGATAATGAAAAAGGCAAAGGAGGCGCAAAGACGGGAAGGTGACGAAGGCAAAGGGTAGCAAAGAGAGAGGAAAGATGAAGAAGGCAAGGAGGAGAGAGAAGCTGGTTCAGAGAGAGAGAGAGAGAGAGAGAGAGAGAGAGAGAGAGAGACGCCCAAGGAGAAACAGGAAGAGGATGTGGAGCGAGCAAGCACAGAGGAACCAAATGAAGATGAGCAACAGGTTTGGTTGGGAGTTGGGGGAGGGTGTGTGGGTGAAGGACAGCTGCCAGGCCGCGTGTTAATGCCACCCATCACTGTGTGTGACAGTTCCTCCCCCCCTCTCCACTAGTGTAAGTGGGTAGGGGGCTGTGTAAGTGGGAGAATATACGTGGTAGGTGGCAATGAGAGAAGCATGGAATGAAGGGAGGCAGTGAAGGGAAACCAATGGGGTACAAAAGTTCTGTCTTTCGGCCAAGGTGAAACGTCCATTCGGATTCACTTCGGGGAGCTTTCGGGTACGTGCGGTGAGGGAGACGACCCATGTACGTGGGAGAAAGGAGGTTGTCAGGTGGTAATGAAGGAGGGGAAGAGGAGCCAAGGGCGGCAGCGGAGGCAAGGAAGGAAAGCACTCGGGCGTCAGGAATCAGGTTCTTGCATCTGGCGAGACGTCACGGAGGATTCACTTCGGCCGACCGAGTTCCGTCCGCCACTGATCTAGAAAAGAGAAATTCCAGAACGCCGCCAAGGGCGTCCAGTTCCTGAGGTCTTGGCCCCTGGAGCTTTTCCTTACTGGGGGGTTACTCTCTGTGCTGGCCGCGTGGCCATGGTCTTTACACCTTGTGGTACGAAAAATCTATAATCTGATCGAAACTGTATTAGGAAATTCAAGACTTATTCTCACAGCGAGGAAGGTCGAGAGAGAAAATACACACACACACACACACACACACACACACACACACACATATACATATATATATATATATATATATATATATATATATATATATATATTAGACAGATAATGAGACAGAATAAAATAGCTGTAGTTACAAGGAATAGGAACAGGAGCTCGGTTGAAGTGGTTGGCCACCTAGCATCAAGTTCAGCGACTGACGCCGAAGGCCTTAAGTTCACATGAGCCACAAAGTCCCGGAACTACAGCAACATGTACAGAGGGACCCAAGCCCAGCGACGATACCTTGACACTTGCCCCAGACTGGCCAGATCGCTCACCCTACACGAACTGGAAGAAGCCACCTGACTCAACAAGTCTGTCGGGTCTCCCATCCCACGAAAAAAAAAAAAAAAAAGGAAAACCACTCGAGGTCACAAGATACGAAAACCTGTCGAGTTTCCCATGCAAGCTTATCGGGTCTCTTAACCACATCTGTCGGGTTTCCTAAGCAAGGCTATCAGGTTTCCTAAGCAAGGCTGTCGGGTTTCCTAAGCAAGGCTATCGGGTTTCCTAAGCAAGGCTGTCGGGTCTCCTATGTAACGCTATTTTCGGAGTGGCCTATGCAAGCCTGGAGGTTATCCTATGAAACCCTATCAGCTCTCATATGCAAGCGTGTTTCGGGGTCTCCTATGCAAACCTGTCGGGTATCCTTAGCAAGGCTATCGGGGTCTCCTATAGAACCCTGTCTTAGGTCTCCTTCTGCAAGCCTGTTAGGTCACTTATCTAAACCAATCTGGGTCTCCTAAGTAAGCAAATCTGGGTCTCTTAAGCAAGCCTGTCCAGTGTCCTCTACGCGAGCCTGTCGGGTCTCCCATACGAGCCTGTCTCGGGGTCTCCTATTCCCTCATGAAAAAAAAGCCACTCGAGCCGACAAGAGATATGAGACTACCGCGCGAGACACTCTCGTCTTCCCGAGGCACCGTCACTTCTTGTGAAATCATCAGGGGCCTCGTCAGCGACCTCTTTTGGTCTTGGGGGGAGTGTGGCGTCGACGACCCAATTTCTTCTGACAATGTCTTGTGGACCTGGGAGTCATAACTGTGTACGACACTCATAACTCTAACTTTCCAAACTGTACCTCTACGCAATTGTACCTCTTCTGTGTTTGGAATCTGTACTACGAGATTATGTACATTACTAGCCATGTTCACTTCTCTTTGTACTATGAGATTATGTACACTACTAGTCATGTTTATTTCTCTTTGTACTATAAGATTATGAACATTACTAGTCAAGTTCAATTCTCTTTGTACTATGAGATTATGTACACAACTAGTCATGTTTATTTCTCTTTGTACTATGAGATTATGTACATTACTAGTCATGTTAAATTTTCTTACATAAACACTCGTGACTTCGGCTCACACACCTCGTACAGCCATCATAAGTAGGCACTAATGTCATGATGCTAATCAGTCTTCCCGTTTTAGTGTTACGGTGGCGGACGCAGTCTTTTGAGTGAGTGCATGTGCACCCTGCATGTTGCATTAAGCACGCTCTGAACTAGGGAGGAAAAATAAATGCCATGAGCTCTAACAGTGAAGCGCTGCGGGCTCTTAACACATAAACTGTTGAGATAGACAGACAGATGATAGATAGACAGAGAGAGAGAGAGAGAGAGAGAGAGAGAGAGAGAGAGAGAGAGAGAGAGAGAGAGAGAGAGAGGGAGAGAGAGAGAGAGAGAGAGAGAGAGAGAGAGAGAGAGAGAGAGAGAGAGAGAGAGAGAGAGAGAGAGAGAGATGCAATCAGCAGCAGGGAAAGTGTGGACTCCTTCTCGAGTGAGATGTTCCTTGACGAGATTGTACTTCTTTTCGTCCACTGACGATGATACAATCCCGCGGAGGGTAAGTTTACATTGAAGGTGTAACCACAGGCAGGCAGAGCTCGATAACACTTATAACACATAATGCCCTTCAACGGCAAGGATTCGAGCCCCGCACATTTTGCGTGGTTGCTAGGTAAGCTAACCACTCAGCCATGCTGCCCCGAGTGGTTAGCGTACCCAGTACCCACGCAAATGGCCTTATGTTCTCCAAGAAAAGTGTACGTTCATATGCACTATTTTTGCTTATGTGTGTGCGTGTGTGTGTGTATATATATATATATATATATATATATATATATATATATATATATATATATATATATATATATATATATATAACATATATATATAACTGCCATATACATATATATATATATATATATATATATATATATATATATATATATATATATATATATATATATATGCCCTATAGCGTCAGGCTGAACCTATAGCTGTTCCCTATTTCTCACACATCGAGTACCCGTCTCACGTCTGGTGGCTCCGGCACACACACTCCTTTCTTTTCACCCGACCTTTCACGCCCCATTTTTTTTCGCCCTTTTAATTATCAGTGTTACGACCACAGGGCCATTTTATGGGGTCGATAATGGAGGAAGAGGGTTGACGGTGTTGTCTCTGCTGGGGGAGATCATGTGCTGATGACTGTCTTCGGGAGGATTGTCATTTGTGTAATCCCAGTTATTTTCATTCAAGATTTGAAGTACTGTACTATTTACTATATATATATATATATATATATATATATATATGTAATCACTGAAAAATGATCATTCTAGACAGAGAACTGCCGACCAGAATTCTAACTATGGTTACTTTATATCCACGTAAACCCTACTTTTCTTTTTTCCACCACAGTTCTACATAGAAAACTGCCAATTAGAATTCTAAACATGGTTGCTGACACCCACGTAAATCCTTCTTTCCCTCTGCCACTACAACCTGTGCGTCCCATATGGCTATTGTTTCCCCCCCTTACTGAACCACCCTCATTAACCCTTGGCAGAACCCCTTTCGCCGCGCCCTCCCTCACCCTTTTGTCAACGAGGTCGCTCTAGGAGCCGAGGATCGTCGTCGGTATTTCCTCTCGTGAGTGCTCACCTGCCCCGGCCGGATGAAGGAGGGAGGGCTTCTCTCACCTGTACGGTTCCCTGTCGTATCCGCAGATTTGTTCGGTGACCCTCGACCCCAAGGAGCAAATGGGGAGGTGTGGTCCTTCCCTTCCCCACCCACACCCTCCACCTGCAAGACTAGGGCACTAGCAAGGGTAACTAACGAACGCCACGAGGAGCGTATACGCCGATTGCGTTTGAAGATACGGAGACTCGCGTCCTCCCGTAGATGGCATTTGCAGCTGTACAGTCGAGAGGGTGAGTCTGAAATATTATCTCCATTTCTTTCTCTCCTTTAAGGTGGAGCGGCGCAGCCAGCTACGTCAAGGGCGGTGGCGCTGTGGACTTCAACGTGGCCACCAGCAGGTAAGCACAGCTAAGCTAGAATTTGTTATATTGGTATGGAACTTGAACAGGTCCGGCACGCCTGAAACTGGTGGTGATATATGGGCACGATACGACAGAAACCAGAACAGGTATACGGGTCACACACTATCGCTATCTCATTCACGCCAACGGAAAACAGGAAAACCTGTTTGAGAGAAGTGAGAATTCATCATCAGTCCGAAAGCGGCCAAGGTCTGTCATCTCCAGACGTCTGACAATAAAAAGGTGATAGATTCCCACGTGTAATTAATTCAGAACCCACAAGAACTGGATTAAAGAGAGACGAGTAGTTTTTAATCTCGTAATTACAGAGGGTCTGTGAGGTGAAAGTTGCTTTGTTCCTCAGTTATGACCAGATATACTGACCCAAGAGTGCGTTATGTCACCCCTGTTGTATAACAGATTTCTAGTGTATTTTCCTTTTCACGAGTCTATTTTGTGATGCATAATAAACGTTTATTGTATTTTACAGATTATGAAATGTTTCAATGAAATTTTACACACGCACACACACACACACACACACACACACACACACACACACACACACACACACATACACACACACACACACACCACGCAGAACTGAGACTGGTGTGTGTGTGTGTGTGTGTGTGTGTGTGTCTACACACAGGAGTAAAAACATGGCACGTTTCTACAAAGTTAAGAGGCGAGGCAACACGGGGCAACTCTCCCCCATAAAACACAAAAAGTAATCATAAATACACGCACGCGCGCGTGTATATGGGCACACACACACACACACACACACACACACACACACACACACACACACACACACACACACACACACACGTACACAAAACAATCATCATGGATCACACTAAAATACTAGTCAAATCATTAAGAAAAACACTCGAGCCATTGCATATAACTGAACTTTGACACTAACTAGCACCCTTCCATAGTACTCATCTTGCTCATCTTCCTCCTCACTATCATGTTCACCTTACTCGCTCATGTCTTTGCCATCATACTCACCTTACTCATCTACGTCCTAACTATCAAACTGCCTCCCTACCTCCCTGACACATTATGACACTTGACACTAAGTAACACGACTCGTTCTTTGCAACAGTGTACTTTCCTGCGTTGAGCTCTACGCGCTCTGTCTTCCTTTTGGCAGGAAAATATCATCGTTAGTACTCGTAAGTTGGTAAGTAAGTATTTCCATCACCTACTCCATGCAAATAGACTCAAACCACCAACGCAGCCCCATGACGTCTCAGAGACTTCAACAGCATCGTAAGTAGGTATCTTGCCCTTACAACGAGGGGTTGGGGGGGGGGTTGGTCTTGTCTGTTTGCATGCGTCCCGTAGCACATTGGGGGCAGTTTCTCCAGCGATTTACTGTACTAAAGTACACTAACTTAATTACAGTAAATCGCTGGAGAAACTGCACTTAATATGCTCCGGGACACATGCACGCCTAGTGGAAGGGCAAGATACCTACTTACGATGCTGTTGAAGTCTCTGAGACGTCATGGGGCTGCGTTGGTGGGTTGAGACTGTTTGTAAGGAGTAGGTGATGGAAATACTTACTTACCAACTTACGAATACTAACGATAATATCTTTTTGCCAGAAGGAATACAGAACGCGTAGAGCTCAACGCAGGAAAGTACACTGTTGCGAAGAATGAGTCGTGTTATTTGGTGTCGTGTCATAATATGTGAGGGAGGTAGGGAGGCAGTCATGATAGTTAAGGAGGTAGATAAGTAAGGTGAGTATGGTGGCAGAGACATGAGTGAATAAGGTGAACATGATAGTGAGGAGGAAAATGAGTAAGATGAGTACTATGGAAAGATGGTAGATGAGAAGGACGAGTTTGAGTGGAAAGAGATGGATGAGTGAAACGAGAATTATGAGAAAGAGAGAGATGGACAACAAAGACGATGAGAATGGTGACTGTGATGATGAGTAGGTGGATATGGTGAGTATGATGGTGTGGAGGTACATGAGTAAAGTTCTCAGTCTGGCCTCTTGGTGTCGAAGGAAACTTAACAGGTAATGAGAGAGAGAGAGAGAGAGAGAGAGAGAGAGAGAGAGAGAGAGAGAGAGAGAGAGAGAGAGAGAGAGAGAACAAAGAGAGCTCGATAATTGCCAAGAATACGTGGGTATGGAGTAAGAACATATATACAACCCAGGAACACTCACTGGTGTTCAATACATACGACGTAAAACCTACGACTGAATGATCAACGTAATTTCGGAGTAAAAAAAAAAAAAGAGCATCTAAATCTAGACTCTAAATCTGATTCTGCTCCCATGGTAAGGGCAATCCCACCCTTAACTCATTCGAACAGATCTGCTGGCTAGTCATCCCTATGATACCTATGTTTTGTTATGATATTTTCTTAATCTCATTTCTTGTCAAGGGACATGACTCTTGTCAGTACTACACCTGGGGCATGACACCGTAACTAGACCATGCTGATTCATCACGCTCGGATCTTCAGATATAGCGGCGTGACCTTTAACCTGACCCTCAAGGGTTTAGGTCAAAGTTCAAGCCACCGTACTGCAAGGATCTAACCGTCGGGCTCAAAGGTCGTAACGTCTTGATCAAGGAAAAGGGGGATGAGGAACACACGGTGTTTATGGGAGCTAAAACCAAACCACACGTTCCGTATGAGCTCTGAACTCATCAAGGTAATGTGAGAAATGAAATCAAATCTGAATACATGGGATTAGATCACAAGTAACAGGGAAAAACTGAGCTGAAAGTTAAGAGAAAAAAGGTTTCACATTAAGATTGGGAAACAACTACTCACGAATTGTCTTAAAAAACTGGAATATGCTCATTGCTTACGTCTTAAGTACCTGAAAACATTGACTCGGTTAAAAGAAGACGAGACGATTACCTCGTTTTCTTAGATAGAAACGAGGAGATTTATCAGTTCAAGCAGTATGTAGCTTCGTTACAGAACAGCGGGTCTTCTGTTAACCTGTCTGCTCTATCTTTCTAGGTCTCGCAGATCCGCAAGACTCTATTTGAAGGATTGTCTGTACGCGTCCAGAGGCAAGATACGCTAAATCACCGTACGATATCATTTCAAAGTTCAAATAAAGCTACGGTGTACCGCACCTTTACGTGTAAAATTCAGTTGATTTATGTTTGAGCTTTGGCAATAGACCGTTCAAGCCACAAGTTATGTCGTTTAAAGATACGTAGGAAAAAAAAAGGATGACCCGTACATCTCCATAATCCTTATACTGCACGCGTCTTTATTATGGACGAAGAAATCGTACGCAGGAACTTCTATCATAGTCAAAAGAATATAAAAACGAATATCTAAAAAGGGGCTAACGATGCAAACAGATGTAGGGGATGAAATGCCAGACAAGTTGATATACGGGTGTTGACGCCTTGCTTATACAAATGCATTTACGATACGGCCCAACACCTGCTCCTCTAGTCGTTTGTTCGTGGCAATCATATGTCAATGTACACAAATTCTCTTGTCATCTTGCCTGTGACCATGTACATCCTTCTCTGATAACCACCATACATTGATAAGTTGTCACTGCTCAAGGCTAATTCAGACGTATGGATGCTTCCTATTTCCTTAACTCGTTCGTACACACAATCACTTTTTCCAAGGAAAGTGTTTTCCATTTCTACAATTACCTGATGCTCTACTGCTTCCCTTTCTCATCTTTCTAGTCTACGTAAACAACGCAAAAGTGGCACGACGGCTGATCGAATATTCCAAAGTGTGAAGAAGAGAAGGGGGAGGAAGAGAAGGAGAAGAGACTCGCACAGATCACTAGATAACATGTAGAGCCATTCGGTGTTTGACACAACGTTATCGAGAACAAAGATTCCACGGGCCACCTAATTGGAACGCACAAAGGTCTGGTCTGGCTTAGCGCCGTGTCACTAACGTACTCTCCTGGGTCGCGGGGTCAGAAACAGACGACGCTGGGGGAGGTTAGAGGTCATCAGATATCAAGTACACTCCCTCTTGTTCTTCCGCTGGGCTTGGGTGTAATGTGTGTATCTTTGGCTTGTGTGTGTGTGTGTGTGTGTGTGTGTGTGTGTGTGTGTGTGTGTGTGTGTGTGTGTTGTTGTTGTTGTATCTCATTGTATGAGACGGCCATGATAAGGACTTTCTGTTGCTCATGCTGTCTCAGCTACCACAAAAAAAAAAATCTATATTGTAAATATTTTCCAGCTATAAATGCCTTGTTATTTCATAGATGTATTCCTCACTTCTAATATTTTTAGTATACCACAACGAATGTTTTCATGACTTGCTAAAGATTTAGAAAAAAAGATTGATTTTCACTTCAGGTTGTTTTAATGTAATCTACATTTTGAATAGAAAATGATTTTCACAAAATTCTAAGTATTCCCTTGTGCTGTAAATCTTCCTAAATTTGTGTTGTGAATGTCTAGGATTTCGCTACGGCTCTGTGTTGTTCAGGTAAATCCCACTGACTCGCTTTTTCAAATACATTACGCACCACCGACGTATCGTAAATGTGATTCACGCACTCTGTTGTAAATCTTTTACATCGCCTTGTCTAAGAGGCGGTAAACACACTGGTCCTCTCAACTTTCTCTTAAAGTTAAAAGAAACACACATCCGACAGTTCGGGAAAAAGTTCCTACACCAACCCCGTCACCGTCACCTCTTGCCAACTCATCCTTCGTCCCCGAGTTGCAGGTCGAAACCACATGCACACTGAGCCTATACCGTAACCACTTTATAAATGCAATTTGACTCTGCGTTGTGTATGGACTTTATCGCATTAGCTTCGCATAATGAATCCGTACATGACTTTGTGTTGCAGATATTGCACACAATATTGACGCAACACCAAGAACCAGCATTTGCCACCTCCATGTGACTCTCGTATACATGCACCGTTCGCCCATCCGACAAGGTACTCCCAGCTAATCTCACCTGCATGAAAAATCATTACCAAGAACACCTGCTTGCATCTTAGTATGCTTCATGGTATTTCATCTGCCAGGCTCATGACTGAGATGTTAATGAGATAAACTGAAGGTCTTCGATCTCTACTGCAAGAGGAATATTTTACTTATAACTTTCTTTTATTTCTTATAACTTTCTTTTATGTGATTTACTTATCTATAAGAAAATGTATTTTTTTTTTTTAGACTTACACGTTTCTGTCCATGCTCAGGTAAAGGTTATTTTTTTCTTTGTACAATTATCTGTAACAGCAAATTAGATGGTAGTCGACGCAACTCCGGTTCTACGAATACACAGGCGAGGGAATCAGGATATACGAGCGGGTCGAAGTGAGTGTGTGTGAAAGAAAAGAGAGAATCAATATAAAAAAAAGACAGACTAATGAAAAGATACTTCACATATACACCAAGAAAAATATGTACACGATATAGGGACAAGAGAAGCAAGCATATGATAGACTTTAAAAAGTAATATATGCAAATCTACAAAGATCTGAAGGTGAATCAAAAATGAGGAAAAATAAAAGAGGATGGATGGGACATTACGAGAAGCAGCCTCGATAATGGATGAAGTGTACGTGTCCGATGACAATAGTTGAAGGAGCAAGGAGTGAATATTAATGAATATATGATGAGCTGTCATACCGAGAAATAGCAGGGATGGTTCAGTGAAGAACAGGGAGGAGAGGGAAAGATATCAAACAGACAAAGGGACAGAGAAGAGAATAGGAACGTGAAAGTCGAAGTGAGGAACAATGGATAACACAAGACAATGATCAAAATCATATCAATAAGAATGTGAAACAGAAGAAAAGGAAATGATAGAAAGGAGGACACCGATCAAGGAAGAGAGGTTAAGACAGACGTAAGAACGGGAATCACACAGGGACTTCCCCACAAATATCTTACTGACCAACAACCGAAGAGATTGTGTGGCACCTTGACTGTTATTTATATTTGCGTCTTAATTCCGAAATATCATTTACCTAAGATGAAATGTACTGATTTGAAATTTTATTTCTTACCTACTCACGCTTTCTTATCTTCCCATGTGCACTGTTTTATGCTTAGTTTATACTTCCTCTTCCTCTACCTCTGATTATGCTGTGTTCTCTCAGCTGGGCTAAGCTGTCATCCTATCTGGCTTTTTTCCCTGTCTTCATCTTGTCCTTCAGGTGATAAACAGACTTATCATCACACTACTTCAATTTACCTTTCAGTGTCCTCCGTTTACCCAATCGCTTTGCTTTTGTGAGAAAACAACGCTTTTTTACCCACTGTGAGTACATCCGTTTATGGTACCCCACTCACTCCTGCTCATGCATCATTTTGTGTGAGGGAATATGTTACACACACACACACACACACACACACACACACACACACACACACACACACACACACACATATATATATATATATATATATATATATATATATATTGGGAGCGGGGGCTGGAAATCCTCCCCTCTCGTTTTTAATTTTCCAAGAGAAGGAACTGAGAAGGGGGCCAGTTGAGGATATTCCCTCAAAGGCTCTGTCCTCTGTTCTTAGTGCTACCTCGCTAATGTGGGAAATGGCGAATAGTATGAAAAAGAAAAAAAAAAAAAAATATATATATATATATATATATATATATATATATATATATATATATATATATATATATATATATATCTCCTAGCCCTAATTCCCTCTTACCTTTGTGTTTGCCTTATCTCTTAACCATCTTCACCTCCTGTCTCTTGTCATTTCCTTCATCCTCGCTCTTCTACCCCACCTCATCCAGCCTACGACCTTCACTCTCCTCTTCCACTGCATCCATCCCATCATCAAGAAGCGACTAAACGACTAACACCCAACTCCAGGTAACTATTAGACAGATAATTAAAAATAGAATAAATTTTACCAAACAGGTATTATCGTCAGAGGCCAGATACAAGGTCTTCTGTGACCTGTTTTGTTTTGTGCAACATCATCATCATCATCATCATCATCTCGATCAGTCTTTCCCTTTCATTCAATCCATTTCTCTCACTGCTGTCTCCTTCTTTATCCATTCCTTCTCCACTTCACACCTGCCTCCTTGTATATCCTGCCATCCTGCCTTAAGCATGCCATTTCCTCCCGCTCTTGCTCCTTCACCTCTTGCCTCTCCTCCTCCTCCTCCTCCTCCTCCCTCCTACTGCGACGCCCCTGAAGGCCCCCCCGCCACGGGTCGCCGCTCAGGGTCACGCCACGTCTCCGCCCCCGGAGGTCGGAGGTCAGGGGTCACCAACAGCCGCGCGGGCACAAGGCGACAGGGAAAGCGGTATTTGGCGCGCACCACGTCCCAACTCTGTGTCACCAAGTCGAGAGATGCGTCCTTTGTTTCTCTGTCGCAAACGCCATTAGCAAATTACAGAACGGAGAGGAACAGAGAGACGAAATGTACGTAATGTCCGTCTTTATCTCTATTTCATGTTAGCTGTGACGGCACGGGCACCTGAATCCCTAATCAAGGCCATCACATTAACGCTATATATATATATATATATATATATATATATATATATATATATATATATATATATATATATATATACGAGCCTCAGCCAGGTACCCATTTTGTCGGCCAACCCCTAAGGAATGGATGAACAGCCGGGTTAACTATGGTCGACTGCCGCAACCAAGACTCGAACCTATGCGCTCGACCCTTGGCGACCTCTTACATATTTCTTGGTTCCTCTACTGCTTGTAACCCTCTTCCTATCTCCCTCCATAAGGCGGTCGGGGTATGCTGAGGGTTAATATAGGTCTAACCCAGCGATTTCCGGGCCTTAACGTCGGTACTCCAAGGGGTATAATTACGTCTTACCCAACACCCATAATATTTACGAGAAGGCAAAGTTTAAGTTCTCTGAATTCTGTATCGATATTCACTGTACCGGTGTCTTGTATTTTCTATCTATCGTCTGTAGAGAGAGGAGGTAACTGTAATTATTAGATATTGACAGTGTGTGTGTGTGTGTGTGTGTGTGTGTGTGTACTTTTAGAGGTTACTATTTCGTTGATGCAAGTGCTCGTACAAGGTTCTGTTCTCCATGACAGTTTAGTATCCTGTAGGGTACTTTAGATCACCGATATTTGGTGTCACCGGACTCCCCCTGTTCGAGGTTAGACTGCGAGTGAAAAAAGTCAACATAAGCAAGGATGTATCTTGGAGAGTACAGCCTCGTCAAAGAACGACTCTCCCAAAGGGAGCCTGCATTTCCCGTGCTACTGAAAGCAACCTTCAGAAAGACCACTGGGTAACCCCAGGACACTTTCATAGAAACTGGTCTTGGGGTAATCATGAATGAAATACATATCCTGTAATTAAGAACAGGGGTAGGCTCTGCTAGTGTTAAGTTAAAGCACACCTCCAGTGGGATATATAGCCTACCTTTCTGGAAATACTACAGCAACGTACGTCCCCAGGAACAAGTCTGTTTCTTTCCCTACACCGATAAGCTTTGGTACTATTTTTCTTGTGTCTCTCGTTGCAACTTAAGACCTGGCCCTCTTAAAACGCAATTTTTCCCTTTCATCCAAAACTCTTATGACCTGGCCCTCTTAAAAGCAGGCAATCATTCCCCTTTCATACAAGACTCTTACACAATTTTTTCTATCTTTTTCCCTTAATTTTCTATCACTTCAGTCCTTTTTGTGTGTTTGGCTCATCTTCAAAGGCCTGCTGTCAATTAAGGCTTTAGTCCGCGACTAGAGATAAGGAAAGAAACCAAGAAAACGAAAAACAAAAAAGAAGGGAAAAATGAAAGGAGAAGAAAGAGAGAAAGAAAGATAAGAATGAAAAGACTTCAGAGCCCGACAAGTCAGTGTTGTGTCTGGGTCTCGCCCCAAACACAATCAAATCATCGTTTATCACAACAAAACTGTCACTCCTTCGGTTTACCTGCGATGCCTCTTTTTAAACGCCTCCTTCCACTGACTAGATCACCGACCGATACTGATTTGTTCCCCTAAGGATAAGACGACGCAGGGAATATACTATGCATTTCTACCCATCCTGTGGGGCGGTGGCGCGAAGGTGGATAATACAAAGTGAACAAAAAAGATTCTGGGACTCTGGTGGAGTGATTAAATTATACGAGTCACATGATAAATGTTGCTATTGACTGTCGGCCAAAGTTAAGGAGCATATTTCTCACGCGAGTGTAACGAAAATAAGCATTATCGCTGGACGAAATACTTTCCCCTAACTTGTAATACAGGGCAGGAGACTTGTCTGGAATTCACTCCCTCTCGAGAAACGATGTTCGTGGTTAACTGTCTGTGTTCCCACCAACTCTCTCTCTCTCTCTCTCTCTCTCTCTCTCTCTCTCTCTCTCTCTCTCTCTCTCTCTCTCTCTCTCTCCTCTCTCTCTCTCAACTTCCTAATGATACGATCTCCGTTGAGCAACGGGCCCAGATAACTGTCTCCAGCACCTACCAGAGACCAGTATCTCAGTCCCACGTCAGCGTCTAGTGTTTCCGACAACTTTCTCAGGTAACTGTTAGGGCCCCTTGCCTCAGGAGATATCAGTCAAGGCACACACGAACCTGTATGAAAATATAACCTGCATACGTAGGTAATACATGCCATACAGTCTATCATACAGGAAGGAAATATTCAACTGTACACGTAGTAATACATGCCATACAAACTATCATACAGGCATTGAATATTCAACTATACAGGTGGTAATACTTGTCATACAGTCAATCATACAGGCATGAAATGTTCAACCGTATACTTGGTAATACAATCACACAGTCTATCATACAGTCAGTTACACAGGAATGAAATGTTCAACATATACTTGGTAATACAATCACACAGTCTATCATACAGGCACAAATCATTCAACTGTATATGTACTAATATACACCATACAGTCTATCACACAAGCACCATATACTCCATTCCCTCATACAAAACGGACCAGTGTTTGTTCCGATGCGATTTAAATATCATCTTCCAACACTACCAAATATCTTGAAATTAATGACATATACAGAAGAGAAGACCTGAAGTATATAATGCTAATATAACAATAGCAAAATAAACATACATATATATTGGCAATACCAGTTATTTACCTCTCATAAAATCAAGACTTCAGATACCCCACAATTCATGATAAATAATTTGGCAGGTGGCCCATTCCACGCTAATCAATTTTGGTCAGTTTTTCTCTCAGACGATATTCAAATATTCTTCTTTAAATTCACATTACGGCATTTTAAGTTTCACAGACCCACATATTTTCTGAGGCATAGATAGCACAGATTATATATATATATATATATATATATATATATATATATATATATATATATATATATATATATATATATATATATGTAGTAATGTGCATGGTATTTACAAATTATCTATGAAAATTATCTATGAAAAATAATTAATTATCTATGAAAAAGATTAATTCTATAATTACACTGAATCAAAAGCTCGTAATTCTTTCTTGATGTCTATAATTCCTGAGAATCGAACGATCTTTAAGTCATCGTCTACCAGGTCTTGAAGACGCGGGGAGTACCAACGTCCAGCGCTGAGGGTCACTGGTCACCCAGATCCCAGGGTTTGTGGTCGGAACGTAGAACAAGCGAGTACGTCAATCGTCATCCCACACTACACGTAAGCCTATGGATGGACTGCATCTTACTCTTACACCTGTAATGAGCTTTCGTGTGACGGGGGTTAGCGTTGCTGACTATGAATCTCGTTAAGAACTCCTTTGTTGTTGTTGTTGACTATGACGAAATTCTAAGCATTCTTGTTCTCGTAGTGGATCACAAAAATTCTGAGTTCGTCTTTGGGTTAGGTTCATTAGATTCTGTTAAGGATGCTGTTGCAGAGTATCCAGTCCTTCTTTCCTGTAAGATGGGTGACATCTGGTTACAGTACGTCTCTTGCAATGTTCCTGTGGGGCTGTTTCTTGCACTGCAACTCTCACTGATGCTGTTTGGAAGGAGGCGAGTCTGTTTGTTTACTCTCGTACCGTCGAGCTGTTGTTGTAAGTGAGTTGTTAAAGTGTACCCTGGATGCAGCAGGGGCTGCAAGTCCTTTCGGGTTAGTTATAATGATGTCGTGGTCTAACTTGCTCAGAGTGACTGGTATAATAACTCAACTTCGGTCTCCTTTGTCTTGTCAAATTAGGGTTGTATATGACAGTTCAGGAAGACAGCTGAGTGGCTGTTGGTGTTCTGTGCTTAGCTGGGTGTCTGGCCCCCAACTTTAGCTTCTGTTAATTTTGCTGTAAAGTTTGTATCTACTTTTCATGATATGGACCCTGGATGTATCTTCAGAATTCTTCGAGATGTGATATATTTTTTTCTAGCCGACTGTAGGTAGATCTCAGAAGGAAGGGGCGACATTACCATAATGTTCCGAGTCATGAAGTTTGTATCTTGGTATATTCTTGACATCACGTAATCGGATTCTTCGTGTGGTTGATGATGAAGTCCTCTTGGCGAACTGGTGGACTGTGTGGACGATGAATTGTCTCTGTACACATCCAAGAGTAACGAATATATATATATCGCAGACAGTATGAATTAAGTACATGTGTATATATGTATATGTCTGTGTGTGTATATACATGTATACGTTGAGAAGTATAGGTATGTATATTTGCGAGTGTGGACGTGTATGAATTATGTACATGTGTATATATGTATATGTCTGTGTGTGTATATATATATGCATACGTTGAGAAGTATAGGTATGTATATTTGCGTGTGTGGACGTGTATGTATATACACGTGTATGTTGGTGGGTTGGGCCATTCTTTCGTCTGTTTCCTTGCGCTACCTCGCTAACGAGGGAGACAGCAATAAAGCAAAATAAACAAAAGGAATTTAAAAAAAGAAAAAAAAAAAATATATATATATATATATATATATATATATATATTTTTTTTTTTTTTTTTCATTCTATTCGCCATTTCCCGCGATAGCGAGTTACCGTTAAGAACAGAGGACTGGGCCTTTGAGGGAATATCCTCACCTGGCCCCCTTCTCTGTTCCTTCTTTTGGAAAATTAAAATAAAAAGATGAGAGGGGAGGATTTCCAGCCCCCCGCTCCCTTCCCTTTTAGTCGCCTTCTACGACACGCAGGGAATACGTGGGAAGTATTCTTTCTCCCCTATCCCCAGGGATAATATATATATATATATATATATATATATATATATATATATATTTTTTTTTCCTTTTTCTCTTTTTTCTGCCGCCGTCTCCCGCGCTTGCGAGGCAGCGCAAGGAAACAGACGAAAGAAATATATATATATATATATATATATATATATATATACATAGCCAACTTCCTTATTGAAAATAACGGACACCTTCTCCTCATCAGCCACGCAAGCACCGCGCCAAGACAAACACATCTCATCATCACACTTCTTGACCTGTGATCCCGATCGATGGACGTGGCTGATTTCCTGAGCGCTGCGGGAGCGGAGCCTCATGAAAGAGATCCTGAGGTGATATAAGTAAGTAAACTCTTATATATATATATATATATTCACTTTTCCTTCATGCATCTATGTCCTTATTTTACCCCCAGAGTAAACATGAACGTAAATGTCTGGATGACTATAAGCGGACGAAGCAGGTATCGACTCCCGACTTAGACAAACAAACATCGACTAAATGCTCCCCAACTAGTTTACCTCCCACTGCCTTCCCATCGATCAACTCTCAAACAGATGTACACGACCTGAGTTCATACACCGGCTCTCGTCCCGCGGGTCATCCCACAATAATACTTTTGCTTTTCATGAGGGCATTCGTCACGGCTCGTACGTTACGCTCCAGAGCCGATAGAGACGAATCTGGTGCCCCGGCGTTGCCAGCGACTTTTGGTCCGTACATCTAATTTCGCTCCATATTCGTCGTGAAGGAGGGCCGCGGCTCCATCCGCCGGGTCACTCCCACAGCTGAGGGGAGGGATGGAGTGGTGTTCCATCGTGAGGTCAGGTAGGGAAAAGAATATATATATATATTTGCGAGGTCGGGAACCTCATTCAACAGAGCCAGGTTCTCAATTGCAGCCGAGGTTTCCCCAAAAGTTCTGATCAATCTTAATCTATTCAGGCTGTGTTTCGATGGGAGGAGCCTCCCCCAGTGTCTCTACACTACTTTAGTACTCTGGACACGGCCCGAACCTCCGACCCTCTCCTCAGGATTGGTACAAAAAAGAATAAAATATCGGGCACGTCTCTCCCATCCCTTGTGAACCCGACACCACCAAACCACCCACCTCAAGCGGAGCCAAACGCGTCCTCCTGCAACTGGTGGATGGTGGGGTGGGGTTGGAGGAAGGGGGCCACCATCACGCTGCACACGAACATAACTGATCACATGTATCCTTGCATCACACACGAGGGGTCACACGATATATTACACAACACACTAAAAGGCTCCGAATCGAGAACTGTCTCGTTCGTCTTGGGTGTTGGGTCAAGACTGTGTTGCCCATCTACACACACACACACACACACACACACACACACACACACACACCGTTTGACCTGAGGCGGACCAAGTGTTATGTCAGCGCCCTCAACCATTGCTTTCCCAATGTACGTTACGTCTCAACACAAACATCAGATACAAAAATTGGGTGTTACACGTGCAGATGGAGACGGTAGGAACGACTTGATCCCCTTCTGTAACCTGCAGAACTACACTGTAGGTGGAGACTCAAGGATTCAATGGCTTTTAAATACGTACGTTACTTCCAGACAGAGCTTCTTCCAACGTGGCATTGGGAAGGATGTTTTTTCCCCTTAGGTATTCGTAGCTCAGCACTCCATGGTGACCAGAGTGTACTGTGAGGTTAGCGCTTTGGCAGCAGGCCCGGCGGGAGCTGGGTACGTGAGGTTGGGTTCCCCTCCTCTCATGGTTCCGTGTAGGAGGGAACTCAGTCATGTCCATAACTGGGTAAATTACAAGGAATTGCTCAATAAAAGCAATAATGCACGAGTGAACCGCTGAGCGGGCCGGTACAGGTTCCTCCAGCGTTCTTTCCGTCACACTGCAGGTTCTAGCCTCTTCCCGTCCCACTGTGGGTTCTAGCCTCTTCCCGTCCCACTGTGGGTTCTAGCCTCCTTCCGTCACACGGCAGGTTCCAGCCTCCTCCCGTCCCACTGGAGGTTCCAGGCTCCTTCCGTCCGACTGGAGGATCCAGCCTTCTACCATCCAACTATAGGTTCCAGCCTCCTCCCATCCCACTATAGACTCCAGCCTCCTCCCTTCCTAATGCAGATTCCAGCCTCCTCCCGTCCCAATACAAGTCCTACTGTAAGATCCAGCTTCCTCCCGTCCCACTATATGTTCCAGCCTCTTTCCATTCCACTACAGGTTCCAGCCTCCTCCCGTCACACTACAGGTTCCAGCCTCCTCCCGACCCAATACAAGTTCCATTGCAGGATCCACCATCCTCCCTTCGCACTGCAGGTTCCAGCCTCCTCCCGTCACACTGCAGGTTCCAGGCGCCCCCTCCCCCTTACCATCCTTCACTCACGGGGTGAAGACGCAGCGCAACTCTACAGGCACACCAACACCCAACACCACCTACGTCATCCACCTACCCTCCACGGGAATACTGATGAGGCTCATCCCAGCAGGGAAACACTCGTAATGAGCCATATCTTTTTTTCCCAAATAAAACGGCTAAAAGATAGAATGATGACGAATGATCCATCACAGACACTTTGTTCCAGTGACTACCAGAGGGCTAAAGAAAATGTGCAGGTAAAACTTACATAATGTGTCCACAACAACAACAAAAAAAGCCACAAACTGGCGTGAAATTAAGGTTTTAATTACTTACAAAAGCTGTTTGAGAATTTTCCACAAACAAGCGTATATAAGTGGAAAGCAGCGTCGACGTGGTTGATTCGGCTGGTGATAAGATGTGCCTTAAAAAGACCTTGAAGGCCCTAATGGAACAATGACTACAGGTATTACCAGTCAGTAGTGGGAATAAAGTAACACACCGACTCGCCAATCATTTACCATCACAAGAACTCTGCTGATACCTCAACGCTTTGGATAAGACCTGTTCGATCCTTGACGATGACCTGTACGATCCTTTAGCACGACCTTTACGATCCTTGAGCATGACCTGTACGATCCTTGAGCATGACCTGTACGATCCTTGAGCACGACCTGTACGATCCTTGAGCATGACCTGTACGATCCTTGAGCATGACCTGTACGATCCTTGAATATGACCTGTGCGATCCTTGAGCATGACCTGTACGATCCTTGAGCATGACCTGTACGATCCTTGAGCATGACCTGTACTATCCTTGAGCACGACCTGTACGATCCTTGAGCAAGACCTGCAGGATCCTTGAGCACAAACTATACAATCTTGAGCACAACGGTTCGACCCTTGAATACACGTGTGTACAATCCCCAGGGTTGAAGACTCACATAACCTATCATACCAAAGAATTGTACTTCCGTGTTTCAGGAATGTACCAACGTGCTGTATGGGCTGGAAATGTCCACACATGAGAGCGGGGAGTCGATCTGAGTTGGAGTATTCAAGAATCAACCGACAGTCGACCTGTGTCGAAGGCAATGGCTGAGGCCTTTCATTCAACTTGTGGGCTTCATAGCAACTTGATCTCGTCCAGAGGTTGTTAGTGAGGAGTTTGTTAGGAGAAATCAACTTAGACTAATGCCTAATCCTTTCCTAATGTATAGTGACACTTACAGCCCAAAGAGCTTCCATGTATCTTCAACCACTCTTGCTACACAGCAATATCCCAGTCATTTGCAAACCTTTCAACTTAAGTGCCTCCCAGATACCAAAGTCGCCCTCCTCCTACCTCCCATATCACTACCTCTTTTTTAGGTTCAAAAGCCGAAATTTTGGAGTCAATTTCTCGCTCCATATATATATAACACTGGAGAACGAAATGTCTATTATATTCCTGTACTCTTCTTCAATATCTTGCTCGCCTTTAGCCACGGCTCCGATGACGCCTCAGAGAAGATAAGGAGCCTCGGGGGTTCGAAGATCCAGTTTCGGGTAGGAGGGGAACGTCTCTCATCTTCAACCGTCCGAAGATCCTGAACTCTTAGGAGTATAAGAGCAGCTGATTCGTGACCTGTTTGTGGAGGACAGTGCACTGGCTGAGCACACTAGGCGGGACGTGAAGTACGCCCTGGTTTGCTTCTCACACTCGGGGCGCACCTCTCCGGGTCCTCACCTTATTAAGACATCAGTGCTCCTCTTACCAGCGCAAGGGGTCGCGTACACTACCCCCCTCCCCTTGTGTCCAGAGAAAGAAAGAAGAGAGAGAGAGAGAGAGAGAGAGAGAGAGAGAGAGAGAGAGAGAGAGAGAGAGAGAGAGAGAGAGAGAGAGAGGGAAAAAAGAAAATCCTTATATACTTCCAGCTGTGAATGTGGCCTTTTTTTTCATTTATCTTTTTTTTTTCTCCTGCAGATGCTCTGTTTATTTATGCGCCTGAGTTGATACTGAAAGCATTCATGCGATGTGCCTGCTGGTTCCGTGTCATGGGCATTTGTGACGAAGAAGAATCATCATCTGTGGCGACAGCGATGCCCAGCAAGTGACAGAGTCACCAACTGCGGCAACTTGTGGGACTCCTTATCGTCCGTCTGGCAATACAGACTGAATTCAACAGATAAGCGAGTGACTCCCCGTGTAGATAAGACAGTTACTGCCTTGCCTTCGCCATGGCAAGGCGGTGTGTTAATGAATCGTCCGCAGCACAGAGACTCAACGACAATAATCATGAATCATGCGCCCCCAAAACCAGTCTGACAACTGGCTAGTATGGAAGAAAAACTGACATTAAACCTGAGTTTATTTACGTTTGCCAAAGTTCACATCATCATTTTCCTCGCTGTTCGCTGTGGCGTCCGGTGTGTCAGGGGTTTCCACATTCATTGCCATACAGAATGCGATGACTTATCCGGACTCCCGTCTACAGGAATCACCTCCTTCTCATCCGAATCGTTAATTGAGGTTACTCCAATGATGAAACGAGGCCGACCTGCTTCATCTCAGAGTCTTGCAGTGAATGATGCCTTAGCGAGTCAATATGATCCTCAGAAAAACCCTTGACGAACATGCGTACGATGCAATACACTGCATAATGTCTTGGAGGCCTTAGCCACTATCCCAGGGACAGGATGAGCACCACTTGTGACACAGAGATGAACTGGAGGCAAGGCGGATATAATGTGTGTGCATAAAAATGATAATGAACAGATCCTTTAAAGCCAGATAAATGACACATTTCACTTTCCTGAAGGCTCCAAGTTGGCTATCTTGAAATCGTGTATGTCTTGAAACCGTGTATGTCTAGAAACCGTGTATGTCTAGAAAACGTGTATTTTGAGAAACTGCACATGTCTAGAAACCGTTTTTTAGTCTGGAAACTGTATACATATCTCTAGAAACCGTGTGTGTCAGAAACCGTGTATGTCTAGAATCCGTGGTTTTCTAGACACTGTCTCGAAATTATGTGTGCCTCGAGATCGTGTAACGTCATTGAACTGTGCATAACCACAAAGCGTGATGTCTACAAACCGCGTGTGTCAGAAAATCGTGAATGTACGGAAACCATGTATGTCTAGAAATCATTTACAGGTCTCGTTTCGTATAACTTGTGTCTCAAACGCGCTACTGCACTGCTACGTAGCAGGTTACGCTAACATGAAAAAAAAAAAAATGTAGGCTAATCTTGAACATTTTGAGGCAGATTATGTTTTTAAGGACCAATATATCAACACTGAAACATCTAAGGTTATGCTCAACACCTCACATATGAGATGAGGAGCTGAGTTCTCACAAAACAAGTCGAAATCAAAATTAAAAACCAATACCATACTCAAGTGGGTGAACTTGGTGAACATCACCTTGGGTGGTGTGACATGTGTAGTTCGGCTGGGTGTACCTGGTGAGCAGTAGCTTGGGTGGTGTGACATGTGTAGTTCGGCTGGGTGTACCTGGTGAACATCACCTTGGGTGGTGTGACATGTGTAGTTCGGCTGGGTGTACCTGGTGAGCAGTAGCTTGGGTAGTAACAACATGTGCATGTCAGATGAGTGAGCCATTTCCTCCTCAAGGTCCATAATGATCAATCAACCACATAAAAAAAAAAACTAACTTTGCAACAGCATTAATTTATGGAGATTGAAAAAAGAAATATATGATTTTTTGGGAAATTAAACGGTGCAGGCTTTAAGGATACTGAAGGAAGTATGACTTTTGGAAAATTGAAAAAGATCTCTCTTGAGGCTGATTTGGTAATCAGAATATGAACATCAATTATAGACATAAGACCCCGAGAAATATACTTTAAAATACTTTAGAATACTGAAAACTCAGTTTCGTAAATGACATGCAAACAAATCAATGAAACGAGCCAAGACTAGAACGGGTGGTGACCTAATACCCACGTCCCGCCACCGAGTAGGATAACTCCATTCCAGGAAGGGAGGAAGGGCTAGTCAGGCCAACCTTACACGACGCTGAAGGTGACGAGGTCAACGGGTGCTCACATGAATAAGGTGACGGTGGGTGGGTGAGGCCAGCGTAATATGACCTGAAAATGGGGGTACGAGTCAATGTGATGTGTTTGCCGACGTCCCCTTAAGAGGTTTTCGAGGCAACAGTGGAGTGCAGGGATTGCAAAGGTGCTGTCGGTACGAGAGGGTCTTCTGGTGTTCCTTTATCACATCTTAACTCGAGCATCTTGATGTCGAGAATGTTTTCATTTCGGTGTGAATGGGGTTGTGACATTCACCAACTGAACGGTGAAGGACCTGACTTCAACGACGAGTGCGTACGAGTAATGAGGACAGCTTAAGGGAACGGTGTGCTCTGTTCTTATGGGTCGTGGTAGAGAGTATCCCCAGGACGCGTCACATGTACTTATGGGAGAAAAACTCTGGTATACATCATGCACAGAATTGTTCGTAGTTCTGTAAGTAAATGCAATGCAAGGTCTGCTGGCGTTGCATGTGCTTGTGTAAAGAGCGATGGTCTATTGTGTAATGTTGTATGTACTGTTGTAGTGACGATTATGTACTATGCTGCTGTGTCGTATATTGGTGCAGTACAAACTAGTGTAGTGTACTGTGTCATGGGTAAATGTGTGCTGTGTACTGAATGGGTGGGTATGGTGTGATATATAGTGATGTAGTGTTTACTGGTTGAGAAAGTATGATGCATGTACTGAAGAAGTGCGTACTGGTTCAGTAAGTGAGGTGAAATTGTGTAAAGTGCACTGGTCCAATATCTAGTGTGTAATGGTGCAACATCCAGTGTGCAGTGGTGAAGTGTGTACCTGTGTAATATCTATCGTCTACTGGTGCAATCGCTAGCGTATAATGGTCTAATGTCAAATGTGCACAGGTGCAGTATCTAGTTTGAACTGGTCTACTCTGCCCTGTCGCAATGAAGAGGAAGTGATATCCATAGAGGCCCCACTATCTGCTTTGTCCCTCTAGGGGCTAATTCAACTGAGGCATCGCCCCTCACCCTGTGTGTGTGTGTGTGTGTGTGTGTGTGTGTGTGTGTGTGTGTGTGTGTGTGTTTGTGGGAACACACCGGTAGAGGACAGCATAGTTTTTCCAAATTAGACGAATCATTGGCATCTACGACTCACTCTTATGGGTCTGGACGAACTGCACGATGGGGCGACCCTTGAATGGGATAAGTGTGGCATTTGACCTCATACTTAAGGGTCAGGTAAAAGCTAAAGTCATCACAGCGAAAGGTGGTAGTATCGTCGTGCACAAGGGTCGTATATCTATGCCCAAGGGTTGTATCATCAAGGGCCATACCGCCGGTGTTCAGGAAGGCATTGTTGAGTTCAAGGGTCGTCCTGTCGTTCACAAGAGCAATAACGTCGTACTCAATGGGTCAAGAATATAGAGACTCCTTGACTGTAAATCAGGTTGGAGAGAGGCGAGGCGTCCAATCCCTCCCGCAGGTCAACACCTCCTCCACAGGAGATCTGAAGCCGTGTGTGTCGGCCGCTTGAACTTACTCCACTTCAGCCCTGACTTCAACAGAACGCCTCCCCTCCCTCCCCACATCAAGCGGATCTATTCTAACCCCCCTCCCCCAGCGCGATCCCTGACCCCACGTCTACCCACCCACCTCCACACCCTGACCTTTGACTCCTGACCCCATGAACCCACCTACAGGCCTGACCTTTTTTAATTCTCTCTCTCCCTCACTGTCTCATACTTTTGTCTATCCATGTTACTCTCACAATGAAGTGGCTCGATAGACACACGTGCACACTATGTAGGGAGACTTCCTCGCTATATGGAGGTGCTGATGAGAGAATGTGGGAGACAATAGCCCCCTTAAATGGAATGTTGACCCCTGAACACCTTGCGAGTTACGAGCTCAGACAAGATCATCATACACGAGGACCTGTGTCCAGGTGAAGCCTCTACATCACACATCCAACGTTCACTGTGATCTCGGCGGTGCAGTTCGCCCAACAGTAGCATCTGGGAGCCATTCGCGTTCGGCGTTAACCTTACACTCTTTTCTCAAACAGCCAATTTCTAGAGCTTAAAAGGAAGAAGCGAAGAGTTTAAGGTCGCGAACTGAGGAGTGATTTGCATTTTATATGAACGGGAGGGACCAGAGCGACGTCAGAGATGGTAAGCTGTCTCTTTGCTTTTCTAACCTCACCACACTGCACTCTTTATCTCTGGTACCCAGCATTATCACAAAACAAAAATGGAACCCTTCGGTCTGTCGTTGTTTGAATTCTTTTTTTTGCATTCCTTCGTAGAAGATCTGAGGTATTGGGTTGAATACAACGAATCTAGGTAGGTGCCCAGATGGCCATCCACCTCACTTAGGGCCAAGGCGCCTGAAGCACGGATGAAATATAGGATTTCGTGTTGGTGTGTCGGGAACCCACTTGCGCCGTGAAGTGTGCGTGTGTCTTGAAGACGTGTGTGTGTGTGCGTGGGGGGCGCGAGAGAGAAGAGAGCCGTACGCCCGGCAGTACCGGCGCAACGCCTGACCTGACCCGGGCGCCGTGTTACTTGGTGATCGATGCGGGAGTGGAACGAGTACACTGTCTAGAGGTAGACTCATGAAAGTACCGACTGTTCCATCTCAACCTTCACCTCTCTCTCTCTCTCTCTCTCTCTCTCTCTCTCTCTCTCTCTCTCTCTCTCTCTCTCTCTCTCTCTCTCTCTCTCGGGAGGGCAGGAAATATTTTGGGCAAAACAATGGAGGAGAAAAACGAGTCTGAGCGAGAGAGAGGGTGAGTCAGTCAGACGGGAGAGGAAAGAATGAAGAGAAGACAAGGGAGGCAAAGGGTGAAGAGGAGAAATATGTGAAAGAAACGAGATCGTCGAAGGACTGAAGAGAGAGAGAGAGAGAGAGAGAGAGAGAGAGAGAGAGAGAGAGAGAGAGAGAGAGAGAGAGAGAGAGAGAGAAGAGGAGGGAGGGACAGATAGAACCCGATGCTTTATATATTCAGTTACTTATGTAGCTCCAGGAGCTCTTTTATGGGGCTCCTGTGGTTTCGAAGCTGCGCTCCACGCGAGGTGCAGGGTATGGTGAACGTCTTTAGGGGACCGGAGAGTTCCCGGCAGCGTTGGCTTTCTTTTCGCCCGATGACAGTCACATGGCCAATGTTACCACTTCCAGGCGGATTCCACTAACATACACACACACACACACACACACACACACACACACACACACACACACACCTAGATATTTTCATGAGGTAAACATAAAGAAAAACGCCAACAGACACATACAATGATAAAACAAACAGACACACTGAAGCAAATCGAGAGAGACAAAGAGAGAGTTTAAAGAAAAGGAAGGATGGCAGGAGAAAGCACCTCCTCCCGAGGCCAAACACACCTGACAGATGAGGTGACAAATGCTGGCAGGTTGGCCACAACCGCTGGGGTGTTCACGGTGGGGAAGAAGGAGGGGCAGCTGCACCGCTGAGCCAGGCAGACTACCCATGGCTGGAGTGATAGACGTGAACCTTCATTAACCACGATGACTCCATGCCGATGCCAATAACCACGGAGGCTCACCGCTCTGTATGCGTATCCACACTCACACAGGCGGGGGAATAAGTGTACCTACGAGTAAAAGAGATGCAGAAGGGGCAACCCTCACAAGCCTCACCCAAATCCATCAATTCCCCCCCACCCCCCTTCCCCTCCTCCTTCTCCTCTTCCTCCTCCTCTACCTCCCTGGCGTCATAGGCCAAAGGTCAAGCCTGCCCTTGCCCTAGCGCGAGGCCTCTGACCCCAAAACACGCTCCTCACTCCGCCCAGTGACGCGGCTCCGCACGCATACAAACACACCACTTACAGCGCTGACACCCATTCATCTTCCACATAAATATGGTGTCGCAAGGTGACGCCGATACCGATGCCCGGAGGAAGTCTTCCCGAGAACAGAGGAGGAACGTTGCGAAACGCAGAGGTTCCCGTAGAAGACCTGGACGAGTATATGTATGCTAGTCGAAGCCATCATGCGCAGGCCATGTATGGGGGATGAGATTTCAAGTGTTGTGGCTGGTTGTGTATCCATCAGTATAGACAAACAGAGGGCGGGTTATGCTTGTGGTCGTGGAGATGTTTGACGAATTAATCAGACTTGAAAATGTGAAGGGGAAACTGAAAGCCATTACTGGGATGGGGTGCGCTTAAAGGTGGAGCTACCTCGCTGCGAACACAACCTCTTGATGATGATCCCAGGTACGTGACGCAATCACCTACACCACCCAAACCTGCACCCTGCATCCCTGACGTCCCACCTGCATACCATCCCTCCTGTGACGTCCACACCAGTACCCGAACATCAGTGTGACTTCCCTGCCCGCATACCACTAACACACTTACTTTCATGACCCACTTATATTTCGCCACCAGTGAGAGTCCCCACCTATACTCAACTAGTACTGTGACATCCCACCTTTACCCTACCACTACTGTGACATCCCCGTTGCACCCGACACTGTCATGTCACTCCTATTTACACATTTGCTCAGCCAACATCCAGCCACTGGGACTCCCCACCTACACTACACCACCACTGGGACGCTCCATCTTCACCACACCACCATTGCGACGCTTCATCTATATCCTACCACTATCGAGACGGTCCCACCTGCAGCCTGTCACCAGTGGGACGCCCCATCTGCGTTCTACCACCACTGAGGCGTCCCATCTGCATCCTACCACACAAGGATGTCCTAGGTACAGTCTACCCCCCACTCTGACATCCTCCTTACGTCCTACCACCACCAGGACGTCCAAGCCACAGCCCATAACTATAATGGTGTATCATCAGCACTCCATAAGTCTTATATCCAGCCACCTCCACTTGAACCCCACCACTCATGTGGGGCTTCCCTGGTAACCCCTCACCATTATGAAGCCCCAGTACCCTCCTCCCCTTCATTCAACATCTCTGTGACGCCCTTTGCCTTCACCATGTAACCACTGTGACACTTCGACCTACATACCGCCACTAGAACCAATGGATTTTCCACTCTTTATCCCACTGTGACGCCATTGAATTTCACTCTACTGCCACTGACTTTCATCCTACCACCACAGTGACACCACCATATTCCCACTGTCGCTACTACGATGCCTCTCTTTCACTCTGACACCAACTGGAACGCTCAAGCAGCACCCAGCCAGCAATGTGGCTCCACATTCATTGCACCGTGTCTATACCTAGCTACCACTATGATGTAACAGCATCCCTCCTGCTGTGTGACGCCTCCATTTACAACCAAGTACACCTGTTTCCTATGTGACATTGAGCCTGCACTCTGTTCTGTGTGACGTTTCTCACTACACCCAATTACACCTGCACTCTTGTACTGTGTGAAGCCTCCATCTACTCTTATTACACTTGCATCTCAACCTCTACAACCCCTATATCTATACCCAATCACACCTATACCCAACCCTGTCTGACACCTCTATCTATACCCAATCACACCTACAGACTATCCTCTATCACACCTCCACCTACACCCAATCACACCTGTACCCTGTGACGCCTCCACCTGCACCCAATCACACTTGTACCCTGTGACGCCTCCACCTACACCCAATCACACCTGTACCCTGTGACGCCTCCACCTACACCCAATCACACCTGTACCCTGTGACGCCTCCACCTGCACCCAATCACACTTGTACCCTGTGACGCCTCCACCTACACCCAATCACACTTGTACCCTGTGACGCCTCCACCTACACCCAATCACACCTGTACCCTGCCCTGTTTGACATCAATATCTACCCCAAGTTACACCTTACCCTACCCTGTGTGACGCCTCTATCAATACCCAATTACACCAGCACCCCAATCCCTTATGATGCTTCACTACACACACCACCAAGACTCTGATGCATCCTCACACACACACACACACACACACACACACACACACACACACACACACCACAACACCAAATGGCTGTCTCTCATAAGACTACCAGTAAGCATACACTACTGGCGGTGCCTATACGCCCGTCTCTATGTTCGTCCTTCTACAGACGAGTTCTGCAGGACAAACCAGCATCACTGAATCCACAATGGGTCGTCAAGGTGGATTACTGTACTCTCGTCCTAAGGTTAAAGTTTGCAATGAGATCCTATTTTGCTACTGATGTACGCTACGTGATAATATATCACCACTCCTAATGCATGATTTGCCAGAGTTCAAGATTATGTCAAGGAAACACTAATCCCAATGAATATCACGTAGGACTTTTAAAACATAGTGTTATTCTACGACCCATTAAAACCATAGTCTCCGTCTCTTCGTTAAGCTCGAACAGTATTAAGTTACTCAAATGTCTGACCTGAGGCAAGATTTTTCGACAATTCTTTGATTATACACCTTTTGTCGTTTCACAATGTCTCTCTCTCTCTCTCTCTCTCTCTCTCTCTCTCTCTCTCTCTCTCTCTCTCTCTCTCTCTCTCTCCTCGCTTGTAATTCACGTCAAACGTTTAATCCTTAGACCCTAAGAGAGGCAAAAAAGGAATGGAGGAAGGGGAAAAAAACATCTTTCGATACATCCAAAGCATTTAGCCAAAGTGTTACTGACACCTTTGTCTAACGCACGACCACACACTTTGTTGATAACAAGTGTTGCTAAGACGAACATTTTTTTTTTCTTTTCTTATGACGAAGGTAAGTGACCGTCAGCGGAGCCCAGCCAGCTAGACAGCCGGCTCTTCACTCCGTTCACACCACCGTCAGGTGATTCCCAAGACACTGAGGGAGGTACAGCGGCAGCAGAGGGAGATACTGCCAAGCCCCAGCAACTACAGGTCTCCTTACTGCCACGAGAAAAGAAGCCATTCTTAGTCTGTCTCTAGCCGGCTCTTCACTCCGCTCACACCGCCGTCAGGAAATTCCCGAGACACAGAAGGAAGGGGCAGCAGGCAGCAGAGGCAGGCCTCGCGAAGCCCCAACGACTACAGGTCTCCTCACTGCCGTGGGAAAAGAAGCCATCCTTGGTCTGTCTCTCATGTCATGTCGGCCGATGTGTCATGACCTCCTGACCGGTTATGATCTCTCCAGCGTCTCTAAATTAGTGCTCCCAAAAGCGCCTTGCATATGATCTCTCCCTCTTTGTTCACCGCGCGCGGGAGACCAGACAAATTTAGACTTACGAGATTCAAGCTTGATCTTAAGGGGATTTCTTACTGGTGCTCAATTTAAGTTCTGACTTTAACTGTTACATTCCACTATCGTTCTGTCATCATCATCACCATCGCCCTCATCACATCACCACTATTATCCTCATCATCGTCCCCATTCACGACATCATCTACATCCCTCACCATCACCCTCCTCCCTCTTGCTATCGCCACCACCAACTCTACTCCTCTCCACCACCATCTTCACCACAGGTATTGCGCCACAGTAACACCTACAGGATGAATAATCGCTGCGCCAGAACATTGCAACACCCTCTCCATCACCATCACCTGAGCATAAGCTCCTGTCGTAATAACACAAATCATCTACACCAACACGACCACGTCACAAAACGCCACTACAACCGCAGTACAACAAAACCACCACTGCCACATCAATGTCTCCCCACCACCACATCCAACACCATCCACGGCAACACCATTAACCTAACCCTCCCTTAAGGACACCATCCCATAACACTGTCACCCTTCCTTCCCTCACCAGACCTAACCACACCCCCAGCAGGAACCCCCGCGCGCCCCTAGTGACCTCCTGACCGTGGCCCTTGATCCCCACAAGCCCTCCTCGCCTCCACCGGGTAGGTCTTCCGGAGTGGTGACTCACACATACCTTCACCCCACCTGTGGTCGCCCACACCCGTTATCTCCTCCTCGGATTCTGCTCTCCCCAAACGTCTCTCTCTCTCTCTCTCTCTCTCTCTCTCTCTCTCTCTCTCTCTCTCTCTCTCTCTCTCTCTCTCTCTCTCTCCTTCTGTCTCTTTTTCCCCTCCTCCTCCTCCTCCTTCCCCCTCCTCTTTCTTGTCTTCCTCTTCTCCCTTTATGCTTCTCTTGTCGCACCTTCTCAACCATCTCTCTTCCTCCTCCTTATCGTCATTATGCTTCTCACCTCCTCTTTATTATCTTCGTCTAACTCTCCTTCTTCTCATGCTTATCAACCTTCCTCCCCTCTCCTTCTTCATGCTTCCATCTCCATTTCAATTCCCTCCACCTTTCATCTCTCATTTTCACCAGTGTCCCGCTTCATTTATCATCCTTCTGTCCTCTTCATTTCACTCTTTCGTCCCTCGTCCTTCCCCTTCCTCCTCCATGCTGCCCTATCTCCTCTGGCATCAGGGTCGCCCCTGAGCCGCCCTCATGGCCTCCTGTGTAAAGTTTGCTGCATTATAGAAAAAAAGTGATATGATCTTTTTCTCTCGATGATGAAGGGACACACACACACATTTTCGGTGGCTTTTATGATGGACGTTGAATACACTGAATTTATTATCTCTGAGGATGAAGAGGCGTTTCTGATGCAAATCCCATGAATCCTCTTCATTTATATTAAAGGAAGTATTTGCAGATTTTCTCTTTTTTTTTTTCCTGACAACAGAGAGTAATGTGAGTTGTCATTCGGATACAAAGTCTTTACATTTCATATACTTTTTATAGAGAATAAGTTGGTCTTCCTTTAATCTACATTCTCACACACACACACACACACACACACACACACACACACTATCTATCTATCTATCTATATATATATATATATATATATATATATATATATATATATATATATAGATATGAATTTGTATATATATATATATATATATATATATATATATATATATATATATATATATATATATATATATCAGACTGGGGAGGATTAATGTGGTTTCAGGAGTGGTATGGAAATTATGGATCGGGTACTTGATTTGAAGAATGTGTGCGAAGAATACTTAGAGAAACAGATGAATTTGTACGTGGCATATATATAGATCTGGAAAAAGTGTACGACGGGCTGACAGAGGTGGTTTATGCCTTATACGGCGTGGGAGGAAAGATATTAGAAGGAGTGAGAGTTTTATTACAGAAAGTAAGGGGTGCGTGGGAGTAGATGAAGAGCAGGATTGAGTTGTTCCAAATGAAGGTGAATCTGCGGCAGGGATGTGTTGTCACCATGGCTGTTTAATCTTTTTTTCTGGATGGGGATGGTGAAGGGAGCAAATGCAAAGGTCTTGGATGCAGGAGCAGGTATGAAGTCAGTTGGGAATGGAGGCTTGGGAAGTAAGTCAGCTGCTGTTTACTGATGACATGGAGGCGGTTGTAGTTTCGAGTGAAAAACTGTAGAAGCTGGTATCTGAGTTTGGAATACAGTGTAAAAGAAGGGATATGAGAGTGAATGTGAATGAAAGAAAGGGTGTTAGGTTTATCAGCAGAGATAGAAGGTTAGCTGGGATGTGTGAGTTTGAATGAAGAGAACTGGAGGTGTGAGTCTGAATGAAGAGAACTTGAAGGAAGGACATGGCAGCAAATGGAACCATGGGGGTAGTCGTGAGTCACAGGGTGGGGGAGGGGCTAAGGGTCCTGAAAGTATTAAGGAATGTGTGGCTGGGCGAAGATGGGCATGTCTAAAGGTAAAGTAGTCCCGACGGTGTCGTATGGATGCGAGGCGTGAGCTTCAGATGAGGATGTAAGTCACGAACCCTGTCGCGATATATAGCGACTTGTGGTATACACAAAAGTGAGAAATACCAGGATACACCTGTGGCGAGGCTGTTGCACTTTTGGTGGGGTTAAGCAACCTACAAGCGGTGTGATTACACGCTTCTGGGCGACAGGATGTGTAATATGGTCTCCTGAGCACCGAACCAGACGGTCATGCAGGTAAAACGGCGAATAATTGCTTGGAGCGACCTGTCCAGGCTCTAACGAGGTCATGAATGCAAGACAATATCCCGTCACGTTCTTGCCATTTCCTGCTGGTCAGTGAGGGAGTGTGAATTCTCATTTCATGATTCAAAGGGAAAAAAAAAAGGTCACACCACTAACAGCCCCTCCATCTTTCCCCAGCGTCGTATCGTCGTGTTCAAGGCTCGTAGCATAGTCCTCAAATCTCGTACCACGAAGGTACGACCCTTAGGTATGAGGTCGAAGCCTTTAACTGGATCTTTTTGGGTCTGGTCAAAGGCTAGCTCATCATACCCAAGGATCGGTACTACTGTGAACAAAAGGATTACGACTTTTCGACAATATTCACACAATGCAGGTTACTTTAGTCCTAACATCTGGGAGTGGCTACTGAAACGCTTTACTCAAGCCCACACCTAGAGCTGGTGTTAATGCACGCATTCCCTTCGGCGTTGACGTGGAGGGACACGCCAGCCGTAACGTACTTCAACGCTGTTTCGTGTAAGAGTCGAAACCCAGAGGCCATCTCAGTACATCTATATATATACCTACCGATCCACGATGTCTTTGTACTTTTACATGTAAAACCTAAGTGATAAATTCGTGCCTTACGGTGTTAAACCTGCCTTGTATTTACAGAACCGTAAATAGAATTTCCACGTGCTGTTTCCTACCCATGGGGTGAAATCAGCTGTCATGAAGGCCTCAATTTCAATGACTTATCCGGCCATTATCGGTTAATCGAGCGTGTCTGAATTTGTGGAGAATACAGTGATACCGCCGCCGATACGGGAAACTCGCCCTTACTGTGCGTGAAGTATGTGTATCATATTATTACTGACGTTATCTTCGTCGTTTGTTAGATATCTGTTATCATAAACACTTGTACTGGCTGTGGGGCAAGTGTGTGGGTAGTAATATTCCACACGCTCGCCACACGCAGTCGTCAGGCGAGAGTGTCAATAGCCCAAGCATCTGTCTTGTGCTGGTCGTCTGATAAGGGTAAGTCATATCTTTATCTTCGTCCTCTAGTTAAGTGTCAGATATCACTGCTGACATCTACCTTGTCCTGGTCGTCTGACAAGTATTAACAACAGAATACTGCTGACATCTACCTTGTCTTGGTCGTCTGACAGACATTAACAACAGAATACTGCTGACACCTGCGTTGTCCTGGTCGTCTGACACACATTAACAACAGAATACTGCTGACACCTGCGTTGTCCTGGTCGTCTGAGAAGCATTAACAACTGAATACTGCTGACACCTACCTTGTCTTGGTCGTCTGACAGACATTAACAACAGAATACTGCTGACACCTACCTTGCCTTGGTTGTCTGACACACATTAACAACAGAATACTGCTGACACCTACCTTGTCTTGGTCGTCTGACACACATTAACAACAGAATACTGCTGACACCTACCTTGCCTTGGTCGTGCGGTGATCTCCCACTGCTGATGGTGACAGCCACCTGGGGGAAATAAAAGTAATTCAATCACTTTTCTAAAATCCTTTTTTTCCACCAGTGTCGTGTACTATATTACATTTATTTTGTTTTCGTCTAAGTCTCTCTACCATTTCCAATAAATAACCGTAAGTATATAATCGTAATTATCTATAGATAATTCATTATCCCCAGTAAATTAGACTCAGTTAATTACCTTCCATGTTATGAAATATAACTTCAGTTGATCGCTATTTTCCCAGTTACATACATCTTAGTGTAATTCAAATTAATATTGGGTATGCAGCTGCTTTTCTAACTAACGACCCAAGCCAATTTTTCACCTAACCTTACGTCTATCATTCACTCAGTCCATCTATCCATCTAACATAGCCATCCCTTAACCCACATCTTATGTCTAACATTCACTTAAGCTATCTATCCATCGACCATAACCATTCCTTTTAACCCATACCCTATGTCTATCACTTACTCAGACTATCTATCCATCTAACATAACGCTCCCTTAGACCACATCCAATGCCTATCACTCACTCAAGCTGTCTATCCACCTACCACAACCATCTCTCAACCGATCTGTCTCTCTGTCTATCCCTTCCTCGTCCTCTTGACTCCACTTTGTCTATCTGTCCATTTTTGCCTAGCTTTCCTACGCCCTCCCTTCTTCACCCAGACGTCGTGAACCAAATAAACTCCCACCCCCCCAGTCAACCACCTCCTCAACCGTCATCCTCGCCCCACGAATTTCTTTCACGACCACATCTCCTTCATCCATTACCCCCTTTTTTATCTCTCTCTCTTTTCCTCAATTCCCACTCTCCCTCTTCAGGCAGGAGGGCCACGCCTTTACTCGCTCTACAAGTCACTCTTCATGTCATTCTCGAGGGCATGAAAATCGGGGTCCTCTCTCTCTCTCTCTCTCTCTCTCTCTCTCTCTCTCTCTCTCTCTCTCTCTCTCTCTCTCTCTCTTCATCCTTCACTACTGCTCTCCGGTTCGTCCGATTCGTGTCCCGCAAAGAGAGAGAGAGAGAGAGAGAGAGAGAGAGAGAGAGAGAGAGAGAGAGAGAGAGAGAGTTCGCCCGTGTAACATAAACCAACCCTCCAGCCATCATAGCGTCTGTTCGAGACACAGGCTACAACCGGGAAGGAAAACGTTCTAAGAGACCGGGTTCATTGTTGAGGATGAGCGAAACCTTTCCCTCCCCCCCAAAAAAAAGTAATACAATTAGCGAACAGAGAAACAAGTTATGATAATCAGTTACCCGTAGTTAACCTGTCCCCATGACAATACTTACAGCAGACGTTTTCTTGGCTGCTACCATACATTATCAAGACACCTCACACATTATGCTAACCTGTAGTATCATACCACTGAATATCTTACACGCAAGAGACGGAGGTGCGAGGAGAAGAATTATATCTGGGTGTTATTTAGTCTGGCTGAGTACAGAATCTTCCGAAGCAAATGACCCACACGCTACACGCTAACAGAGTACCTCCGTCTCACACTAAACCTTCCTGGTGTATTGGGGGAGAGACTTCTGTCGCTGCAGTGCACGGAGTTTATCGTACGTGTTCACCAGAATTTACGTACTTGTTGGTCAGGTTTTATTATCATTTTCCTCTACCGCTTCGTCAGCGTCTGGGAAAGCGGCGGCCCTCCGGTATTATATACCTGATTGAATGTAAGCATTATCTTCGAATCGTAAACTTGTGGTATATCATTTAATCTCTCTCTCTCTCTCCAATGAAAGGGATTTGTACTTAACACTGACCATTTCCGCCGGCCCCAGCCAGAGGGTGTTGACTGACTTGCCAGTCAACTTTCATCTTGACTGTGACCCAAAATGTTTTTGGCTCTTTCTTTTTTTTTCCTTGAGTGACGAAGAGTTTACTCCATCCTTTCTTCTGCGTGACCGAAGCACAAACAACGACGCCCTCTACGCTCATAGACGAGAAGTAAACATAGAGAGGGAAAAAGAAATGATAATGGGGGAATGAAACATGGATGTATTATTGGTAATTAAGAGTCGCCCAGTACTGAGGTGGTGGACAATACGGGCTGCTCCGTGCCAGGCTAATGAGGGAATAGTCTCACTGTGATAATACAAGATTGACACACAGGATAGTGTCAGTGTTCCAGCGAGCGTTCCTGCTACTTCCCCTTCTCCTTCTTCTCTCTGCTCTTCCTCCATCTACGCCATTCACTTATACACCCAGCTCCTTTCTACCTTTCTTCCTTGCTTCCTTTTTTTTTTCCTCCATCTCTCTCCTTCCTCGCCTCGAACACAGGGGTACACACACACACACACACACACACACACACACACACACACACACACACACACACACACGCACAAAACACAGCTTTATGTATTACCTTTATAACTCAGGAGTTGAAATATAGAAATCTTCCTCCGCAATACATCAATGGGTGTTGCCCACGATTTGTGTGTGGGTGCGGAAGATGCGCTGGTAGAGGGCAGAGTTGTGGAGTGGGGGGCAAGTTGTGGTGGGGGAGGGAGTGGGTGGATATCGTGGGGTTGGTGGGTTCAGAGCGACAGACCAGGTGATGATATTGATGGGTTGGATGATGGAAGACAGGTAAGAGGCACGGAGTGGCATAGGACGGAGGAAGGGACGGAAAAGGAATAGTTAAGGACGACAGAGAGGGAGAGAGAGAGAGAGTGGTGGACATACGCTGGTGGAAGGAGAACTGTGGGAAAAAAAAGCATCGTAAACACTGATTCATCGAGGGTAGATTACCCAAACAGTCGCTGGTGCTTAAATATGAATGTACAAATACTTGAATACATACATGCGCTAAGGAAAACTTACAGTGTAGAATACGATACACAGAAAATCGAATGACTTCTACGACTAAGATGCTCTTAATCTAATGAATTCTATAACAGGTTTATGATTACCCTATACTCAGCCTGGCGCTCAATTTAAACGAAGAACAAGACAGTTGTAACATCTGTGGAGAAATGTCACAAAATCACAACAGCGATCCGTTAAACCGTCTTTAACTATATTTTCCTAAAAGCTCTTCGATCTCAAGAGTCGGATCGACAAAGAAGACACCACGAGATCATCATAATTTCCCTCATATTTCGTTTTTTCTATCAAACTCTCATCATTTTCACCTTTCCAACCCGACATGGCTTCGACTGGAACGTCTTCTGGAACACTTCTGGAACCAGTAAGAAACTCGCATATCAATTTCCTCCTGGATGTAAACATTAATCCTCACCTCCGGGCAGATATATATATATATATATATATATATATATATATATATATATATATATATATATATATATATATATATATATATTTTTTTTTTTTTTTTTTTTTTCATACTATTCGCTATTTCCCGCGATAGCGAGGTAGCGTTAAGAACAGAGGACTGGGCCTTTGAGGGAATATCCTCACCTGGACCTCTTCTCTGTTCCTTCTTTTGGAAAAAAAAAAAAACGAGAGGGGAGGATTTCCAGCCCCCCCGCTCCCTTCCCTTTTAGTCGCCTTCTACGACACGCAGGGAATACGTGGGAAGTATTCTTTCTCCCCTATCCCCAGGGATATATATATATATATGTTAAAGGCTTATTTCTTATGACAGGTCATTCGAAAAGGTCCTCTTCTCCCGTCCAATGATGCTGTTCAGAAGTTAATTTACACTGACTGCTGAGGACTGGGTCTCTCTCTCTCTCTCTCTCTCTCTCTCTCTCTCTCTCTCTCTCTCTCTCTCTCCACGTATATAGCAGACACTGTCGGATCCAGTCGTGGTACTCGACTGCCTTCATATTCTTAGGCGTCGGTGGACGTACCACCATTACACGGTAATCTCCCGGCTTAACACGCACCAGGGGACCAGAATTTGGATCCCATCTGTTCAAAGATTTGACGTTCTTTTTTTTTTCTCCTCTCTTACTCCTCTTAACTCAAGACCTATTCAGCCCAAATAGAAACGGGTCCTCTTGCTCATCAGTACATGTATTTTCAGGCTGAAACCAAATGGTGGCCTGTAAATTCCAACCTCAATAAAGATTTGATGATAATAATGTTGGAGGATGATGGGCGAGAGGGACCCCTTCATGTTACCCAGATGATAACGTCACGTGTCATCAATAAAGTGATATCAACCCATCATGATGTGGGCCAGTACTGATGGCATGAACCATATCGTGTCATCAATGCTCTGCCATCAATTATTACTGTATCATCGGGACGGTAGGACGCCATCAGAATAGTGTCGTCAATTCTCGAGCCATCAGCCATGCCATGTAGTAAAGAGGTGTGGTGGCTCACCACCGCACTCCTCCAAGAGCAGACGAGGATGCCTCCTCCCACCAGACACCTGCAAGAGGAGATGCGAGTGCCTTCCTACCACAGACTCCAAAGACAGATTTATCTGCTTCCCAGCAAACCCATCCGGGGATGGATGCCACCCATCCAAAAGTAGACATGAATGCCTATCTACCACAGACTCCAAAGACAGAGGTAGATGCCTCCCACCAGGTTCTTTTAAAGGATGAATGCCACCCACTACACTCCTCCAAGGGTAAATATGGATGCCTCTCACTGCAACCCCTCAAGGGCAGACGCAGATGCCATCCACCGATATCCACCAGGGCTAAACGTGGATGATTATCTTTCCTCCTGACTCAGAGAGAGAGAGAGAGAGAGAGAGAGAGAGAGAGAGAGAGAGAGAGAGAGAGAGAGAGAGAGAGAGAGAGAGGACCCACCTCCCGCACCACAACAAATGTTGCGCACCGAAATATTCCTCAACAGAAATATTTATAAACCTGTCTTCCCTCGATCCTCCTCACAGGCAGATACCAACACCTTTCCTCCCCACCCCGCCTCGACCCCTACTTCCTTGCCGCGGAGAGATGTCCTTGCCACTTTCTCCCTGGCTGAATGTCTTCCTCCTTCCCTCCCTCCCTCCCTCCCTCCTCACCCTTCATCATTTATATTTAGAATCGCCAGGTCCACCCCTGGCACGGACCCTCGCCTTTTTTTGGACGACCACATTCTCTCTCTTCCTCACCCTTCGCTCTCTCTCTCTCTCTCTCTCTCTCTCTCTCTCTCTCTCTCTCTCTCTCTCTCTCTCTCTCTCTCTCTCTCTCTCAGCAACAGACATTCTACCTTCTCTTGCCTCCTTCCTCGCCTTCATTATCTGCCTACTTGCCCACCTCGAGGGATATCCAGTTACACACATCGCCTCTATGTACCACATACTCATACTTGAGAAAGAAGAGACAGTGTAGAAAGGAAAAGAAATATCCCTGACAAGATGGGCGTCTTCTTCCTTTCAGAAGTGACGAAGACATTAGCATAAAGGAATCTAACTTAACCGTTGGTCTAATGAACGCTGGCATACCTTCGACCTGACCCTTCTGTGGTTAGTTATGCACCTGAAGTATAATTACGCAGGAGTCGTAATATTGGTTGTGTTTACAGAGCCGTTATGGTGATCGTGTTGCGAGTAATGGCATATGTGAGTGATGGTTTTTCTTATGGAGGTGATGGGGGCTGGGGATGGTGTGGTGATGGTGGTTTTACAGATACAGATCAGTGATGGTTATGATGATAGTGGTAGTATTAGTAGTTATAGAATCAGTGTCAGTAAATGGTAGTTAGCCGACTAATAATGGGTTCCTCTGGACTGATAGTAGTAGATGTAGTGATATCAGCAGTAGGAGCAGGTGTAATTACAAAAAAAAAAAGGGATTGTGGGTGTGGTAGTGCTGGTGTGATGGCATTGGTGAAGATGGGTATGGTATGGTGGTGGTGGCGGTGGTGGTGATGAGACGGTGGTGGGAGGGTTAGTGGGTCGAGGGTGACACTCACATTAGGGGTTTCATCAGGGTAAAGAGTATTACATGGACGACCCAAGATCAACAGCACACAATGAGAGGCATTACATAGTCTGCCTCTACAAGGCATCCCTGAAGCTCTATCCTGCCTTGTACCCAGCTAACACCGCTACACTTTACTGATGTAGAGAAGTAAGCCTCAAGGACTACACGTCAGCAGGGGGTCTTCGAAGTGCTTGGTATCAGAACAAATGAACCAGCCACTC
Organism: Panulirus ornatus; assembly: GCF_036320965.1. Taxonomy (NCBI): domain Eukaryota; kingdom Metazoa; phylum Arthropoda; class Malacostraca; order Decapoda; family Palinuridae; genus Panulirus; species Panulirus ornatus. The sequence goes on from NC_092270.1 coordinate 11,243,310, forward strand.
GACACATCGAAGTCCTCACGACACGTGGAGGTGTCCGCGAGGTTTACTCTTAGTGTTGAGTGCTCCCATATCACCAATGCCATCCTTCTTGTGCTTGAAGCACCTAGACACACTACCGATTACGAGGACCTCGTGAATCCCTTCCGAAAGACGCTGCTAGAGGTGAACAAGGGTGTTGTGAGGACGCGTGAAGGCCTATAACATGAAGGGGTTCTCGTGGTACCGCACCAAGACTCGAAGTCTTGAAGCTAAGATGGGAGATATTCAACACAGGATATATCACCTTGGATGCCACTTTATGAGTTCTGTGATCCATGCGATGGTCTTACGCAACAGATGGCTGTTCCTGAAGATGGACTAGATGAGAGAGAGAGAGAGAGAGAGAGAGAGAGAAAGGACCCAACAGAATGATAGAATGACATGAAAGAATCTACGACAGAAGAGATAAATGTCAAAAAGATAAATACGACACTCTCCCTTCAACACAAGTTCGTCCCTGTGAAGAAGGGAATGAGACGTTATCAAAGAAGGGAATACGATGCTATCAGTTTTCTGTACCTCCCTCATCGGCATCACAGGTGGGAAAGGAGGTGCGGCGACTATGCTAGCGAGGTTAAGAAAGGGCGCGAGGTCAGTCATTCTCGACGACATGAGGAGGAAAAGTGTGCAAGTGTGTGTAAGGGGCGACATCAGGCACGCTGGGGAGAAGAGCAGAGTCTTGACCCCTGAGACGTCACTGGAGAAGGCGAGGGAGTTCACACTTCTGGACTTCCTGGTGGACGCAAATGGCACCTTGAGATCAACAAGAAGACAATAACTCGAGTTATTTTCATGCGAGAAATACGATACTGTTGTTTCGCTGGAGGTACACCTACTACCCCTGGCTCGGAGCTCTCTCCAGTGGTCACACGAGGGGGTGGGGCGGGTTTACGGGGTGGTGGAGGTGAAGCCAAGGTAGGTAGGTTGGGGGGGTGGAATGCCGGGGCGCGCTTGCGGGCCTGTAGTGTCAGCAGTGACTAGTGACCGCGCAGTGTTATCAGGGAAGCAAAGGAACAAAAAGAAGGGGGGGAACAATACGATCAATTCCTTTTGAAAAACATTCGGATGCCTTATCAGCGGCCTACCCATTGAGGAAGGCAGGCAGCTCGCAAGCGTGGCGAGGTTAAGAGACTGTTTAACTCACGGCCTCTCAGACAACAAGATAACAAGCAAAAAGTTCACGAGAGAGAGAGAGAGAGAGAGAGAGAGAGAGAGAGAGAGAGAGAGAGAGAGAGAGAGAGAGAGAGAGTTAGTCGCTATGGACACCATGTATAGCCAAGCACCATTCCCTCATGAAGAACCAGCATGACCCGGCAGATACTCATGACGAATAACTCACACAGCGAATGAAACACCGTGGTATATAAAGCGCCAACGAAAACCTTCTTCTTCTTCTTCTAATTAGAAAATACGACATAGCTCAAGTCCTAATATAATATCAGCTTCTTACAGGAGAAAAAATACCATCAACGTAAAACGCCAGCATAAGTTGAGCAGAAAATTGTTATTCTTACAATATATCTTAAACAGCCGGCAGCCCCTTTGCCCCCACGCAAAGGGCATCACTGTTCCAAGGGCATTATCGTGTGTGTGTGTGTGTGTGTGTGTGTGTGGTGGAGGTGAGGTCAGCTGGTCAGCCAAGAGTTACGTGTGAAGGCGGGCGAGGAGCACAGGCAACATCCACAGAATTAAATGAACAATACATGACGACGAAGGGGTCATCCGGGCCCCGGGTGACGGGGGAGGAGCTACTGCAGGAGGGAATGCAACTGTCTGGAGGCAATGTGCTCGACAGGAGCCAGCCTCCTCCTCGGTCGGAACAAAGTGTCGCTGCACAACTGTTTGTTCTGTACGTGGAGACTTTACCATCATCCTGACCGTAACTTCCACAGTTGTAGAGCTACAGGGATCCTTCGCGACCACAGATGTAGAGCTACAGGGATCCTTCGCGACCACAGGGAGTCCTACGCAGCCATAAGGAGCCTCTAAGGATGCCTTCACGATAATAGGAAGCCTCTAAGGTCCTTCGCAACTATAAAAAGCCTCCAGGAATGTCTTCACAGCCATAGAAAGCCTCCAGGGGTCCCTCACAGCCATAAGAGCCACTAGGATGGCCTTCACATCTATAGGGAGCCTTCATGATTATAAGGAGTCTCTAGGGATCCTTCACCAACACATTTAGCCTCCAGGGATTCTATAAGAAGCAACCGGGAATGCTTTCACAGCCACAGGGTGCCCTTGGGGATCCTTCATAATCATTCAAGAGTCTCCAGGAATCCTTTACTGCCATATGATTTTTTTCAAGGATCCCTCATAACCACAGGGAGTCCCCAATGATCCCTGGCCATCACAGGTAGCCCCTACGGAACCCTCAAAACCATATGAAGGCTCCAGGGACTCCTCAGAGCTATCGAGAGACTTCAGGCATCTCTCACAACCATATCCAGGCATCTCTCACAACCATATCCAGGGATCCATATCAACCATATCAGGGATCTTTCACGACCATATCCAGGGATCTATCACAACCATATCCAGGGATCCATCACAACCATATCCAGGCATCTATCACAACCATATCCAGGGATCCGTCACAACCATATCAAGGGATCCATCACAACCATATCCAGGCATCTATCACAACCATATCCAGGGATCCATCACAACCATATCCAGGGATCCATCACAACCATATTAGGGATCTTTCACAACCATAGCCAGGCATCTATCACAACCATATCCAGGGATCCATCACAACCATATCCAGGGATCTATCACAACCATATCCAGGGATCCATCACAACCATATCCAGGCATCTATCACAGCCATATCCAGGGATCCGTCACAACCATATCCAGGGATCTATCACAACCATATCCAGGGATCCATCATGACCATACGAAGCCTCCGATGCTTCCTCACAACCATGAAGAGCCTCAAGAACTACAAGGGGAACCCATCTACATGTACGTAGAGTCACCTGAACAATCGCACTGAAATCTTAAAGGAACAAAGCACAACGAAATGATACGAGTGATGAACACCCGAGCCACTGGACAGTTGGGACGAGGGGATAGAGGACTGCATGCACGACGATAAATACCGACTCATTAACGTCCGGCATGAGGGAGATGCTGACGCGGCCGCGGGAGGGTCTTACACGAGGACCCGAGACACCACGCTGGCTGGCTGGGTGGTGGAGTGCGCCCCTGTGGCACGAGACATGCCGAACAGGATGATGGAGTTTGGATTACCGAAGAGAATTTCATGAAAAGAGAGGAAAAAAAAAAAAGAAAGAAGTAATGAGACAGGAACACTGGTTTGAGATAAGAACTTAGGAAATACGAGGAGATCCTGGGAAAAAGGAGATAATGAGATGTGAAACGCCAGATAGAGAAGTGAATATATTGACGACGTAAGATAAGAATGAACATACTTGGAGTAAGATTAGATTACAGAACGGTTACCTGGCCTGAGCCAAGGGATTCATTTTATCGACCAACCCTTTCAGCGTGGGTGAACAGCTGGGATGACTGTGGACCGACTGCCACAATCAGGACTCGAACCTATACGGCTCGACCCTGGGCGGGACCGAGAATGCTTCACGGTCAGAAACGCTAACCGCTACACTACAATGGACCATAAACTGTCTGGAACCTGAAAGAAATGATCTACATATAAAAGAAGAATCTTTAAAAGATACTGTAAACTGTTAGATCTACTTCGATGAGGATGTAAGTAAACCAGAAAGAGAAGAGAGCGTCAGATGCCAGTGTTATCTGCCACTGGAGGGAGTTTACAAACCTGGAAGAAATGATCTACATATAATACAAGAATCTTTAAAAGATACTGTAAACTGTTAGATCTACTTCGATGAGGATGTAAGTAAACCAGGAAGAGAAGAGAGCGTCAGATGCCAGTGTTATCTGCCACTGGAGGGAGGTTACAAGCTTTGGACCAGTTTACACTCGAGATGTACACGATGAGCTTTCGGCCATTTGCGCAACAATATATCAGCAGAGCTTAACAGGGGAGGAATGGTACCAAAATATATACGTTTGCCTGCTCAGGTATCACATAAAACTTACTCTGCGTTGCACAACACTGAAAAACTTATAATACGACCTCGAGTATGAACAAAAGCGCTTATATCACTATGTGTGGAATCAGGGAGATGGCAGCACAAGCTGAGGAGAAAGCTTTGCTGCTGGAAGAAGAGGGAAATAAAGAGAGATGATGGTGAAGGAGGAGGAGGAGGAGGAGGAGGAGGACGCCTTGTTGTAGTGGGGGTTCAGCACTTCAGAGAGAGAGAGAGAGAGAGAGAGAGAGAGAGAGAGAGAGAGAGAGGAGGGGGGGTTCGGTATGTGTGTGAGGAGCCTGTCAGAGAGAGGAATAACTCCCGTGGTGTAGTGGTCACCGTTCCTGACCGTGATGCATTCACGGGCCGCTTAGGATCCAGCGCATAGGTTCGAATTTTGGTTATGGCAGTCGGTCCACACTCAACCCAGCTGAACGTCCACCCTTAGGGGTTGGTCGATAAAATGGGTATTTTGGCTCAGGCTAGGGTATATATATATATATATATATATATATATATATATATATATATATATATATATATATATATATATATATATATCGTTAATGGGATGGCTTTTATTAGGGCCTCAGCTGCCCGTGCCGTCTCATCTAACAAGAAAAAAGAAAAAACTTCACCTCTAGGCTTCCGTATGTGTAAGATTCCTGCTAAGAAAATGTACACATGAACTGAGCAACAGAAAATATGAAATGAGTGAGGAGAGATTGACCAAGAGGATATATGTGTCGGAGGTGGAGGGAACGAGGAGAAGAGGGAGACCAAATTGGAGGTGGAAAGATGGAGTGAAAAGGATTTTGTGTGATCGGGGCCTGAACATGCAGGAGGGTGAAAGGAGGGCAAGAAATAGAGTGAATTGGAGTCATGTGGTATACAGGGGTTGACGTGCTGTCAGTGGATTGAAGCAAGGCATGTGAAGCGTCTGGGGTAAACCATGGAAGGCTGTGTAGGTATGTATATTTGCGTGTGTGGACGTGTGTATGTACATGTGTATGGGGGGGGGGGGGGTTGGGCCATTTCTTTCGTCTGTTTCCTTGCGCTACCTCGCAAACGCGGGAGACAGCGACAAAGTATAAAAAAAAAAAAAAATATATATATATATATATATATATATATGGCAGGATATGAGCGGCTGTACTATTCGGAGAACTGCATCTACAACCCATTTAATCCTGGATAGATGACTTTCTCACGGGACTATGGAGGAACGGGATTAAATACCAACCTTGAGGGAGGGTGAGAAACAAGTGCAGCTGCAACCACACGATGCCAAGGAAAAAGATCCCTCCATGCCAAGAGCAATGCGACTCTGAGACATCTTAAAGTTAAGCAAGACCGTGAACTTTTATTATCCTGTGACCTTCACCTTTGACCTTACAGTTTACCAACGCCATTCTCTGAGTACCCACAGACACAGGGAGGGCCAGCAGCACTGTCACATTGAGACACAACGGAGGGAATTATGTGAAGGCGCTCGACTGTAAAAACCTACATGTGTGGCTCAGGAAATTAATATTAAACTGCCCCATGGTCTTGTCGGGTCAAAAGGAAGATTCTTTCTTCAAGTGAATTTTCTGATCTCCGTTATGTGGATTTTACCATCGACTCTCTCTCTCTCTCTCTCTCTCTCTCTCTCTCTCTCTCTCTCTCTCTCTCTCTCTCTCTCTCTGCCACAAAACGTACTATCTCTACATCTTACACATGACACTTCACAACACGTAACTGGCACGGATCGTTCTTCGTAGCTCATCCTGTTTCCCTGCGGTGAGCTCTACCCGTTAGCCTTGCCTTTTAGGCAAAAATCCCGTCATTATGTACTCGTAAGTGAGTAAATACCCTGTCTCTCGTTCTATAAGACCCGGCATGCCAAGACCACAAGTGGGGCTGCCAGATCGAGATGAGCAAAAATGATTTGCACCGTTGCATCGTATTTCTTTTTTTCTAACTGAGTCAATGTTCTTTAAAGGTTCTCCTAGAATAGGAAAAAATAAAAAAAAGCTAGAGGCTGAGGCTTTAATGGCAGAACAAGATTATTGTTGTTCTTACACGAAGGCTGCACAGCTGGGGGAGAGGCGAACAACTCTACGCAACCACGAAAGATGAAAAAGATCAAAATTCTGGAGTTAAGCGATACAATGATATCTACAAACTGACGCCATTTATTCAACTATGCATGAAAAAAATAATCTACAAATTAATGCCACTTGTTTATATCTCTGGTCCCTTGTTTACGGATACTGGCATGAGTTCACTCATTTCTTAGCGCTTAACAGTAGCGGCGAGGGAGGAGTTATGAAACAGTTCGGTAGTGATGGAGAAGCAAGATTAGTGTTGTAATCTGTCAACAGTGATTGATGGCCAGGAAGAGCGGGTCAGGTCCGGGAGATGTAAGACATGTATGAGGAGGTCCCGGGGAGGTGTAATGTGAGGAGGTGATGCGTGCACGTATGTGTGTGTGAGTGTACTCACACGTTTGCGTGTGTATGATCACCTATCTGTGCATTATGAGGAGAGGGAGGTTTGTATTCGTGGGGTCATATGTCTTTAAACTTTCATCCTTGTCTCACTTGGTTTTGAGGCATCCAGCGGCGCTGCCCGCATCTGTGTCATACTTGAAGTCCACTACTACTCCCTGGCTCAAGAAAGACCTTCCTAAATTCACTGTGGACATTTTCACTTGCTTCGCTTCCTCTCATATCTTCTTGTTTTGGGGATCCCTTCTGACTTCGAAGAACTGGTTTATGATAACGTCATCGCAAGAAATATTCTGAATGGCTTTTTATGTCTCTTATTCTCTTCCTTCCCCTTCTATGGAGACAGGTCGAAGGCCTTTTCATCTCCTCCCACACCTCATTATCTCTCACATCTGGCCCCCAATTTTTGCCGCACTACTTTGAAACACCTTTTAGCATTTCTGTTTCCTCAGGTATGAAGAAGACTCCAGCTGCCGAGAGACATGTCAGCTCTGGTGGTACACACATGGTGTATACACATCCTGCATATCTTTCTCTCCGTGCATATTTGATGGCAATTTTGACAATGGCGAAAAAAAGAATGATGGTGAATCCCTCCTCGAAATCCTCATCACATGATGTTCTCCAAGTGAAAAGTTCAGCGTGATAGTTCCAAGCCTCTCTCTCTCTCTCTCTCTCTCTCTCTCTCTCTCTCTCTCTCTCTCTCTCTCTCTCTCTCTCTCATGTCAGCTCCGAGCCTCTCTCACCGCCTGATTCTTGTAGTCTTGACTTATCTATGAATTTTTGCCGCAAGAGCGGCGAGTTCATTGTGCACTCCTGCCCATCCAGTGGGCGGTGGCGCAAAGAGAAAATACAGATTGCATAAAACGCCCACGGACTTTGCCTCAGTGATTGAATTACATTAACAAGTTACATACAGCAATGTTTACAAGGACTGGACAATGATGAATAAATCATTTAACGATTTACCTAGTAAACGAATTGTTCACAAAAGCTAAGCAACAATGATTGCATTAAAGGACAAGTTATGAAACAGATCAACTATCTACAATAGGGCAAAGTTAAAATACTATTCCAAGTATCTGAGGAGGAACATTGTGGTGGTGGAAACACTTACACCACACACACACACACACACACACACACACACACACACCCACCCACACACATTTTGAAAAAGATCGACAGACTATACCTCTGAATCCACTCATCTCAACAACAGTCAAACACACGAAGCCTGGTCTGCCAGTGTGGGAGTTCGTTCCCTTTTCCATCAGTAAATTCATTTCTTTACATTCGTCAGAACTACATCCCATGGGCCGTCTGTCTGGCCACTGCTGTATCTAGTGTGCCCCCTCTGCTATACATACACTGCTACTCCTCAGTCCTCATGATTCCCCTACCGTCGACAAACTCCATTTCAAAACTCATCGGGCGAATCATTTCCGTAAGCTTAGGGACACAGTGGGGGTCTTAACGCCGGAGCCCTTTTGGAAACCCACCCTTTACCCCTTGGTGCCAGCTAGATGAGGCTTCCCTCGACGTGTGCTGTCTCTTTTCTCTCCGATAGATGGTTATCTCTCCATCTGGCCAAACCCCCTACCAACTTCCGTGTCTGTGTGCTTACACTCCCTTGAGTTTCGGAATGTTCAAGTGGAGGGATGTCTGCATAGTGCCCTCGGTATAAAAATTTCTCTCCACGTCCATCGAATGCGCCGTGTCACACTGACCAGGACGGTGACCCATGTAAGCTTTCTGCCACACATCCGTATCCTACCACAGCTTCGCACACACACACACACACACACATTCCTGCATGCCAGCGCCTCTCTCACCCACAGATGCCCTCACACACACACACACACACACACTCTCTCTCTCTCTCTCTCTCTCTCTCTCTCTCTCTCTCTCTCTCTCTCTCTCTCTCTCTCTCCCTCTCTACTATCTATCTATCTATCTATCTATCTGTCTATCTATCTATCTCTCCTACGACCCCATCTACAGTACTTGGCATCTCTACCTATTCCTCCCTCCACCACCACACTCGTATAAACTCCTCATCTTTCTCTCTCCTTCTCCCCTCCCCTCCCTCATCCACAACACTCATACATACCTCCTCCATCATAATTTCTCAATTTAGTAAATTCCTTCAAGTCCAAATCACGTCACCCTCTGCACATCTCCCTTATACAGCCTCATAACTTACCCCTCTCCACCTTTCTTATCACAACCGAATTTGAGAAAATTTATCTCCGCTGTTTACGTAGTCACTTCTCGTCTGTTAATGGATGGCTCGGTGCCATTGCCATACCTCAGGCTTGTCCAAACTCCTACTTCCAACAGGCTTGGCCGTACCTGCGAGCTTATGTCTTGCTTATGTTAAATCATACATCTTCATCTAGCAGTGTAAGTACACGGCGACATGCATGTCTTCTCGTAAGTACATCCGCGTACAACTGCATTGCGTGTGTGTTTGCCTGTCAGTTCCCTATCCTCTCAACTCGCCCTATCGTATCCTGCTACGTCCCTTCCCATCCCAACTCGCAACCCTACCCTCCTCCTTCATCCCTCCTCCATCCTCTTCACCCCCAGACACTCTGGGGGTAACGGTTATGAGTTATGCTGGTCATGGTCGCCCGCAACACACAGGTGTTCCCGGGCCCTGAACCTCGCCGCCCAGGTGTCAGCATCTAACCGTCTCCCTCCTTCTCCTCCTCCTCACACACACACACACACACACACACACACACAGGCTTCATCCGGGCCTTACTGAGGGAGCGGGGGAGGAAGACGAAGTGACTATAGGTGATGGGGAATGGGCTGGGAGTGATGGCAGAGGAGAATGGGGTGAGGAGGATGACAAGGCAAAGGACAGGGTAGGAAAAAGAAGGGTTACTAATGGGGTGAATATAAAAGGGACAATTAAGGGTAGATTGGGCAATGGATAAGATGGAAGAGACTGGGAAACTGAGTGGTAGGTGGATAAAAGAGGAGTGATGGAAGGAGTAGACTATGCCAGAGGTGAGGGTGACAGAGTGGAGAGGATTAGACCGGTGGAGATGGATGTGGTAGAGGCTCAAGACTGCAGGTGGAAACAGTTCCCTGCGAACAAGTCGAAAGAGAGGAATGCAGCTTGACCAAAGGGGAAAGGGGGGGAAGGGTTGATAACACGTACTGAGTGAGGAGTGAGGAGTGTGGGGAGTGGGGAGAGAACACACACACTGGTAGAGTGGGGTGGGGCGAGAACTCCGATGAATAGCTAATGTCGCGGGGGGAAAATATTAAGTCAATAAAAAGACGAATGTTAATAATGCTGTGATAGACAGCATAACGGCGAGGGCGGGACTTGCAAGGCAGAGCAAAAGACTTGAAACAGACGAGAAGGACGGGTGGTGTACCAGACGTCTAGGCTGATGGAGAGGACGCGAATATACAATGAGGGAGGGAAGGAGGAAGAAAGAGAGTGAGTGAGTGAAAAAAGAGATAGATAAAGCGTATTTACTTACGAGTATGTACGACGGGATTTTGCCAAAAGGCAGGGCCAGCGCGTAAGACTCACCACAGGGAAAAACAGAGTTACGAAGAAAGAGCCGTAAGAGCTGAGTGTTAACGTCAGGTGGTACGTGTAAGATGGAGAGATTATGTGTGTAGACTGAATGCCAGCAACCATTGTGTGGCTTAGGCAGGAAGAAAAGCCAGCAACCCGGGCCAAAGGAGTAAAATCTGACAGCCACTGAAGTGCTGGATCACTGCGCAGCAGCCGTCACTAACCCACCAAGTAACCCAGCGGGTTGTACCGGTAATATACCCCACACAGTCGGTGGCTGCCTACCACCTACCCTCTCCAAAGAGAAAGAGAGAGAGAGAGAGAGAGAGAGAGAGAGAGAGAGAGAGAGAGAGAGAGAGAGAGAGAGAGAGAGAGAGAGAGAGAGAGAGAGAGAGAGAGAGAGAAGGTACACCATAATGACCAACATGAGGGAGAGCAGTAAAGGCGACACAAAACAAGAGGACAGAAGACACAGAATAGGTGGACAGAAGAGACCAAAAAAAAGAAAAAGGTGCGTGTGAGATGTGAATGCTAAAGATGATCCAAGAGAGTAGGAGCAACAGGCTGGGGGATAAGACAGGCCAAGAGCTAACGACGATGGCAGTACACAGATGAGGAAGATTATGAGTACAAGATCTGCATACCTATGCATTGATACCTGGGACTCGCGTCATGTTGGCAAACTGTTGATCCCTCACCTCTAGGTATATTCCCGATTTGCTTGTGATCAAACACCCTCATAGAAAATAAACAAATTGCACTGCAGAACACCTCAAAGGACGAAGAGAACTGTACTGCAGAACACCTCGAAGGACGAAGAGATTTGCAATGCAGAACACCTCAAAGGACGAAGAGAATTGCACCGTAGAACACCTCGAAGGAGGAAGAGAATTGCACTGCAGAACACCTCGAAGGACGAAGAAAATTGCACAGCAGAACACCTCGAAGGACGAAGAGAATTGTACTGCAGAACACCTCGAAGGACGAAAAGAACTGCAATGCAGAACACCTCGAAGGACGAAAAGAACTGCAATGCAGAACACCTCAAAGGACGAAGAGAATTGCACTGCAGAACACCTCGAAGGACGAAAAGAACTGCAATGCAGAACACCTCAAAGGATGAAGAGAATTGCACTGCAGAAGACCTCGAAGGACGAAGAGAATTGCACTGCAGAACACCTCGAAGGACGAAAAGAACTGTAATGCAGAACACCTCAAAGGACGAAGAGAATTGCACTGCAGAACACCTCAAAGGACGAAGAGAATTGCATTGCAGAAGACCTCGAAGGACGAAGAGAATTGCACTACAGAAGACCTCGAAGGACGAAGAGAATTGCAATGCAGGACACCTCGAAGGACGAAAAGAACTGTATTGCAGATCACCTCGAAGGACGAAGAGAACTGCAATGCAGAACACCTCGAATGACGAAGAGAATTGCACTGCAAAAGACCTCGAAGGACGAAGAGAATTGCAATGCAGGACACCTCGAAGGACGAAAAGAACTGTATTGCAGAACACCTCGAAGGACGAAGAGAATTGCAATGCAGGACACCTCGAAGGACGAAAAGAACTGTATTGCAGAACACCTCGAAGGACGAAGAGAACTGCAATGCAGAACACCTCGAAGGACGAAGAGAATTGCACTGCAGAACACCTCGAAGGACGAAGAGAATTGCACTGCAGAACACCTCGAAGGACGAAGAGAATTGCACTGCAGAACACCTCGAAGGACGAAGAGAATTGCACTGCAGAACACCTCGAAGGACGAAGATGATAACGTCCCCGTAACCCGATAATTCCCATACCCATCGTTCGTGGTAACCCGGCACGAAATTCGTAAGCAACTGTAAATTTTGTGAGAAATGTGCTGAAAGACTAATGCATCAGCCGGCCGTTGGCTCGCTCGCTAGCTGCTTGCTTGTCTGGCTGGCTGTCTGGCTGAGGGTTTACCTCCCTGACCATCTGAGATTATCAGCATATTGCCTGAATTGAACATTATGTTTTTCTTTGCGGGATGTAACTGTTTTGAATTCCCCATTTTCTCTCTCCCATTTTCGTTCACTATCAGGTCGTCTTGTGCAGTTCCCTTTCACTGCATAGTACGATATCACGCGGTGAACATTCTACTGACAGCCTATTTCCATGTATTATATGTATCTTTTCATTTATTCGTATGTCACTTATACATATTCCTTTCTCTGTATTAAAGGCATCTGAGATACCTTTATTTTCATGATACTCGTCATACACCTTGGTTTGGGCTACATCTAAGGGGAAAATATGAGACATTTGATCCTGAAAATGTTACCCAACACTAAGAAAATACCGAGGGAGCGTTGACCCCCCATCGCCAGGACGAACAGACCTAACCACTCCCTCGTTATGGATGTACAAAGGTGGGGTGTTGACCCCCGTTTTTGCCTTCTTAACCAATGCACAAAGGGGACACTGTTCCCTCTTCCTTCACCCTCTCTCTAGATATATATACATACATATGGGGCGTTGATCTCTATATCAAGTTAAACTTTACTTCATATTTACTAAGGGGCGAAGTGTTGACCCCCGTGTCATCTAAATGATCATAAGAAATCGGTCGATACGAATAAACACGGGGAGGACTGATTCCCCCATGGCTTATCTTACAGCCAAAGGGCAAAGGACTCACTTCCCAGAACCACTAGGGCTTCACCCAGTACAGACTGCATATTCACCCATCTTTCCAAGATCCTTGCATTTACCTCCCTCATCTCCCCGTCTATGAACAAATTGAGTAGCCATTCCCATTCCATAAAGCAAAACCTTGATCACTGTGGCTTACCCCCAGAAAACACCAACAGTTACCCCTAATTTAGAACATACAAAGGAAGGCTTTCCTGTGCTTTCAAGACGGCTCAAGAACTGCTGGGGAGATAAAGGAAAGCTGACGACGGAACCAGTGCAAAAGACCTCATTTATCGCTGTCTGTTTCCCATACCGCCGACACGCTGATGTTTTTCGGTGGTTTGAGAACTTCAACCTCCTGTTCCGTTCGTGAAGATTTTAAGAAATTTTCATGAAATATGACGAGAAAAAATATCTATGTGGGATGTATGATGATGTATTCGTGTGAAACAAATGGTGTTACCGGACTACGAGGTTACACCGCGGATTAAAAGTCACCTTTGGCGAGGCTGTATCAATAGGAGGACAGTCTTGTCAAAGAACTTCTCATTCCAAAGGAGTCTACATTTCCCAGCTACTGGAAGTGACCTTGGGCTGTAGGGTCATGTAGAAAAGTCCTGTGCAGTGAATATGAATGTATGAAACCGGATTTCAATGTATGGAAAGAAAAATGAGCCTCTTCCTCATTACTTTCATATTCGTCTTCCTCCCAGTATTCCACCTCTCGTCTCCTCTACCTCATACATCGTGTCTTACTACCCTAACATTTTCTCGTTACTACCACTCATTTTCGTCTATTGATCACATAATCACATCATCACTCTTCTTCTGGATACCTCACCTTCACTTCATTCTCATTACCGTTTATCATCGTGTCTCTCATCTTCATTCCGTTCGCGTTACCTTCCATCTTCGTCTTTCTCAACTTCATTTCATTCTCAGCACCTTTTATCTTCGTTTCTTTCATCTTTGTATCATTCTCATTACATTTCATCATCGTTTCTCTCATCTCCATTTCATTCTCATTACCTTTCATCTTCGTCCCTCTTCCTCAGTGCTATGACGCACTCGTCTTCCTCAGCCTATGTCATATTCGTCTCTTCCTCTGTATATATCACATTCGTCTCTTCCTAATCATGTCATATTCCTTCTTTTCACATTCGTCTCTTCCTCAATGCCTATTACCATGTAGGTAATAAACTACCCTCCCCATCTCCCGTTCCCTTCCCCATGCCTGTCACTCACTGCCACCGACCCTCTCCCACCCGCTACCTTAACATTCCCCTACACTACCTTATCCCTCCTCCATCACTGTCCAATTAATCACTTCCCCTTCCTTCTCCGTTACTCCCCTTCCCCGCCCCTCCTAAGCCTCCCACCTTATCCCTTCAGCCTGTCTCATCATTCCTCCCTAAAATCCTAAAATCCTCTCCTCGTCCATCCCATGAAGCTATTAACTTTCCCACACTCCATCCCATCCGCAGCGGGTAAGTACTACTAGTAACCCCGTATATTCTCACCCCGTTTCTGGGAGCGTCTTGGGCGTCTCCTTATCGGCAAATCCTCATTAACACCGACAAATTAATCAAATACTTTCATTACTAGGGTTTCTGTGTTTCAAGAAACGAAATTAAGCTTTACAGACTTAACATTCCACCATGACAATAAGTTAATATCGAACTCTGAGACATTTGACAGAGTGATTTCGTTATGAGTTAATCATGTAAGACCGAATCGATCCGAAACAATGTGAATCCTGGATAACTGAATCTTTTTCTTCTCGCGATAGTAATAAGCTTATTGCATGGCCAAGAACACTGTTCACACTCATCACAATTGCGTTCCACACAAACCTTTTACTTATAAACACTCCCCAGACGCCAATGAGTGGAGGAAATAACGTATGTTCTAACCATTACCACTTCATTCCCCTCCTGCTATGAGCAGAGTCCTCTGCATTCTACCCCAGTCCTCTGTTCGTCATGATTGGATGCCCGTCTAGTTTGGCCACCTTAAACGGCTCGTTGGCTGGCTGACGTGCTGGCTAGCTGACCGACTGACTGGCTGAATGGCTGATTGACTGACTGACTAACCGACTGGCTGGCTGACTGACTGACTGGCTGGCCTCATTTATTGACGTTCGGCAAACTAACTGATCTACGAGCCATCGAAGTAACCTTTTTTCCTACTTGTCATTGTCGTATCTGATACCGTCTGTAGACTAAGGATGGCCATTCAACTGGCCATCTGGGGATGAGAAAAAGAACCGAGCCCGCGAGAGGCCAACAGAATACGTAGCTGGCTAATGGCCGGGTAAAGTGGCCCCGTAACTAAGAGGCCACCTCAATTCCCCAGGCGGTGGTGACTGTAGATGGTTATCAGCCATCTCTTGGATGTGTGAGTCTGCCACTCACGGGACAAATTAGGAAGGTTACGGTCGGAAAGGACGCCATGCTAATGGCTTTACAAGACACTTTCTCACCGTAGACCTCAAGCACCGGAGCTATTCCGCGACCGTCACTGGTGAGGGCGAGGGGTTCACTGAGCCAGGAAGCCTCAACTCTGAGAGGGTTCACCTCTTAAGCAGGGTTTTGTCTGGGAAGGTTTGATTTCTGAAGGGTTTAGCTTCAGGACAGGTTGTCTGTGGGAAGCTTTATCGACAGAGGCTTAGAAAAAGAAGCTCTGTATGGGAGAGGTTAAGTTCAGAATAATGTAGCTTCAAGATGAGTTCTGTACTGGAAGGGTAGATATTGGAAGGGTTTTAGCTCTAAGAAAGGTTTCAGTCGGAAAGGGTTAACACTGAAATGGTTTACCTTCCAGAAGGCTTTCAGTGGGAAAGGGTTAACACTGGAAGGGTTTCGCTACAAGAAGGGTTCTGTCTGGGAAGGGTTAACACTGGAAGGGTTTCGCTACAAGAAGGGTTCTGTCTGGGAAGGGTTAACACTGGAAGGGTTTCGCCACAAGAAGGGTTCTGTCTGGGAAGGGTTAACACTGGAAGGGTTTCGCCACAAGAAGGGTTCTGTCTGGGAAGGGTTAACACTGGAAGGGTTTCGCTACAAGAAGGGTTCTGTCTGGGAAGGGTTAACACTGGAAGGGTTTCGCTACAAGAAGGGTTCTGTCTGGGAAGGATTAACACTGGAAGGGTTTCGCTACAAGAAGGATTCTGTCTGGGAAGGGTTAACACTGGAAGGGTTTCGCTACAAGAAGGGTTCTGTCTGGGAAGGGTTAACACTGGAAGGGTTTCGCCACAAGAAGGATTCTGTCTGGGAAGGGTTAACACTGGAAGGGTTTCGCTACAAGAAGGGTTCTGTCTGGGAAGGGTTAACACTGGAAGGGTTTCGCCACAAGAAGGGTTCTGTCTGGGAAGGGTTAACACTGGAAGGGTTTCGCCACAAGAAGGGTTCTGTCTGGGAAGGGTTAACACTGGAAGGGTTTCGCCACAAGAAGGGTTCTGTCTGGGAAGGGTTAAACATCGGAATTATTCATCATCAAGAACGGTTCTTCGAGGAAGGGTTATCACCGAGAGGATTAAGCCTCAAGAGGATTTCTCCACAGGGAAGGTTAACAACGGAAGATTTGCCTTGAAGAGATTATCGGTGAGGGAGGATCTCTGAGTACTTGTGGTATTGTACCTTCGACTGCCATCTACACTCTGTGTGTGTGTGGAAGTCATTGTTCGGGAACACACGCCTGTCGTCTCTCTAACCACGATCCAGACTGTACCAAAATTCGTAACTGATCTACGACTTGCCCTAAAAGTAAACGAGATATAGATTCTTAGACTTTGTTAATATCACAAAAAATTACGATATCTTCTCCAACTTTGTAGATATATACACAATGGTCTTAACACTTTTATCTGACAATAAGAAGTCAAATGGTGATATCAAAGCAAATATGAAGATCTACCACGATCAAGCTTAATATAATCCCTGATGACTGAGTTCAATTGAAGATGCAAAGATGAGCTTTGAACACAACAATGAAACAGGACCACAGAAGACCGTCTGATAATTGCTTCTGGTCTCTGAACACTTGTGAACCTACAGGGGGTTTAAAACGTCCCAAGATTTAATGTTGGCAATAATTAGTGGCTGAAGAAATTATCAAGGAACATCACGATCTTTCTCTACAAGAGCATGGATCCCTATATGGCTATAGAACAGCTGTGGTCACGCTAACTCTTACACCAAATGGAAATCTTAATTCTGTCTGAATCCCAAAGCTGAACGCTAATTGGAAGGTATCGTAAATGAAAGTTCGTAAAAAAAAACTCAGTACGAAATGTCTTTCTGTACCCATTGTTAAGATGCTGGCAATGTACAGTATCGTTTTGAGTTATCTTTTTTGGGGGGAGAGTGTGGGATTTGATGTTCGCTGGTAGGTATAATGGCCTTATGTGTGTGTGTGTGTGTGTGTGTGTGTGTGTCGGGGTGGATGAGGGACTGAAAGGGTTATAAGTACCACGTGTCGCCCGTGATGTGCGTCAACCACGGTAAACATTCATTACAACGAGCCATCAGGAGACGTGAGGGTAATCTCGTAAGACGCACCGACTGCTAAACCTCAACACCTGTCCACACTTTAAAGGAACAGGTTCCACACCCAACGCCATGATCTCGCGGCACGAAGATACTCGACGTATTTACCGCAGGCGGTATGAGGATTCCTCCCTCCCACAGAAGAATACCGCCGTCCTGACCAGACGAAGTAGGAGGAGGATGTATTCCTCCGCCCGAACAGGAAACGATCTCTCCCCGTCGGGTGAGTACTGCGTCCCAGGGAGTGGCGGTGGCGCGTCCGCCAAGTCCTCGCCGGTATATCCGTTATGCACATGAGAGGTAAGAGGCCAATCCTGGAGGAGGAGGAGGAGGCTAAGGTCATTAAACCATGGACGAATTCCTCAGACCGCGATGGTCATGTGTGGTCCCCTGTGGCTACGAGAGGCCATTTATAATAATCATCAATTCTCCCTCTCTAAAGTAAATAAGTGAGTCTGTAAATCAATAAATGAATGGTTTTCCATCTCTCTCGACACCCCGTAAGGTCTCCATAAATCCTCTGGGGCTGTGAAATATTTCGAGGACGTGTAATCGAAGACTTGAATGCTTGTGATGTCTTCTGTACACAGCGATGCAGGAGAGTAACTGTTACCTAAATCGCTTGCCATCAGACCGGAGCGATGATCAACATTCGTTTTTCAATATGATGATGAAAGCTTTAATGAATGATAAATACATGTGATCATAGGAGGTTTAATTTTCTCTCTTGTTATCTAGATTCGAAGGTCAACATTTTCGAACATACGTCTGGAAATGCTGGAACACACTGTATGTACTGTAGTCTGAGAGTTGAGGAGCCAAAGTCGGCATAGAATGCCCAATTGATATGTCAGATGCAATTTCATTAGCGGACCTCGCCCTTCAGGTGGTAACATCGCCAGCGAGCTGTGACTGACTAGGCTACATGAAAGTCAACAGAGGGAAGGAGGAAGGAGCACAGTGTGATTGCGTAGAGTCAAAACAAGGACAAAAGTAATCCTTCCTTAGTAGAGAGGAAGAGAACTTCGACATCTAAAATGGGAGAGAAAATTCTAACACAAGTCCCACCTCTTTGGGAAACATATGCTATCCATAACAAGTAAATTTTTCACGAAGAAACTACAGAATAAATATTACCAGAGGTCAGCTAAAGTTTCTGTATCCCCTCTCGAAAAATGTATATACCTGACTAAGTTACGTCGTTACTTAATACAGTTCTGCTTCCTGTTTCAGGTCTTTGGAGGTGAAGCTTGGTCAAAAAGATCCAGTGAGGACACCAGACTGGTGGGAGAAAGTTATAGACACCTATTGGGCAAAACGAGACAAAGAAAAAAGAAAAACATCAAATATGAAATGACGCCATAAGACAAGAGGATGGACTGGCACCGCTGATGACCAAAATATAAACATCGACATAGATGTGGCTGGCGGAGGGCACACCGTACTCCAAACATGACCCTTTGACCTGAGACCAGCAGGGAGGCGACTGCTAGGAAGAACCAGAAAACGTTGGAAAGACAACATACAGGAAGTGATGACTAAATATAGACTTGAAGGATTGGATCGATATTAAGAAGAGGGAGTGTTCGGGGTAAGAGCAGGGAGTGACACAGATGATGGCTCGTACTGTCAGGAGAAAGCCTCCCTATTTTGCTGGTGTAGAATGCACGTAAAATTCTTTTCTATTTTCTTATTTTTTCAATTATACCTAATCGCTCAACCCACACATGTATATACATAAACGCCCATACACGCATATATACATACATATACATTTCAACGTATACATACACACACACACACACACACACACATATATATATATATATATATATATATATATATATATATATATATATATATATATATATATATATATATATCATTCCTTCATACTATTCGCCATTTCCCGCGTTAGCGAGGTAGCGTTGAGAACAGTGGACTGGACCTTTGAGGGAATATTCTCACCTGGCCCCCTTCTCTGTTCCTTCTTTGGAAAATTAAAAAAAAAAAAGAAACGAGAGGGGAGGATTTCCAGCCCCCCACTCCCTTCCCTTTTAGTCGCCTTCTACGACATGCAGGGAATACGTAGAAAGCATTCTTTCTCCCCTATCCCCAGGGATAATATATATATATATATATATATATATATATATATATATATATATATATATATATATATATATATATATATATATATATATATAAGTAGTGGGTAGGGGGTATGATTTGTGTTTAACTATGCCGTTCCTACCACAGTTAAGATTATGAACACAGATGACCTCGTCATGGACCATCAGGTCGTCTGTTATCTGTCCCTCTCATGCACTTACAACGTCGAGTCCCATGTACTAAGATTCCCCTGATGAGGGGTTGTGAGTGACTGGCTGTGAGTAATGAGTGACGAGGGAGGTTTCTGTTAAGAACTGTGTTGTCAAATGAGTGTTGTAAGGGGATATTTGTGTGAGGGACTGAGGTTGCAAGACCGTCGTAGAGAAGGTATGTGTAAGTAGGTGTGAGTGATGTATTCTAATGAATGCTTGGGAGGCATGAGTTACGAATAAGGGAGGGTAATAAGGGTGATACGTAAAAGGAATTCAAATGAAGAGCTATGAGTATGAGACTGTGAGTGGAAATAAATGGGAGGGGGGGTCTGGTAATGAGGAGGTCGTACTGACAGGTTATGAATAAGGGGGATATGAATGAGGGTTGATTCTGCGAGTCTAAGGATGAAAGATTGTGAGTGAGGGTGCTATGTGAGAGGGACTTTTAGATAAGTGACTATAAAGGACTTTATATGAGTGACTGTAAATGAAGGACGAGGATTAAATGAGGATATGTAAGGGAGAGTTTGAGATTAAAGGGTCTGTGAGTGACTGTAAATGAGCGGTTGTAAATGGGTGATTACTTATGAAGAACTGTAAATGAGGGAGACTGTTTGTGATCCTAAATGTGAGAAAATGAGGGAGGAGCTGTGGACGAAGAGCTCTTGAGTGATAAAGTGATAAAGTGATAAAGTTAAACTGTGAATGAGCGACGCTTTTCGGGAGAATGAGCACAGAGCTCCGAGTGAGCGGTTATAAGTAAGATCTTGAGAATGAAGGTTGTGAATCAGAAACTACGAGTAACAGGTTGAATTAGGGGGTTGTGAAGTCAGGCGTTATATCAGGGGTTGTACATTATGAGAAATGAGAGAGTAGGAACACATGGGACTATTAGGATGAGAGGTTTTCAACTGGAGAACTGTGAATGAGGGGCTGTGAATAACTGCGAGTGAGGGGCTGTGAATGGCTGCGAGTGAGGGGCTGTGAATGACTGCGAGTGAGGGGCTGTGAATGACTGCGAGTGAGGGGCTGTGAATGAGGGGGTGGTGAATAATCGAATGAGACTGAGGTGCTATGAGGGACAGTTCCTGAATTAGTGGGGACGGGGGGCTTTGGGTGAGAGACTAGGAGTGAGTGGATGGGAGTAATGAGGTGTGACGGAGAGGGTGTGTATGAGGACTAGCGAGTGAGGTCAGGGAACCATGTGCGGCCGTCCGTGCGTGGCTGACAGGAGGCGCTGGCGTGGGTGGGAGTCAGGTGTTCCCCCAGCGCCTGTGGTGTTTATGCAGACATTCCTCCACGAATATTACCGCTGTCTTCCACTCGACACACGTCTCTTGAATCTCTATCTTGTGTGAGACCTCCTCCTCCTGCTCCTCCTTCGCTTTCGTCTCTCCTATCTCTTCCTCCTCCTCTTCTCCTTCACCTTCGCCTCCTTTCCCTCCATTCCCTCTTCAATTTCCTCATTCTCTTCATATATTCATCTTTTTACTTTCTTGTTCTTCTTTACTGCTTTCCTCCTCATACCTCTACCCTTCTCCCAATTGCTTTCCTCCCCATTCCTCTCCATCTCTCTAACACTCCCGTCTACTCATATCTCCCTTTCCTCTACTCTCTAATGTGACCCTCTACATCTGTCGAGTCTGTCCATGAGAATTAAATAGAATCATCACCATAAAAATCTCCAATTGCTTTGGGGAAAAGCGAAGCCCTTTCCCAGGCCCTTCCATCCCATGAGCTGAACGTCATGTTTGGGATGACCTTGTCTCTATGCCATGAAGGTCACGAAGCCACCGCAGCCTACGCAATATGCCTGTGTGTCTCAGTGACCCATGACATGGACCGTTATCGCATATGCATCAGAGATCTTCTTTCTGGGCAACGCCAGCGCCCAAGTTCAGACACGACGATATCTCTTAAAGTGCAGACGTAATGCGAGTAGCATCGACGAACAGTTTAGGGGATCCAAAGTCTTCAACGATTAGGACTGAGACAATGAAGAGGTCCGACTGTGATCTCTTCCTCCATTTCTGTTCCAGTATGATGAAGCAAAATAAATAAAATGAGTACACATTTATGAATACGTATGACGAGATTTTGTCAAAAGGCAGAGCTAGGGCTAGCGCGTAGTGCTCCCCGCATGAAAATATTTCGAGTTACGAAGAACAAGTTGTGAGTTACGTGTTGTCAAGTGATATGTGAGAGATGCAGAGGATTCTTAGGTTTGTAGGCTGAATGACAGTAGCGCACCTGTGGGCGAGAGAAACAAAAAAAAAAAAAGAATCTACCGAGATCAAAGGAGTGACACTTGACATCCTCTGAAGTGCTGGCCCGCTGCCCAGCCGTAACAAACCCTCCCGATACCCAAGCTGGTAGAACCGGTAATATACACCACCCTGGTCGGTGGCTGCCCTACCACCTACAGAGGGAGAGAGAGAGACAGACACAGAGAGAGAGAGAGAGAGAGAGAGAGAGAGAGAGAGAGAGAGAGAGAGAGAGAGAGAGAGAGAGAGATCGTGAAGATGAAAAAATTCAACATTTCATTCACCCACACTCCTTCATCACCCTAAGTCCCTCCCAGTGTCGTGATCGCACAATGCGAAAGAATATGATGGAGAGGCTGGCCAGGCAACTTAGTTTTGATAAGACAGAAAATACCAGTCAGGAGGTTAGTACTTCCCTGGGTGGCTGCTGTCTACAACCTATTGACACGGAGGGTGTAAGATAATTCTGCGTGGTTACTGTCAATATTCTTATAAATGTGAATTCTCTAATTCTTAAACCTTTTCTAATATGTCAAATAGAATTTTTGAGTACCGTGCTCTTTTGGGGGACTAAATTTCACATTTACACTTGTCTTTCGTTTGAAAATCCAAACTCCTGTCTTCTAGAGGGAGCTACAACGCCCCCCGTCTATCACAATACATTTCTTCGTCGTCTTCCCATTTTCTACTGTACTATTGTTCGGGCTTAACCTTATCATTCCAGTGCTTTCCTAGAAGGGGAGTCTCTCTCTCTCTCTCTCTCTCTCTCTCTCTCTCTCTCTCTCTCTCTCTCTCTCTCTCTCTCTCTCTCTCAGACCAACGCTTCTGGCTAGTGGTGCCTTATTACTATTCTCATCTCTCGTGACCATCTCTCACCCCCGCCCTGTTTGATCTCATTCTTCTTCGTCCGTTGTCTCTTCCCTTTCCTCTATCTTGCATCTCGTTCAAAGTCTATCCGTAGCAACTTCTGCAGGTTAATCTTCCCTTGTTTGAGCGTGTCTTCATCTATATACATATCGTGTGTTCTCTATCAAGAAAGGTGAGCACGTATGAGAAGAAGAAGAAGAAAAAGAAGAAGAAGAAGAGGAAGAGGAAAGTATAACACCTGTAGAACAAAGAAATCAGCACATAAGAAATATGTTCAGTGCGAGAAAGAGGACGAATGAATATACGAACAGGACTGAGGGGAAAGAAATCTGATGTGTGAATAAGGTTAGAAAAGATCACTCAGAGAGAGAGAGAGAGAGAGAGAGAGAGAGAGAGAGAGAGAGAGAGAGAGAGAGAGAGAGAGAACAGAACCATGAGGAACACCACTGTTGACAGGATGGGTTGGAGATATATGCTCCGTCAACAATATAATGGAACGGCCTGAGAGGACGTATGTATCAGGGAACAAAGAGAAGCAGAAAAACCAAAGGAAAATAGTTTGGAAAGCAATGACTTGTTACACCCTATGAAATGCTTTGAAGATGTCGAGGGCCATAGCGAAATAGTCATCAAAATCCATGGTAGAGGAGGACCAGAGGTCGGGTACATAGGAGAGAAGATCACCAGTAGACCCATACAAAACTCTCGAAGTCCATACAGGTGATCAAACAGAAGGGGATGAGATTCCACAAGTATAAAAAAAAAAGTGAGAGTTATGGCTTGGTGAAACACGTCTAGAAATCAACAGACTTTGGAGAACCTCAACTAGCGTCCCAAGCGCAGCCGATTCTTGCCTTACTTTCGATCTTATATGAAACATGTGAATGTTAAGGTCTCATGTTTACATCCAATTGCAGGTGGGGGTCTGGTGCGTTCACCTTGCACGCAGTAGCATCCGAATGCACTTACGTCACTTCGCGAGAGGACGCGGCAGACAAGCATAACGTCGGTATATTTCCACCAAAACATTAAATATTGAGGTGGATCTCAGCTGCTGGGCACCGTCAAGCGAGGTTTCCACAGGTTCCCTTAACTTAAACGTTACTAAACCCCATCATTTTTCCCCTGATCATTATGACCCTCTCAGATATCGTTTCATCTATTATCACAGATCGCAATCCTGCTTCCAATCATATTTCTGGTCTCCATATGGCAATCAACCATTGCAAAAGATACCTATTACCATATTCCACACCTGGCTTTGTAGCGGGGCTATAAAGCACAGCTCTGCCAGTACATACATTCATACGTACACAGTAACATCTACCACTCCCCAGAGGTACGATTTCCTTTTACCATTTCCATCTTTTGTCTACACTAACTATCCTTCCATTCCCATCTTCTCCTTCCCTCTGCCTCCCATCAGTACATCCCTTACAGACCCTTGACTTCCAGACCCCTAAGACCCCTAACATTATCTCCCTCCGTCTCACGTCAGGGTCTCTCTCTCTCTCTCTCTCTCTCTCTCTCTCTCTCTCTCTCTCTCTCTCTCTCTCTCTCTCTCTCTCTCTCTCAACCAGGAAAATCACATCGTTTCTTCCACCTCCATTTCTCTCAGCAAAATATTCCTCTCCTGTTACCAAAGCCTTCCCTTCCTCCCCTCACAGCCAATCCCTACCACGATCTCCCTTCCCCCTTCGCCAATCACCACCACCAGCACAGTCTCCCTTTTCCTTCCCCCTTCCTGGGACCCGTCCACCACCTCTTGCCCTTCAACCCACCAGAGAGATTCCTCTCTGTCCCCACTGTTCTCCCAGCATGGCACGCAGACCAGAGGTCGAGGCATTACCATTCATTTATTCCCGAGGGTCACGGCTCGAACACTCTGCCTGTGTGTCCCTCCCTCGCACCACGCCCCGCCGCAGCTGGAGGACGTCTGCACTGGTTCTCCTCCCTTTCCTCACCTCACACCCTCCTGCACAAACCCTTATACTGGTTCCTGCAGGAGCGCTGATCAATACAAGGCTGGTTCCTGCTGGAGTGCTGATCGATACGGTTATGTGAGTGTGAGTGTGCTTGTGTGTGTGTGTGTGTGTGTGTGTGTGTGTGTGTGTGTGTGTGTGTGTGTGTGTGTGTGTGTGTAAGTGGAGAGAATTGTACACTCGATTTGCCCCCGTCTCTTAAACATGTATATGTGTACCACGTCTTTACTCCTATATGTGTACACACACACACACACACACACACACACACACACACACACACACACACACACACACACATCCCAGCCTAAGCCAGGTGTGTCTGTGTGACTGCTATGGTTGTGACAGTGTGTCTGCTGTGGTTGTTGTCATACCACTGTCGAAATATGGTTACGCTCCTCACTCTCAACCCTAACTATGAGGCCAAGTGCTGGTTGAGGATGGTGCTGATATATTCTGGGAGCTGATGAGGTTTCATTGTTGGTGAGGAGGTTCTGCTACTCCTGAGTTTGGCGCTGTGTAAGATAACAACTCAAGATCTTGCAAAGAGCAAGACAATGAGTAAGACAGCACAAGACCTTAATAAGAGCGAGACACTGAGTGAGGAAGTCAAGATATTCCCGAAAGAGAGAGAGAGAGAGAGAGAGAGAGAGAGAGAGAGAGAGAGAGAGAGAGAGAGAGAGAGAGAGAGAGAGAGAGAGAGAGGGGAATACAGCAAGCGTGAATTACGTAAACTAAGAAATGTCCAAGAGGAAACACCGTATAGACGGCGCAAGTTAAACTCGCCTTACTAACAACGAGGCGAACAAATACAAATAAAAAAAAACGATTCTTCGTGAGCTCAAAGACATCGAGTGAGACATGAAGATATTACAGTGTAAACTACTTACCGCCGAGGTACACGGATATATTACAGAGCGAGGAGAATTTAAGGGGGAGAAGGATGAATATTTTCCCACATATATGGCCTCCTTCCACGCCCCGCCCTGACAGTACAATGGGCCTTGTTGTACGTGTTTGTTATGTTCCGTGGTGTATGTTTTGACTGTAGGGGGAGTGCTCTGGGGCCAAGTACAAGGACATGGGCGCGACTAGGACGATGGACTTGGGGGAGGTATTAGGAATTATAAGGCGAGGAAATGTTAAAAGCCCCTTGTACTCGGCGGATGTAACACCGAAGGTTGAACTGGACATGGTGTAATAGATAGGGACATGGTAGGGAACTGGGTGTGTCCAGTGGGCGCATGTAACGCCAAGGATCCTCCAATGGCTTTGTCTAGTTTAGGAGATTAGGGTGGACACTGTATGGCAAAAGGAAGATAGTAATATCGCGGATATCTCTATATGAAGATGGGTTGAACACGTTTGATAGAATTCAGAAAACTGTAACAAAATCACAGGCTTCAAAACCCTTGCGACTCGTAAAGAGGCTCTGCCTCCAGTCGATGGAGCTGATAACAGATCCTGGACGTGTCCTCCATAAGCAGAATTATGCGTATGACATACGATGTAGGGCTTATCCTCCGTCATAGCCACTCCTTATAGAAGAGAAGCCTTCTGTAGACCTTTAAGGCATAGGCTTGGGCAGCTGAGCAGCGCCTACCCTACCGACATCTTTTTGATTTTTTCTTGTATTTTGACGTCAAATTTCCGACGGCTCTCCCACCGGCATGTCACCACTCCACGCTCACTAGCAATGTCCCCCGTAACCACACACCACGTTCGCTAGCAATGCCCCTGTAGCCACACACCATTCTTCCCCTTTGCTAGCCACAGTGTAGACCCTACACCAGACACCTGCAGGTCACGTGTTTTTCCTTCTTAACTCTAGTCCACCACATGAGGACAACAACATCGGTACCTTTACTAGAATAACATTCTGGGTCTTGTATATCCATTGACAATTTTAGAGTGCAACCTTTCTGCATCAAATCTGGGATAATGTATGCCCTTCGCCATGTTATTTCGACATTTCTCCATCAAATAAGGGTCTCCTACACCCTCTGCTATTTTATTTTGACCTTTCTGCACCAAATCTGGGATTTTTTCTATCACCTTTGCCATATTATTAACCTTTCTGCACGAAATCTGGGATCATATATGCCCTTGCCACGTCATTAAGTCCCTTCTGCACCAAATCAGGTATCTGGTATCTATTTCGCCGTAACATTACGACTTTTCTGCACCAGATCTAGCATCTTTTATCTATTTCTGCACAAAATCTGGGATCTTTTACATCGTTTGGCCAAGTCAAAGTATAACTTTCTACGCCACATCTTAGCTGAAGACAAGCTCCTTCGCCTCACAGACTCGACCAAGTGGACCACCTTCTTGGGCAAGACATCCGTCAGTCTGGCTCTACAACCAGAGCCACATTAGTGGGCTAACATCTAGGAAATAATTCCCCCTTTGGTTGAAACTGCTCCACCGTCTTGCTGCTTCCCTTTGGGACTACTTCTGCCCACCAGACAAAGCCAAATAAACTAACCCCTTATCTGCCTGGCTTGACTTCCAACATCGGGTCTAACCTCGTGATATCTAAACCAATTTCAAAGGTTTAAGGAGTAGCCACTGGGGTAGTCTCTACGTCGGTGACTCCTACAGT
Source organism: Panulirus ornatus (assembly GCF_036320965.1). NCBI lineage: Eukaryota > Metazoa > Arthropoda > Malacostraca > Decapoda > Palinuridae > Panulirus > Panulirus ornatus. Next base: position 11,270,712 of record NC_092270.1, read on the forward strand.
CTGCCGATAACCTCTGGCCTCAGAGAAGCTCAGGTCACTGCTCGGCCAGCGCCGCACGGAGGGGTAGATTGCCCCATCTGTCGAGCAACGCCGGTCTTGTGTTAGTACGATGCTTTGATTCCCCCCCCCCCCCCAGGGGCGACTGGAAGGGTCCTGACAGTCGCGTAGACTTAGCTGGGAGTCAGCTGAGGGTGAGGCGGGCGACCAGCATACCTACATAAAGGAAAGGAGAGAAAGAGAGACTGTACTGTGCACCAGGGGAGACTGAAGAGAGATAAGAGGCAGACAGGAGAGGGTTCGGAGACAATGGCAGACAGGAGGGAGATACCATGAGCAAGGAGATAGTAGCTGATGTCAAGATAAAGAAGGAGAGAATGGAAGAAAGACAGAGAAACGAGTGTTAAGACAAGATGATTAAGGGCTGGAGGAGAGGCAGGAGATGGGACTAGAAAGGAGGAGTGAGGAAGAGAAGATAATGCTAAACTTTGTGATGCCTTCTTCCTCCCTCCGGTGGGAATATACCAACAAGAGCGAGGTGAAAGCGGGGCACAAAAAAGAAAAAAAACGTAGAAATGGGGAAAAAAAATATATGTTCATACGACCACTTCATTTTTCACAGTAGCCAGCCCGCCACGGGTGGAAACAGGCCTCTTATCGTAGTTAAATCGACTGGAAAGGTAAAACCATGGGGGTGTCTCTCACAGTTCTATGCATTTCCTCTTTTCCTTCAACTGCTTTTCGGCATTTTACTCTATTCCTAATATATCTCTGTCTCCTATCAGCAGCCCAGCTTCTCGTTTTCATTAGAATACACAATTTATTCTCAGGATTCACACATCTTCTATCTATTTCGTCTACTATTTCTCTCTTTCCATCGATCACTTCACACAGTTTCTTCTAGGCATTCCCTTACGTCCCTATCTCAGCTATTTTCGGACCACTGGCAACTTCATGGTTTCCTGTGTTGTTTAGTTTCTTTTTCTGAACTTTTTCATCCACTGATTCTTCCTTCTCTCTCTCTCTCTCTCTCTCTCTCTCTCTCTCTCTCTCTCTCTCTCTCTCTCTCTCTCCTTTTCATCACGAGGCTCGCGAAACTTAAGCATACAATAGGCAGCAATGCTGTCGCAGTGGAGCAGAACAGAAAATGTGTACCATTGCCGCCCAACCTAACACCGAATTACACTATGATAATGATGATAATGATGAAAATGATGATAATGATGATGATGACGGTCACTGGTGAACGACTCATCATATGAGTGTCATTGGAGAGATACAATGGAATAAGTTTTTCTTTCTTTTTATTCAGTGGTTATTGGCTCTACTTATGAATCACAAAGACCCGTGTTCGAGTCCCAGGCGGGAAAGCTGGCCTACAGCCACTCATCCTCTTTTTTTAGGGTCTGGACGGTAAATGGCTATTTGGTGTAAGCTGGGGATTATATACATATATATGTGTGTGTATATATATATATATATATATATATATATATATATATATATATATATATATATATATATATATATATATATATATATATATATATATATATATATATATATATATATATATATATATATATATATATATAGATATATATATATATACCTATATATATATATATATATATATATATATATATATACACTAGCCTGAGCCAGGTACCCACTTTATCGACCGGGTGGATGAACAGCTGTGTTCATACGGTCTCTTCTGTAAGCCACGTCCCGACTCACCATAATAAACGGCAGAACATCCACCACACGGTATCTCGTATACTACACTCTGTTCGTTGACAGTATCTCTTGTCTCTTTTACTTTTACTATCCTGTAGTTGTCCAGCTCAATCCTGAGTTTTTTCTACCACCCTGACCCACTCATTTGGATTCATATATATATATATATATATATATATATATATATATATATATATATATATATATATATATATATATTATCCCTGAGGATAGGGGATTAAGAATATTTCCCACGTATTCCCTGCGTGTCGTAGAAGGCGACTAAAAGGGGAGGGAGCGGGGGGCTGGAAATCCTCCCCTCTCGTTTTTTTTTTTAATTTTCCAAAAGAAGGAACAGAGGGGGCCAGGTGAGGATATTCCCTCAAAGGCCTAGTCCTCTGTTCTTAACGCTACCTCGCTAACGCGGGAAATGGCGAATAGTTAAAAGAAAAAAAAAAAAAAATATATATATATATATATATATATATATATATATATATATATATATATATATATATATATATATAAAGACCAAGACAGATTATCATCATCGATATGTCCGGTGAGCTGCGCAAAAACGGCCCTTCAATTTAGCATCGTCAGTAAACCTGGGTAGCCAATGTGAATCATTGAGGCCGCCGAGACGAACAGACGGACACCCACTCCTCAGTGACACACACACACACACACACACACACACACACACACACACTCGGACAAGATGTTACACGACAGTCGACTTGCTACTCTAATTTCTGATATTTGACGCAGCCGCTGAGATGCATTCCAGCTCAGTCAAATGCGTTCTAACTCGTAAGGTTCATATCTTGCGTCCTCCTTCCCCCCGACCTCACCCTAACCCAACCATCCAACCAACTTACCTACACTCCTTCGCCACCACACATGTCGACGCGTCGCATTACGTCAATTCACATCTTGTTACCATTAATTCTGACGCAACTGGTTCTGGGCACCCTAGTGTGTCAATCGCGTCTCCCCCCCACCCCCAAACCTCACTCTCTTCAAGTCTATAGCTCAGGGTGTCGATCGATCGACAAGGAGCCACCATCAACCTCCTCCTCCTCCTCCTCCTCTGCTAATCGTTCACAGAGACACTCTCTCGGACAAGCGGGTCTGACGTGGCGCCCCCCAAGACCTTTGGTCTGATCCCGTAAACTACTAGTAAGATAAATTCGTGCTGTGCTGTACGTAGGTATAACAATTTAACAGTGTGTGACACGACTTTTTTTTTCTACTATAGATAGGATTTCTTTTCCTTTAGCGAACCAGAGATCTGGTCTTACGTCATTACAAATACGTTTCTTGACCCCGTCACTGATTACAGTCGCGAGGCTAATGATGATCCAAGGTATTCAAAATATAAGATCACTCTCAGATCATAGATTAATGATAATATATGCGACATTACTCTCTATGCTGCAGAGATAGATTAACGTATAATCTAATCTATACTGCATTTTCCTGGAGAGATAGATGAACGATAGAATAAGCTATATATTACTGTCTTTTTTTGCGAGACAGATGAAAGATATGTTACTGTCACTCTGAGAAAGAGATGATCGATGATCTAAACTACATTACCGTCTCTTGGAGAGATAGATTAACGAGAATCTAAACTACATTATCGTCTCCTGGAGAGATAGATTAACGACAGAGTAGGTAATATTACTGTCGTCCTGAGAGACAGATTGAAGATAATCAGAGCTCTGGTGCTGTCTCCCTGAGAGATAGATTTAACGGTAATCTGAGCCACATTATTCTCTCCTGGAGAGACAGATTAACGATAACCTAAGCTACATTACCGTCTCCCAGAGAGACAACAAAAACGTCTCCCTGAGAGACACATATGCATACATATACGCATTCTTTTCTTAAGGAACAGTGCCATGTGTCCTATTTGAAATATATTCATCTTACACACTTGCAAATTAAAAGACAACTTGAAGAAAACATCATTATCTGATATATTGGAGCTATAAAGCCAATTAACGTGTCGATGTCACACCAATCATTCACGGGAAGTAGACAAGCCACGTTCTTCAGCTGATAATGATGTGTAGATAAAGACAGCCACGTCAGAGTCTGTGGTCTATCGTCCTCCCTCCACCACCATGTCCGAGAGGAGCGGGGCAGCTATCACCGCGACGACCCTATCGCCAAAATGCCTGCCAACGACTCGGCAATAAAGGGGGTTATTAGCTTGCATCACAGGCTGTGATGAATATGCTAATGATGGCTGGCTCTCATCGCATCGCTAACCAGCTGAAAAAAAATAGGAGGGGGTTTGGTTGATACGTGTAAAACTGTTTAGTCTGCCGAATTATGATATCGGATGAGTGAAAGATTGCATCTCCGATCTCTCTTGCTAGCGACGGTGAATCGAGGGAGCAAAGCAAGTGCCTGCCGATTTTAGACTTCAGGTGGAATGAAAGCTGGTAAGACTTGGGCTATTTGGTATTACGTTCCACGCAAGGGGCTTGGAGATGAGGCCTCGTTCGTTGTTTGGTATCTAACGTGCACGATGGACATCACACACACACACACACACACACACACACACACACACACACACACACACACACCAATGCGCTTCTCTGTCTACAAAGCTCACGACGCAAACAGATCCTGCTGACGGTAATATACATCCGATAATAAAGAAGCAAAAAGCTACTAATAAGCGCATGTACTGTATCTAATCTACGACGTGACATTTCGCGGTATAAGGTCAAATAAATGTATATAGCTTAAAAAGCTTTGGCGATATATGGATTACAAGGGACAACCTACCCTAAGGGACAACGTGACGTCAGGCCATGTTTGTAGTCAATGAAATAGTGGTAACAGACCACTGCGTCCCTTCGAGACTGTCTGTGGTCAAGAAAGAGATCAGCGACAGAGATGAGTGGGTGATAAGTGCAAGAAAGCAGACTGATGACTTAAAGAGAAGTACCCGTAAACTTTGAATATATCGAGGGTTCTTTAAGTGATGGTAGACCTGTGATGGTAGACCTGTCTCTTAAAGGAAGACATGGTGGGAATCGGTACAACACAGGGAGATAAAAGAACTGCACAACTGACATCGAATCAGTCGATACTCCTATTGTTAATGCTCTCGTGTGATATCTAAGGGATATAAGGGATGCTTCGTTGCCTAGCCAAATGAGGAGGTACGCACACGGCCACCTCATGAGTTCAGAGGCCAAAGCAATATCTTTAGAACTAAGAGAGAGAAAAAAGTTGTGACAAAAATATAGAATTAAAACGGTACTGGAGATGAGAAATGAGAGGGAGGAGAGGTCATAAGACCAACTGCTTTTTCATGAACTCTTATCTACGAAAGACGTTGGAAGAAGACCTTCCGTAGATGTGTGAGTAATATCCTACCCAGGGAACGGAAGACCCTCTGTAAAATCTGAGCTTCGGCTCCGAACAGAAATCCTTTCGATCCGAGAATAGAATCCTCAATATCTTATTTTCTTTCCCCCTCCTTCCCAAGGAGACTTTTGCTATTTCACTGACATTTGTTGTTCCCTGTTGCTAGCGGAAGAGATATATGAAATGGATCCTAAGACCACACTCAGGTAAACCCACTCTGGGCGTCTCAGCAAGGTGCTGTACCTTCCATGACCCAGGAGGAACCAAGGAGGATGAGATTGCCCCGTGAAGATGACGCAACGAGGTTTCGTTGTCTGTTTCGAGATACGGTTTTCGGAAGCTGTTTATTCAAACACATTCCCCCAGAAAGTTTCTATCAGACAGAGAAAAAAAAGAAAATGTAATTAAACTCGTTTCTTGAAGCTAAAATGACTTTCCCAATTGAAGTAAATAAGAGGTGAAAAAAAAAAACTGACGAAACTTCAACGGGCAAGACTGCAATAGTAAAGTCAGTGGGAAAAGAAAGATACGCTGAGGATCTTGGGTCATTTTGGTTTATAAACAGACAACCAAACATTACTGAACATTCACAAATAAAACGGGTAAAGTTCAACACATAGAGGCTTTGCAGAGAATATATTTCTGAAAATAATACTGACGAGAGTTTCATAAAATATAAAGAAAGAAATGCAATAGATAATTCAAATATAACAATAACGATTTATGATCGGCCTATAGAGGTCTATGATTTCTTAAATGTTCTCTTTGGGTAAGACAGTTACTGATCTGCGGAAATTATCCTACTTTCGCGAATAATTAGAAAACATTATCATTAGCAGATACCTGAGCATACGTTGGTGCAACGGATCTATGAAGATTAACAAAGTGACTGTGACGCATTCACAGGTCGGCCGGGGTCGAGCGCCTACGTTCGAATCCTGGTTGCGGCATTCGGTCCACAGTCAATCCAGGCTGTTCATCTCACTTTACACATTCATTATCTCCTCCTGTTACCCTTTCGTCTCACATCTTTCTCATAGGTGCATTTACTCTTCGTTCGTCATTTATCTCCGTCCATTCCCTGCCAACTTGCTTATTATCCTTAATGATCTTCATCCTGAACTTTTCCCCTTTCCCTTGTACATCATCAGCAAGGTTCTGAACACTCGTTGACTTCCTAATGACCAAATTACCCTTCATGGATATACATACATATATATATATATATATATATATATATATATATATATATATATATATATATATATATATATATATATATATATATATATATCCTCTAGCTACATATCCTCTCAATAAGATTCATACATCAACCCATTCCAACTACAGCCCTTAAAGAAGCAATATATATATATATATATATATATATATATATATATATATATATATATATATATATATATATATATACATAATCTCTCTTCGACAGCATGACTATCTGAAACCTTTGTAATAGAATTTAACGGCGTTTAGATTAATGTTATAATTAAATGTACTCTTAGCAGAAACAATGGGTACGATTTATCTCTGCGTTTAGATCCTAAATTACATCTTCAAGGGAATGGGCTTCGTACAGGCCATCACTGGATTCAATGAATAAGCGATCGCTATGCAAATGAATGTCTTACAAGGCAGAGAGTATTCTCCATCAAGCAGCATGCAAGTTGAGTACCATAGCCCCATCTCACGATGATTCTATTCTATTGGCTCTCTGCTTTCATCTGACAATCACAGACTAGTTGTGTATCGTGGGAAGCTGTAAGAGAACACGGTTAATACGGTATAGGTAGGCCAACTGCAAAGTGCTTTAATGCAGACGTACTTTTTTTCATCACAATCTTCGTCACATCTTTGTTAAGAGATCAGTAGAATGACTCTGTATGAAGATATGTAAATACATTAATCATATTCAATAAGGCCAGACTCTGTGGTACAGCTCGGGACCATTTTGCTCTGTAAGCTTGCCATTTACGTATGATTTTTGTGCCAACACACGCGTACAACTTACATCTGCCTTCTCTCAGTTTTGAGTCTAACCGTTTTCAATTGCGCATGCAAATGACAAATACCCCTAATGGGTATTCTACCTTAACTACTCGATCAGGAACTAATAGCACTTTTGAGTACAATGGCTTGGCCTCTGGTCAGGGTAAAGGTTACGGTACTATTACTCAAGGGTCGTGAGGTCGTGCTCAAGGGTTGAACCGTCGTATTCACAGTTCGCACAGTTACGCTCAAGGGATCAGAACAGTCCCTTTTTTTTTTGCATCAAGGAAGCCGCTCAGAGAGAGAGAGAGAGAGAGAGAGAGAGAGAGAGAGAGAGAGAGAGAGAGAGAGAGAGAGAGAGAGAGAAGAGGCAGGATGCCAAACCACTGTCTCTCGACACACACACACACACACACACACACACACACACACACACACACACAAACACATGCAGCAGCAGCAGCAGGAACAGCACTCCCACAACGACTCCCGCCTTATCTCGGTGAAGTGATTATTCCTAAAGGAGAAAATATACACGACTGAACCTCCCAGGGTCAAATGTAAGTTTGGCACCCCCACAAGAAACTCTGCCCGAGTTGATTTATCATTTTGATCTCCTCTCTTCGAGCGCGGAGGCTGATAACAAAAGGTGATCACGATGCTCGAAAACATTAGTACCTGTAGTTCATATATGGCTACCTGGCTGAGGGATCTGGCTCTTTCCCTTATCAGTAGATTTACCCTGCGGTAGAGCGGGCGGGAGAGCGGACGGGCGGGCGGGGAACGAAGGAATGCAGTAGTAGACTTCGTTAACAACGTCGACAGTTGGGTATTTAGGGTTGGGTATGAGGAGGCGAGTCGTGTCTGAATTTCATTCTTCATCCCAAATTCTGTCGGTATCTGATTTAACGCGGTTCTGCCGGGGTATCTTAGACGCTACACACAATCTCATTAACACCTGAGGTGTTTTAGGATGGGGTGAAGATGGGAGAGGGAGGGGGATCCTATTATCACATCTCGAGTGGTAAACAACAGAGTGAAAAACCTTTACATCTTTTTTTTTCACACTCCAAAGAACATTCGACTTCAGAATCCAAATTAAGATCTCCAGGAGGATTGGGTCACTGATAGCATCACCTTAAGAGAAGAAAATGAAAAAAAAAAACTCACTACCTCCTTCTGGTAACGAAAGAAATTGATCCAAGGAATTTTATGTCTCCATGATATATGTGGAGGTATATGTCCCCTTCAGCCAGTATATACTTCGTTCAGCGTGTAGAACTGGTGGGTGGGTGGGTCCGCGGGTGTTGTCACTGGTAATTGATATTGCACCTCGAGAGAAAAAGGCGAGTGGCAATTACTTACTGCACCCAGTTTGTCAGTGGGCTGTGGGTAGGAGCTTGTCTCTATCTGTTGTTGCTGCTGATGGGAGAGGGAGAGAAGTATTTCTCCTCCTCCTCCTCCTCCTCCTGTGTATGAAGGGATGTTAAGTGGTCACTGGATTATATTCCTCCAGCAAAAATGAGACATGAGGAAAATAGGGAGGCTCCTCACGGTTGCAGACACCACAGAGAGGCTCCTCACGGCTTCAGACACCTCAAGGGAGGGTCAACATTGCTCTAAACATCCTAAGAGAGACTCCTTACGGCTGCAGACACTTCAAGAAAGGCTCCTTGCGACGGTAAACTCCCCACGAGAGGCTCCTCATGGTTATCACCGCTGTAGATAACCCTTGAAAGGCTACTCACAGCTCTAGTCGACTCAGGAGAGACTCCTTATGGCCACAGACACCCCAACAGAAGCTGCCTCTCAACGTAACCGACTGATACATGTGCTAAGACTCCCAGTCACCCTCGACAGGCCGAAGACGACCAACACCTCGACAGTAAATGTGTCGTAAGCAGCACCTGGACATTCAACTTTTATTTACATTCCTATTCACATCTGGGCGTACATTCCTATTTACATCTGAGCGTTACATTCCTATTTACATCTTGAGCGTACGTACATATATGTAGCCAGTTTCATGAACTGTAATGTCGTGTCTTACAGTTTTACAAAACTCTGCTACGTAAATTGTTAACGTGCATTCCACACTGTAATTTTACGGAGATTTTAAAGGCTTCTTATATTTTCGTGTGTGTGTGTGTGTGTGTGTGTGTGTGTGTGTGTAATCATCTATTCATACGCTTATGTATGTTTCCTCTCAACTTCCACGTATCCATCTCCTTCATACATTCATGTATCACTGTCACTTCACACTCTCCTCCACGTCCTCATGAATTGCGCCGGGTCCTCCTCCTTCTCCTCCTCCTAATCTTGTGGGACGTCTGGACATATCCGACCTCATATTCAACACGGGGTACACACGAGTAACACCCGCGCTACGGGAAGTGGCAGCATGTTACATACCTCTCGTCACAGCGTCTTCGACTCCCCCCACTGCCACACTTGTATTGCTCATCCACCCGTTGCCATCACCCGGTTGCCACCCTTGAACTGATCATCACCCCCCGTTGCCATCCTTGCACCAATCATCCTCCCCCGTTGCCACCCTCGCATTGATCCCACCTCCAGTTGCCATCCTCGCGCTGAACAGGGTACCGTAAACTTGCAATGTGGTAATTTACGTAACCGCCACGTAAACTGAACCTTACTGAACCCTCAACTCGTCCCGTCATTAAACATGTCTGAATAAAGACGTCCCTAATTATTCTTCAAATATCTGCAGTTCATCTTAAAAGATATCATTAATGTCTAAGGTTTTTCTTCACGATTAAAATGTCTTATATCAGTGTTGAGGTAATAGTACAACCCGGAATTATAAGAAAGTTTACAAACTTTCCAGTGGGTGTGAAAATGAAGAAAAGAAAACGCATGAAGAAAAGTTTACCCCCGGCTTAAACTAGTTTACAGTCAAGGACAGTGTCTCGCTGCCACTCGTAAATTGACAGGAGGAAAGTTTACTACCTTCCTCATCTTGTGTGGGTCGTGGGTTAGTCACCTGGTGTGCTGCGGTGAGGGTGGTGGGTGATGAGTCGTGGGTTAGTCACCTGGTGTGCTGGGGTGAGGGTGGTGGGTGATGAGTCGTGGGTTAGTCACCTGGTGTGCTGGGGTGAGGGTGGTGGGTGATGAGTCGTGGGTTAGTCACCTGGTGTGCTGGGGTGAGGGTGGTGGGTGATGAGTCGTGGGTTAGTCACCTGGTGTGCTGGGGTGAGGGTGGTGGGTTGTGAGTCGTGGGTTAGTTACTAGTGTGCTGCGGTGAGGGTGGTGGATGATGAGTCGTGGGTTAGTCACCTGGTGTGCTGGAGTGAGGGTGGTGAGTCGTGGGTTACTCTCTTGGTGTTCTGGAATAAAGCAAGTGGGTGCTGACTCATGGGTGAGTCTGGGATAAAGGTTGAGGGTGCTGAGTCATGGGTTTGTCACTTGATGCGCTGTGGTAAGGCAGGTGGGTGGTGAGTCATGGGTCAGTCACTGGGTGTGGTGCCGGGATGAGTAAGATGGGTGCTGACTCGTGGCTCGCTCATCTCATGTGGTAAGGTGAGGAGGAGGGAAGGAAGTGTGAGTCCTACATGTGAGGGACAGAAATTCAAGGAGGAGGGAAAACCGTAATGGATGAGATAGTCTATACAGGAAGAGAGAGTAAGGTGGTGGAAGGAAGAATGATAAGGAGAGGAACAGTGGATGATGGTAGGGGGAAGGGACGGAAGGGAAGAGTGATAGTTGAGGACAGGAGTGGAAGTGGTGACAGACGAGAGGGATTGAGGTGGACAGGTAGGTAGAGGGGAAAGGAGAACTATCGGTAATTACACAGTGTGGTGGACTGATACATGCACGTATGGATGGCGTTTGGAAGGATGTGAGATGCAGGGTAAAGAAGACATGAAGGGGTAGAAATATACCCTTCACAAGACGGTGTTAACTGAGCTGGCGTGAATTGGTCTAAGCTGAAGAAGACCTCTGTCGACAGGAGAGACGCTGAACTAAGTGGGTGTGGGACGGGCCCGGACGGTATATAAAGTTGACGACAGGTTGAATAAACCAGAGGTGGACTCAGCTGGAGTGGGCTGTAATCATAATGTTGCGTTTGGGAGATATTACGCTGTTACGGGAGAGTCTAAGTGATGTCTGGTTGGAAAGGTCAACACGCTGGATCAAATCGAGGAAGAGAGAAGGAAGGGTCCTACATAACAGTATATCATCACTACTACACTTACCTGCTACGACTCCGAACACTGTTACATTAGCTACTATTGCTAACTACTCTTCAGATAGCTCTATGGTAGCTGGTGTTACTATTACTACTGCTACTAGAGCTAAATCTCCTATTACTGATGCTTCTACATTACTATTAATCGCATTGCCACTATCAATACCAGAATAAAGAATTCTACATTGAAACAAGACCTTTAGAGGATCCGACCAAAACCCCAGCCAAAAGTTTCAATCAGACAACGCTAAATGTCTTAAGGTTCTGCCTGTGACGTAAAGGCTCTGAGGCTTCAGGCAACCTCGCTGCAGATGACAAGTCAAGATGTGCCTGTAGGAAGCAGTCACCAGCGAAGCTCAGTGAGTAGATACCTTTGGAGAGCTGTCATTCGGAATACAGTCTCGTCACGAACTTCTCACTCCAAAGGAGTCCACATTACCCCGCAACTGGAAGTATATACATCAGAACATGTAATGTATACGTGTAAATCAGTCTAAACAAATTTTACCATTGGGCACCCCAGATTCGAACCGAGAACAGCAGGTATTACCAGACTTTACCAGCATGACCAGTCACCAGATGATGATATTTCATTCACGCATTTCAGCACATATCACTTCTATAACCTCCTTGTTAGCCAGGTTCGCAAGACATGCGTCACCTCTATAACTTCCCTATTAACTAGGTGTGCAAGACATACGACACCTCTATAACCTCCCTGTTAGCCAGGTGTGCAAGACATACGACACCTCTATAACCTCCCTGTTAGCCAGGTGTGCAAGACATCAGTGCCAGCCGAGGCGAGGTGAGGGAGTACTCGTCGTTGCGGAGTGGCTCTACCTATGTACCGTGCTCGTAACTATGTAGGCGATCACTCACTGGCGGCAAGACGTTCACACTGGCCTTCCCGCGATTTAAAAGCAGCAGGGATCAGGCACTCAAGAAAAACTGCTGGATATGTCTCGCGCGGCAGCTTCACAGACCAAGTCGGTTTTTGCTGAGTATTGACGAGTCTGATCCTTGATTCCCTCCTAAGATTATCATCTAATCAAAAGAAATAAGAAATAAGAAATTCCTATCAAATACTAATGGTAAGTAAAGTGGTATTTTATGACTAGGATGGTTTAGATTCGCAGAATTTCTTTGTTTGATATGCCGGAAACAGTGACTGCCTCTGCAGTGTTTTAATTAAACACGTAAGCTTGATGAAGAAACTTTTACCTGGTTGCTTAACTCGAAGTTTCAGTGGAGGAAATGCTGGGTGAAGCTTTGTTGCCCGAATATGATAAGCTGGCAGTGATGACCACAGCTGACTGACACGAACAAGAGAAAGTGTATGTTGAGGGAGGTTAGGTTTCAGGAAAGCGGGAGACAGTCGATGTTTGGGTCGACGTGAGAAAAATCCTAAGTGTTCATTTACTAGAAGCGTGTTGACCAGCGGTGAGCGACGAGACTGAGAATGTTGTACGTCACTGTAATATATGGAATCTTAAAGAAGAGGAATTGACGATCATGATTGTATATTGCAGGTAATCCTGAAGAGAGGAAGCAGGTATAGATAGACGAAGGAATCATACACAGGCCATTACAAGGCTGGGTACAAGAGTAGAACCACAAGATCTTATAGTGTGTGGAGGGAGAACAGAAAAAAAAAATGAGGTAACTATGGAAAAATGATCACGTTTTCCTATCTTATTGGAATGACAAGAGAGGAGTTCTACCCTGCTGAAAATGGTATCATCAGAGCAGACCTATGGAGGATGCACACAACAGAACATGATCTATCTGCTTTACCATTGAACAAACGGACGGGGTATTTGGATGCCCCTTATTACACGGGTGCGAGTCTAACGTGTAATACTTTTGTGACAATTTCGGGGGCGCGTAGAATGGCAAGTCTTTCATCTTCTCTCTTTTCGTCAAAGGCTCCATACATGAGAGCTAGGTTGAGATCATTGAGGCTGAGCCTCGCGCATAACTGAGACAAGATCTGAAGTGCTTCGAAAACCCGGAGAAAAAAAAATTCACTCTTAATACCTTCTTATGAGGAAGTTCTCCAGCTTAGAGAAAACTTGAGAACGAAAACTGAAGAACTTAACAGAAGATAGGAAGGCCTGAGTACCACTTGAACCGTGGAGGAACAAAGACAGTCCTCCTATCACCGATACTCTCAGCAGGGCACTGAAGTCAGTTCAACCAAATGACCTCATCAAACCTGAACAAAAAATATTGAGTCTGCAAATCTGCAAACAAGTGAAATGAAGCCAGCCAGATACACCGCCCTCTTCTGTGAATTTCCCTCACAGAAGAAGACATAAGAAACATGTACACACATGCCATTGCTGAGGTCCTAAACACACATATTTAAGATTCATTCCCGTGTCTATTACAGTTTCGGAAATTGCGATAATGACGCAATTTCAGGGTTTCTGAACCTTGGTCCGCTTATGAAACGTAACATCTTCCAGAAACCCCAGTCTGAAAGCGGTCATTACAAACCGTAAGATATATCAATGATGTGGTCTCGAGATGGCATATGTGCCTTTGGCCTCCGACATCAGCGGACTCACGCCATGCAACACCTCGTAAGATCGTGGGTATAGTGACATAGTTTTTGATCAGGGTATCTTTCTCTGTCTCGGGGAGGCAGTGAGGAGGAGAGATTTCCAATATCAGTCGGCCTGCAAGCGGTCAAGCGTTAAGTCGGGATCTGTCGAGAATACGTTCGTAGATCCCCCACTGCAACACCGTCAAACTTCGCTGCAATATGCGTTATGGTGCGAGAGTTCTGCAATCTAACAGAAACTGACTGACATTGGAGTGGGAGGGGAAGAGGAGGAGGAGGAGGAGGGAGGAAATTATGATCTGTAACAGCAGAACATCTCCACATTTTTCGAACGGAATGACGTAATAAGACGACCCATCTGTCAGGGAAGGTTAAACGGAGTTCCAAGTAATGAGAAATAAGTCTGGAGGTTCAGGCGAAAGAATACTACCCATGTATCTCCTGCGTGTCGTACGACATTAGGCAGGATGGGAGATGGGCGAAGCTAGACATCGTCTCCTGTATTACAACTTTCTGAAAGTAGAGAGAGAGAGAGAGAGAGAGAGAGAGAGAGAGAGAGAGAGAGAGAGAGAGAGAGAGAGAGAGAGAAAGTCATGGCAACTGGTTTGGTGAAAAAAGTATTTATATTTATTTATTACACTTTGTCGCTGTCTCCCGCGTTTGCGAGGTAACGCAAGGAAACAGACGAAAGAAATGGCCCAACCCCACACCATACACATGTATATACATACGTCCACACACGCAAATATACATACCTACACAGCTTTCCATGGTTTACCCCAGACGCTTCACATGCCTTGATTCAATGCACTGACAGCACGTCAACCCCGGTATACCACATCGCTCCAATTCACTCTATTCCTTGCCCTCCTTTCACCCTCCTGCATGTTCAGGCCCCGATCACACAAAATCTTTTTCACTCCTTCTTTCCACCTCCAATTTGGTCTCCCTCTTCTCCTTGTTCCCTCCACCTCCGACACATATATCCTCTTGGTCAATCTTTCCTCACTCATCCTCTCCATGTACCCAAACCACTTCAAAACACCCTCTTCTGCTCTCTCAACCACGCTCTTTTTATTTCCACACATCTCTCTTACCCTTACGTTACTCACTCGATCAAACCACCTCACACCACACATTGTCCTCAAACATCTCATTTCCAGCACATCCATCCTCCTGCGCACAACTCTATCCATAGCCCACGCCTCGCAACCATCCAACATTGTTGGAACCACTATTCCTTCAAACATACCCATTTTTGCTTTCCGAGATAATGTTCTCGACTTCCACACATTCTTCAAGGCTCCCAGGATTTTCGCCCCCTCCCCCACCCTATGATCCACTTCCGCTTCCATGGTTCCATCCGCTGCCAGATCCACTCCCAGATATCTAAAACACTTCACTTCCTCCAGTTTTTCTCCATTCAAACTCACCTCCCAATTGACTTGACCCTCAACCCTACTGTACCTAATAACCTTGCTCTTATTCACATTTACTCTTAACTTTCTTCTTCCACACACTTTTCCAAACTCAGTCACCAGCTTCTGCAGTTTCTCACATGAATCAGCCACCAGCGCTGTATCATCAGCGAACAACAACTGACTCACTTCCCAAGCTCTCTCATCCCCAACAGACTTCATACTTGCCTATCTTTCCAAAACTCTTGCATTTACCTCCCTAACAACCCCATCCATAAACAAATTAAACAACCATGGAGACATCACACACCCCTGCCGCAAACCTACATTCACTGAGAACCAATCACTTTCCTCTCTTCCTACACGTACACATGCCTTACATCCTCGATAAAAACTTTTCACTGCTTCTAACAACTTTCCTCCCACACCATATATTCTTAATACCTTCCACAGAGCATCTCTATCAACTCTATCATATGCCTTCTCCAGATCCATAAATGCTACATACAAAGGTGGTTAAAGCCCTGCGTAAGATGAAGTGTGGCAAAAGAGCCGATCCTACCGAGGAGCTTTCCTCTCAGGCATCCGTTTTCTGTAACTACCTCGCTACGGCGGAAAAAGAAAACGAGTAAGTTTTGGGGAGGAATGAAATAGAATAAGACCAACACTAAGAGGACTACTGACCCTCCCTGGTTGTCATTCACAAAACAAAAGGCAATGACTGTTGTACGGGTGTGGCATATGAAAGAGAGAGAGAGAGAGAGAGAGAGAGAGAGAGAGAGAGAGAGAGAGAGAGAGAGAGAGAGAGAGAGAGAGACTGGAAGGGAGGCGGGTGTCATGCCAGAGTCAACAGAGCCGGGCCGTGGAGTGTTTGATGAGTGGTGGCGGCCGACACGGAGAACATCATCTGGGTGGGGCTCAGCCAATACAGACGCGTCTAATGGTATTAATGTAATCAGAGTCTCGACCTGTCACGCTAGAGGACGGTGGAGACGTAAAAAAAAGAAAAAAAAATAAGTTACTTTAAAAAGACTGATCGTTCATTCATATTTGGAAATCGTACGAAAAGGAAAATAAAACGAACGGTCTATATAGCAATAACAGTAGGTTGGTAAGTCGTGTGTATGATGTAGTGACTTTTTCTGACCTGTCAATGGCTACGTTAGTATACTGAGAAGTCTTACCGTCGTACGCAAAGGTCGTCCCGTCGTGCCCAAGGGTCGTACCGTCGTGCGCAGCAGTCATATACACCGTGCTCAAGGGTCGTACCATCGTGTTCAAAGACCGCACCGTCGTGCTCAAGGAAACGGATACAAAAAGTATTAATCATTCGTCACAATTGCATCGCTCGTTGGCAGCATAATAACACACTCCCCAATTAAGTTAGCCACGGATGTCTGACAATGATATCTTCATTTAGACAGACTAGAAATCCACGAAATTAGTTTTATCTTCCAGCTGATAACCTCGCCATAGACCATCTTCTGTTATCTGTCTTCCTCATGAACTCAAGTTCAAAATTACACCTTCCTTACGTCCGTACAATCAAGTGTATACTACGACGATGCGACCCAAGCAAGCAATGGAGTGGAGACGACGAGATATCGAAAGGACCAAAGCTGTACACATCTGCCTTGCTGTGGATGACCGAGGCTCTTGGTGGTGGGGAGGATCAACACGTAGCTGGGGTTGACGGAGAGCCACACCTTGAGCCATCCCCGTGGGGTCGTGGGAGTGGAATGTGGACAAGGCATCTCTCATGAGGGTAGGCTAAAGCGCGCATAAAGAGTGGGTCTAATACAGGCCGTGAGCAGAGGAGAATCGGGGAGGAAGGATGATGAGAGACAGATACACACAAGATAAAACTGACTTCTACAAGTACTCATTGTGGGGGAGGGTCATGAGAGAAGAGCGTAGGCAAGTATGTGGTACCTCACCTGTAGATTACGTCTCCACTCTTCCTCGATGGCGTGCAGGGTACGTGCCTGGGGAAGAGATAGTTGAAATTAGTGGCTTTTATTTCGGATGACTGTCATTAGGGTAAAGACTGTCATTAGGGTATATCGTATACGAAAAGGAAAGAACAGAAAGACAACAATAGATGATATACTGGAATTAAATAACCTGAACAGATAATAAAAGCATAACAAGTGCAGAAGTACAATGAAGGATGAACAATAGATACATAAATTCCAGCGCAAAAAAGATAATGATAGTCTCTTTAATGACAAGAGAGCGAAAGAGATAAGGATTATGCTAATCTCGTCATGTAAATATGGTTTCAACACAGCTGAACACATCCCTATCATACATCACGGAACAACGTGTGTACACACACAGCACAAAAACGATCTCTACACCAGTGAACGACAGATCTCAGAATGATCACCTGGTAACTTTAAGAGACTGGTATGTTCTCAAGATTCTTTCGTCCGTATGTCACATTATGTAACTCTGAAAGCGTAGAGATCATTTTTATGCTGAGTACCTCAATGACCTTCAGTGATGGTAGGGTGGTGAGTGAATCTGATGACGCTTGTGTGATGCTCAATTGTCCTAACCTGAAGTGTGTGTGTGTGGCAGCAGTGTCCCAACATGTGGTCTGTGTGTGGCAGCAGTGTCCCAACATGTGGTCTGTGTGTGGCAGCAGTGTCCCAACATGTGGTCTTCGTATGTAGCTCTCGTCTGTGGGCCCCCAACGCGTGGTCTTTGTATGTGGTACCGCTCTACGTACGTGGCACTCGTCTGTGGTTCCAACATGTGGTCTCCGTATGTGGCATCAATACGTATTCTTCGTATGTGGCAACCCTCTATGGTCCCAACATGAGGTCTTCGTATGTAGTATCGGTCTGTGACCTTAAGGTATCGTCCAGTTGGGTGGTGTCAGCATGTGGTTGTTATTTAATGATGACATGTGACATCTTTCTGGTGGCCCAAGGCCCACACCGCCACATAAATCAAGAGACTGAAGTACCCATCATATCTCTCCCGCTTGACATCTGCCTCACAGAAGGTTCCAGCTGACGACGTCAACAGACACAAACATCAACTGCTGACCTGTTACTTAAGTGTAAAGATCGGGAGAGTGAATGTCTGGTGGCTATCAAGGTACACTCAGTTTGTGTTGTGTCTGAGGTGAAGGAAGAGGCTCAGATACACTCAGTTTGTGTTGTGTCTGAGGTGAAGGAAGAGGCTCACATACACTCAGTTTGTGCTGTGTCTGAGGTGAAGGAAGAGGCTCACATACACTCAGTTTGTGCTGTGTCTGAGGTGAAGGAAGAGGCTCAGATACACTCAGTTTGTGCTGTGTCTGAGGTGAAGGAAGAGGCTCAGATACACTCAGTTTGTGCTGTGTCTGAGGTGAAGGAAGAGGCTCAGATACACTCAGTTTGTGTTGTGTCTGAGGTGAAGGAAGAGGCTCAGATACACTCAGTTTGTGTTGTGTCTGAGGTGAAGGAAGAGGCTCAGATACACTCAGTTTGTGTTGTGTCTGAGGTGAAGGAAGAGGCTCAGATACACTCAGTTTGTGCTGTGTCTGAGGTGAGGAAGAGGCCAAGATACATTCGGTTTGTGCTGTGTCTTGGGTGTTGGAAAAGGCGAAGATACACTCAGTTTGTGCTGTGTCTAAGGTGAAAGAAGAGACCTTTTTTTTGACAAAGACAGACACAGATAGGCTGACAGACTCTGAGTGAAAGAGATATACAAGTAGGCTGACAAATACTGAGTGACAGATACAGACTGAAAGGTTGACAAGCAAGCGGACAGATGTTGAGTGACAGAGACAGACAGATAGACTGAAAAGTAAGCTGACAGATGTCGGGTGACAAAGACAGACGGACAGACAGACACGATGGCAGATGCTGCGGGACAGAGAGAGACAGACAACAGATGAGATGACAGATGCTGCGTGACAAAGACGAACAGACTAGTAAGCTGACAGATGATGACAGAAACATAAACGCACAGATTTATTGACAGACGCCAGGTGACAAAACAGACAGAAAGGCAGACAGACAGGCAAATTGAGTACACACGGAAGACTCTACCAATAATATCTTCCAAGACTTGGGCCACTGCACAAGGGAAAAATAAAAATGAACGAATGAATTCAGCATTAAAACAACGTAAATTTTCTTAAAAGAGTCTTAAATTCTGGTCAGTTTCACACGTTCTCAACACTGATGCAAAGATACAGTTTTAATCAGCTTGATAAAGATTTCTTTTACTGTTTCCGGCAGCAGGCCAGAAAAAGGCTCATTCCTTCCTCTGCCTTCTTCTTCATCATCATCATCATCTTCTTCTTCTTCTTCTTCCTTCTTCTTCTTCTTCTCTTCTTCTTCTTCCAATTATCATTAATATCTTCGATGCCAAATCAATCGGGCGCACAAGAAAAAACAAAAACACCCTTACATATTTCATGAGTACCTTGAAAAGCACTGAAATCGCCCACTGAATCAACTTTAAATACATGATAAATGATAAATACATCAGTATAAATCATGAATGATACCAGCATTCACACGGCCGTCAAACGTCAGAGTTAAACCCCGAGGATAATATCAGTCGACATTGCTCTAGAAAACTGAGGATTTGGAAACAGAATGTCGTAAAGATTAAGACATGAATTTCCCAGATAATGAAGCGCGAGGGCGTGAGGGACAGCCGCTATGGAAGACGTGGTGGTGGATGTGACAGTGCCAAAATAACAGTAGGAACATCAGCAACAGGAACAACAGTAATAGTCACAGTAACGGAAGAAAGTAGTAGCGGTAAGAAGAACGACAACAGTGGCGGCAGTGACCGATAAGGGACTAGCTTCAGTGGCATTAGCACCGCCAGAGGCAGTAGTAGCAGGAGCAGTGGTGGCAGCAGCAGCAGCAGTAGGAGAAGCAGGAGCAGTAGGAGAAGCAGCAGTAGCAGGGGCAGCAGCAGTAGCAGGGGCAGCAGTAGCAGGGGCAGCAGCAGTGGTGGCAGCAGCAGTAGCAAGGGCAGCAGTAGCAGGGGCAGCAGCAGCAGCAGTGGTGGCAGCAGCAGTAGCAAGGGCAGCAGTAGCAGGGGCAGCAGCAGCAGCAGTGGTGGCAGCAGCAGTAGCAAGGGCAGCAGTAGCAGGGGCAGCAGCAGCAGCAGTGGTGGCAGCAGCAGTAGCAGGGGCGGCAGCAGCAGTAGCAGGGGCAGCAGCAGTAGCAGGGGCAGCAGCAGCAGCAGTGGGGGCAGCAGCAGTAGCAGGGGCAGCAATAGCAGCAGCAGTGGCAGCAGCAGAAGTAACAGGATCAGTGGTAACTAAAGGACAGCAGCGGTACCAGCAACCGAAGATGCAGCAGCAACAGCACTGGCAGGAGGAGGAGGAGGAGGATGAAGAGGAGGAGGAGGATGAAGAGGAGGAGGAGGATGAAGAGGAGGAGGAGGAGCAGCAGCAGCAGTGACATCAGTAATGGCTGTGGACGGGGGTCTGTCGGGACACACACACACACACACACACACACACACACACGCCTCCAGGACCAATATTATTATTCACCTTCGCACAGCACACGGGCCCGACGCGATAGGCCGGTCTCATTATGTATGTAGATGGTGGTCGAGTCGCTCAGCTGATGCCCTTCCCCCGTTTAACATAAACAAGAGATTCATCCTCAATTTGATACCATTAGCGGTTCCTGAATTCAGGTACAGGGGAAATACAGCGCCGGGGACGTAATACAGTCTCGGTAAAGGTGGAGTTATCCTATGCTTCCCTCCAAGGGGCAGTGTGGCCCCGTTTTGGCAAGGTGGTGGTCCCACGTCTCTGGGAGGTGGGAGAGGGGAGTTTATCGGGACAGGAATCGTGACAAGGAGGGAGGCGACTGGTCTCTGCTTACCTCTTTCTTGCATCTGAACCTCAGCCTCCCTGTCTTACACCGAGAGAGAGAGAGAGAGAGAGAGAGAGAGAGAAGAGAGAGAGAGAGAGAGAGAGAGAGAGAGAGAGAGGCAAGGCGTGGATATCCCCCTTTTCAACACGGGTCTCATGCCGCAAAACTATGAGGAGCAAGGATAACCGGAGGAGAGTAAATGGGAGAAAAATTCCCAGCGACGACCTCTGACCCCTCTGGGTGACTCCCGGACCCTAGCTTTTAGACCCCGTCTGAGTGAGACGCCTCCCGAACACTGTCCTCGACCGCGGCTTCGTCTCCCCGAGGCGTGCGGTTCATCTACATCATCCCCGTTCGTCTCGCCGCACGTTCAAACACGGCCCAGTCTGTGAGTCACGACTGCGTCTGCCATGTAGCGACGTATCTATGTCAATTCTCAGGAGAAAAAAAAAAGGGGGGGGAGAGAAAACACGTACGGAACACGGCCGAGTTGAATGAGTGCGAAGGGGGGGGGGTTGTGTTCGGGTCACGGCCGTTACTCTGTGACTTGGGAAGGGTCAGCTGACATGATGACCGCCAGAGGCGCGATAACCAACAACGTAAATAACAAGTCTCGGTCAACACCTCCAACTATAACCCCAGACAGATGGAAGCAAGTCGGATCTCAACGACAAACCGGGAAAGATCAAGAATTCAGACGAAAATCATACGAACAAAAAAGTAACAACTTGGGTTGTAAGAAAAAAGTAACAACTTGGGTTGTAAGAAAAAAGTAACAATTTGGGTTGTAAGAAAAAAGTAACAATTTGGGTTGTAAGAAAAAAGTAACAATTTGGGTTGTAAGAAAAAAGTAACAACTTGGGTTGTAAGAAAAAAGTAACAATTTGGGTTGTAAGAAAAAAGTAACAATTTGGGTTGTAAGAAAAAAGTAACAATTTGGGTTGTAAGAAAAAAGTAACAATTTGGGTTGTAAGAAAAAAGTAACAATTTGGGTTGTAAGAAAAAAGTAACAATTTGGGTTGTAAGAAAAAAGTAACAATTTGGGTTGTAAGAAAAAAGTAAAAACTTGGGTTGTAAGAAAAAAGTAACAATTTGGGTTGTAAGAAAAAAGTAACAACTTGAGTAGTAAGAAACAAGTAACAACTTGAGTTGTAAGAAAAAATGTAACAACTTGGGTTGTAAGAAAAAAGTAACAACTTGAGTTGTAAGAAAAAAGTAAAAACTTGGGTTGAAAGAAAAAATGTAACAACTTAGATTTTAAGAAAAAAGTAACAACTTGAGTTGTAAGAAAAAAAATAACAACTTGGGTTGTAAGAAAAAAGTAACAACTTGAGTTGTAAGAAAAAAGTAAAAACTTGGGTTGAAAGAAAAAATGTAACAACTTAGATTTTAAGAAAAAAGTAACAACTTGAGTTGTAAGAAAAAAAATAACAACTTGGGTTGTAAGAAAAAAGTAACAACTTGAGTTGTAAGAAAAAAGTAAAAACTTGGGTTGCAAGAAAAAATGTAACAACTTAGATTTTAAGAAAAAAGTAACAACTTGAGTTGTAAGAAAAAAGTAAAAACTTGGGTTGTAAGAAAAAATGTAACAACTTAGATTTTAAGAAAAAAGTAAAAACTTGAGTTGTAAGAAAAAAGTAAAAACTTGGGTTGCAAGAAAAAAATGTAACAACTTAGATTTTAAGAAAAAAGTAAAAACTTGGTTGCAAGAAAAAATGTAACAACTTAGATTTTAAGAAAAAAGTAACAACTTGGGTTGTAAGAAAAAAGTAAAAACTTGGGTTGTAAGAAAAAAAGTAACAACTTGGGTTGTAAGAAAAAAAGTAACAACTTGGGTTGTAAGAAAAAAGATAACCATTTATGTACTGTTTGATGTGCGAATGTTGCACTTTAAAAGCCATTCTTATTTTCCAGTTTCCTCCCCGATCCGTTGAAGTGCGTGGGCAGCGCATCCAGCAGAGCAAGTGGGTCGTCAAACCTGGTCATCCAAGTGTGTCCTTCACACGACCCCAACATGAGCTGGCTCGCTCCAGGGTTCGTCACTACGAATACGCAACAACGACACTTTTTTTTTCCCCCCTCTTTTTGTCTCAATAACTGGACTTCACTGGTGAAGATCTTGGGTAAACTGTGATGTCGATGGATACATTTGATCTCGGCAGTGTTTGTCGAGGGTCTGAGAAGCGAGCGAGATCCGCCCAGATGGACGTGTTCTTGCTTCGATTAGCACCCCGTCTCTTGCCTCACTGGAGCTCATTAACGCCCTTTCGTATTCACTCCTTTGTTGCCAAACCTTCATAATTACATTAGGTGGGACTTCCACCACTCCACCACACGGCCGACCTGTCTTTCTTTCAAGTGCTTGTTGCCCGATTTGGCGAAGCCGTCGTTTGCTTCTGCTCTGAAGGCGCCCCCGTGCTTGATTTCCACGCCTGTCAATTCATCACGCCGGATTATGACGCCTTGGCATGAAGTTTATGAATGTGGGGCCCGAGCCCAGTCTTCACACCTGTCATCTGTTGCTGTCAGTGCCGATATTTCCACCGATATCTCCATGTGTGCCTCTTGACTACCGATTTCACTGGATGTTTTTGTGGACGCGACTGTAACATCTCTCTGGTGACAAGAGGCTCCAGCGAGATAACTCTGGCTGTGATGCATGTGTGTCAGTTCGCGGTGTTTACACACCTGCGCGTCGTAAGCAGATGTGTCGTGTCATCGGGCTTACAAAACATACAATACATGTCAACGAGTGGCCGCAAGGTGTTGTAAGTCGACGTCACGGGTGTGGAAAGTGAGGGTGTCAGTCAAGGCGTTGGTGCAAGTTGTGACATTATCCTCGGACATCTTGATTGTGCATTTAGATAAATGACACACACGCACACACACACACACACACACACATACGTGTGTGTGTGTGTGTGTGTGTGTGTGTTTATCTTTTAATACTGTGTGGGGAGGGAATTTTACACTCGTGGGAGCCCCATCTCTGGGACATCCTCTGTTGTCACACAACATTCCAAACTTCTGTACGCTGTTTGCATTTACCACAACCTTCGCTCAGCACACACCCTTCATCCGTCACTCTCGCACTATAAAACTGCTTCTTTACATCTGTTATAACAGTTGTTTCAACTGTACGTCTTTCTGATAAGAAAAAAACTGGAAGGTGATCAGGTCACTCCTCGCTCTTCTCTCTTCCATAGTGGGTAAATTCAAGGTCTCTAGCCTTCTCCTGTAACTCAGCTCTCTTATTTCTGGTACCATCTTGTTTGCCCTCCTCAAGACTCTCTCTATTAGCTCTCTGTGCCTCTTTAGGTGCGGTGACCAAATTTCAGAAGCATATTCTAGTTTTGGCCTTATGCAGGACGTGTGCAGTTTACTGAATATGTGTGTGTGTGTGTGTGTGTGTGTGTGTGTGTGTGTGTGTGCAAGTACATTCGTGTGTCTCTGTAAACTCCTCTGTGCTTTTCTTCGTCTGTGGTTCCGTCGTTGTCTATATTAACGTGTTAATGTACATAATCATTTACATAATATGAACCAACGAGGCAAATGCAGCATGAGGATATCTTTTATCTTTTAGCAAATCTTCTCATTAATCTTATCGCGTCTTAATCCCAAATTCCAACTCCTGGACCCACAACAGTCTGTTAACAGTGACCAAACAGACTGGATCCCTCTGTTTGTATCTACGTTTTCAGGGCGGACCCTCAACTGCTGGTTTACTTGTGACCATTTCGACAAGTGTTTGAGCTGGAGCACCATGATATAGGTGCTTTTTCCCTTCCTCACATGCATAGACGTGCCTCATGTGTTGGTGACTAGCAGTGTACTGGTGGTGGTGGTGGTGATGGTGGTAGTAGTAGTACTGGTGGTGGTAATGGTGGTGGTAGTAGTACTGGTGGTGGTAATGTTGGTGGTAGTAGTAGTACTGGTGGTGGTAGTGGTATTAGTAGTAGTACTGGTGGTGGTAATGTCGGTGGTAGTAGTAGTACTGGTGGTGGTAATGGTGGTAGTAGTAGTACTGGTGGTGGTAATGTCGGTGGTAGTAGTAGTACTGGTTGTGGTGATGGCTCCTTGACGAGTGTATTAAGAGCCTATGTACAGACAGGTACATGTGTCAGCTCGTAAAGTCCGTGTCTGCAACAGACAGCCCACCAGCGTCACGAATGCACCTCCCTAATATGTCATTTTCGGAGGCTCACACATTTTCCGCAGGTTTAGATCCAGCCGTCAGCCACAAGACTAAGATTATTCTCTCCTCTTTGTTCCTTCTTTTAGAGAGCAATGCAGCAAGGGAGAACTTCTAGCCCCCTGCTCCTGCCCCTTTCACTCGCCATATACGACACGTAGGAAGTATCTGTTCCCCTCTATCCCCAGGACATGCAAAGGTTCCCTTATCTAATGGAGAGAGTTCAGAGTTCAGTGTGAGTGACTTGCATCAGCATGTGTCTTAATGTTATTACATATATCTCCTCTTTCATTCTGTCACGAAGGATATATATAAGCTTGGCACGAAACACTGAACAACTCAGAGAGACGGGCCATCATAGATTTCACCACACTTTTGCCACCATTGTCAGTATAGATTCAATCTCCCGCATCCCTTATGGACGACACGAACGTCTCTCTGTTCCGTCTACTTTGCCTTTTTATCATGAGAAATGCCCTTCTCTGTGACCCTAAGAAGCGTAGGTCGGGTCACTCTGCCCGACCAGACAATTGTTATCCTAAGATATCTATCTATATTGTATGCTGATTCCCCCCCACGTTGGTAAACCTTGCATTGTTCCTTAATGATAATAAATGTGTGATGTGTGGCCGGGCGAGGGGCTAGGATTGTGCCATCAAGTAGCGGAGGTAGCGACAGCAGAAAGGTTTTCAGAGCCTTCCAACCATCGCCTCCTCGGCAGATCATGATTATCTGATAGTACCAGACTACGAAAGAAATAAAGCCAACCCAGACTTCTGGAATTATCAGAACGTGAAATATGTGTCGTCTGTGATATTTCAGCACTCACAGACCCTACGAACTCTTTAAGAAGCGAGAGATGTGACCACATGAGATCCCAAATGCCCACCGAACACCACAGCGGCTCAAGTATTTATGAGGTCTATCAGGTAATGAATTCGAGACGAGGTGCCAAAGACCCCCCGAGGATGAAAGGTTCGCCAAGACTATTGAACTCCAGGATCTCGTAACTGGAGGGCATGAGGGCAAAAGACTATCCCTGAGGTAACTGCTCGGGAATGGGACATGACACTCGGAGCCGGTGGGAGTTTCACGCTTTACGTACTGTGACGTGGGCAGTGAATACGTGATCTTGAAGGGTCTGATAAAACGGAGACAGACAGACAGACAGACAAGAGAGTCGGCCATGAAAGAAAACGGGTGTAATGCCGAGGGAGGCGGGTCACGCCGCCGTCCGAAGCCGTCACCTGAAGCTTCGAATGCCGGGTGTTAGTTGGACTTCGACTCGCCAAGTGTATACATACGTCTGGCGCGAGCCCTTGTCTTTTTGGCGGACCCGTTTTCTCTGTTCTCGCTTGCGTGTGCCGGTGGAGAAAATAAGTTCCCGAACAGCTGTAATATTATTAACAGCCCTCATAACGCTCTCTAGTTATCGTTTCGTTGTGTCAGGCGGCAAAAAGATTTCCCAACAGACATCTGACGTGTGTGTGTGTGTGTGTGTTGTCGCCACCACGCAAACAATACATAATGCACTCGGCTCACAATCTACTGTCGCATTTGAAACCTCCTGCGTTTTTGGGGGCGAAAGGATTTTACTTTTTTATCTCCCCCTTTTGATCCCCGGCAGATATCACTCCTTCAAATTCAAGCGATCGAAAGTAATATTTTCGTTTTAAGATGACTCGTCACCACTTAGAAATCATGGTTGTGTGCAGTGATAAACATAATATATCATACTGACCTGTGAATGGGAAAGCAAGACAAAAAAATCTGATTGGTCTATGAAATCATTTCCAAGAATATATATATATATATATATAAAAAAAAAGATATATGTATATATATATATATATATATATATATATATATATATATATATATATATATATATATATATATATATATATATGACTGAAACATCATACTACCACACACACAGGCATCGTTCTAATTTCTCCAGCCCGTTAAGTGCTCCCATATATTAACGACTTTACATTGAGATAAGCCCCAGACTTAACACGGCGATCATTAGGTATATAATTATCTGTACAGCGTAGCAAACATAATAGCCTTATATTAGCTTTGATAAAGTTGGAAGCGTGAAATAAGACTCTAGCATAGCTTTGTGTAGGATGGACGGCAGTTCCTTTGAATGACTTGATGAGGTTAACTCCGTCATTACCTCACATGGTTGTTGATCATCCTGGGAATGAAGCAAGCAAGACAACCACCCCCTTACCAGCAGTTCCTGTCCTGTTAACGTCTCGGCCTTCCTGACTGCTTCCCATTTTCTTTGGGAGTCATTTTCTGTGGGTTGTGGCCCACCCCATTCTCTCGAAAATGGACAAAGGTGGCACGGAAGATTTTTATGAGATGTTGATACTGACGGAGACATGATACAGCTATAGGTCTACATTTAGAACACTAGAGACGGGGTGTAGTGCCTTTGGTTGCCTAGATATAGGCAGAATTGGCCACGTTATACTGTCATATTAATGACGAATGACTACATCGTTTGACATTCATTAAAAGGATATTCATTTATGATACTAATTCGTGAGAATGGTTTTATCATGGGGTTTACCATGCGTTCATGGGGACACTGATATGTTTTTGTGTGTGTGGTGACGTGTCTAAAGCCACTGGTTGTGGTATAAGGCACTCCTGTCTCTATTTGTGTAATGATGGGACGTGAGCAAATTGTGGTAGGAGACAGGTCATATCGATCTATATATTGTATCTATTCACCGTTTCTCGTGCAGCGAGGTAGCGCCAGAAACAGACGAAGAGCGGCCTCATTGGCTCACATTCACTCCCCGCTTTTCATTATATTGCATCGAAACCAGAGTCCCCTATCCCCGACAAAATCCCATATACTTTTTCGTAGCTTGTGGTTTTCCCACACTATGTCCTGCCTCAGCATACTATCAATGCGTCGCCCTATGTATACCGTATCTCTCCAATTTGCTTTAACCTATGCATGCCTCTCACCCTCCTGCAATTTCCAGGCTCCAATAACTCAAGGCCTGTTTAACTCCATCTTTCCACCTCTTTCTCGGTTTTCCTTTCCTCCTTGCTCCCTCCACCTCTGATACAAATCCTCTTAATAAGTCTCTCTTTACTCATCCTCTCCATATGTCCAAACCATTTTAGCACACACTGTTCAGCATTCTTATTCCTCTCTCTCTCTCTCTCACAGGTCTTTCCTCACACGGTCAATCCTCCTTAAGCCACATAATATCCTCAAGCACTTCCTTCATACCCACTCACTTCCGTCTTTCGTATTCATGACTTACAACTCGCCCTCATGTAGCACCGGCGGGAGTAATGTACCATCAAGCATCAGAATCTTTGCACTCACAGACAATAACCTTTCTTTCCACACATCCCTGACTACTTGATATGCCCTGGCTAAGCCCCATTGTCAGCCGTCGCCCCATTTCTGCCCTCTTATTCACCCCATGATTCACTTCAGCTCCCACAGTTTCATCTGCTGCTTTGCTTCCTCCATAAGAATTCCTTACTGCTTCTGGCAGTTTTCCTCCCACATCATGTATTCGCATCACCTTGTATAAGGTGCATCTATCACCCCAGTCATACACTTTCTCCAGATCCATAAATGCTACATATAAAGCCCCTTCATTCTCTAAGTACTTCTTACGCAAAAAATTTTCAAAACAAACAGCTGGTCCACTTATCCTCTACCATTCTAAAGCCACATTGTTCTTCTCCAGTGTGATGCTCTTTGCATGCAACTACCCTACTCCTATACAACAGACATCGTAGATTCACCAGACTGTAATTTCAGCCTCTGCTATTGTATTACCTTCGCCTTCTTCTGATACCACTACATAGGCTTACACTGTAGTCCATACACCGATCTTTTCTCCTTCAATAACAACTTTACTTCCTACTCCCACCGTTCACTACCAGTTTTCAAACGACCACAACCCACCTGCCGAACATCACACACTTAACACTTCACGTGTAAGCAATAATCCTCTTCTAAAAAGATAATTCTGCCTCTTGCCCATTCCCCTAGTTTCATCCAGTCGCATCTTTTCCCGTTCTTCAACTTATCTCTGGTGGAATCTCCACAAACAAGCATATTTTCTAGGCTTATTCACTTTCAACATCCTAATCCCATCTCTGGAATTTCCTCTTTCTCGAAAGCCACCGCAAATCTTCACACTCGCCTCCATCAAAAGGTAGTTATAGACATCCGCCTTTTCACTCGTCCTCACATCAAGACCCCAGACTTTAACCCTTGGACATTTCTAATCTATTCTTCCTCCTTCCCCTTGAGCACAGTTTCACTCAGACCTAGAGCATCCAGGTTCCTCTCCCTATATAACCCATCTCATCCTGGTTACTTCCACGCACATTCAAGTGTGTGTGTGTGTGTGTGTGTGTGTGTGTGTGTGTGTGTGTGTGTGTGTGTGGTGTGTGTGTAACTCACGTAAACCGAACCTGCTACACAACCCCATATGTCACCCTGATTCCATAAAAGCGCCGCCCAGAAAAGGGCCAGATATCATCACTTTACAGGGGATGGACGAGGCGTTGTGGGTCGGGTAGGTAGACTGGCGGGTTGGTAGACTGGCGGGCTGGTGGGGGTGCTGATGGATGGGCAGGCAGGCCACAGTGCGGGTTGCCTGACCAGCCCCGGGGCCTCGCCTGACCGCTGCATGATCTGGTGTAGATTTACGGTGTTAGAGGCGTTCAGTCTAGTCTGACCGTAGTGCCACCTGTAAGGTCCTGCTCGTTCTTTCATGGGTGTGGGTTATATCTATCTATTTATCCATAACTATATATATATATATATATATATATATATATATATATATATATATATATATATATATATATATATATATATATATATACATATATTCCTATGAGTCCACGGGGTAAATGTAACACGATAAGTTCCCATGTTCACTTTCGTGTAATAATCACATCAGGGTAGACACAAGAGAGAAATATAAGTCAGTTGATATACAACGAAGAGACGCCATTTGGTAAACAATCGCATGTTTATAGATACATATATATATATATATATATATATATATATATATATATATATATATATATATATATATATATATATATATATATATTGTACGGTCTTATTGTGGACCTTCTCAATAAAAAGGAATGTCTATTTCCCTGCTCTCGCGAACAGTGAGGTACAAGTTTACTAAGTACTCCTGGTGAGTTGTGTATGAGGCTGGTGGCACGCACAGAGCTTCAGACTGAAGATGTACAATGTGGATTCAGGAGAAGTAGAGGATGAGGATGTCAAATGTTTTGCTTTGCAGAATTTGTGAGAGAAATACGTAAGCGAGAGGGATTTGTTTCTGGCACTTATGGATCCTATTGTATTCGAGGTATACAGGCCCGTATGCAGTCTCTAAGGTCCATTTCACGTACTACTGTCTGCCGAACCTATTCTTCGATGAGGTGGTGAGGGAAGTCAGTGCGAGGGTTCTTGGAAACAGAGGTGGTTCTGTAGTCTTTTGGGAATGAGGGTCTTAGGGGGTAAGTCAGTTGCTGTTTGCAGATGACACGTCTTTGGTAGCAGCCTCGAGTGAGAAACTGCAGAAGCTAGTGTTTGAGTATGGGAAGATGGATGAGAGCAGAAAGTTGAGAGTAATGTGAATAAAAGTAAGAATATTCAACTAGAGAATGGATATGAGCGAATGAGGCCGCTTTCCGTCAGTTTCTGACGCTATCTTGTTGACGTAGAAAAAAAGGTGAGCAAGAACATATATATATATATGTATAAATATATATATATATATATATATATATATATATATATATATATATATATATATATATATATATATATATATTCCTATGAGTCCACGGGGAAAATGAAACACGAAAAGTTCCCAAGTGCACTTTCGTGTAATAATCACATCATCAGGGGAGACACAAGAGAGAAATATAACAGTCAGTTGATATACATATTTCTCTCTTGTGTCTCCCCTGGTGATGTGATTATTACACGAAATTGCACTTGGGAACTTTTCGTATTTCATTTTCCCCGTGGACTCATAGGAATATCTTGATCACGCGCAAAATTGTGATCCTTTCCAATATATATATATATATATATATATATACGTTGTCTGGCCATTATTCCTCTAAGGATGACGTAATACACTAAGTATGTTGCATGGTTACTTTCCATCTTACAATGGACAATTTCTCTTAAAAATACGATATCAGTCTCTTGTATTTTCAATCATCCGTCATAAGTTAACCTCTGAGCAACACTGCATTTCGCACGGACGTATATATATCTTTTCGGGACACAAAGACGGGTCGTGCATTTCATCCACCCAACAGAGGAGAAATGGCTAGAGAGGCAACGGTATTCTTGGGGGTCCTCGTGCCGTTACTTAGCTAGTCAGTTACCGGCGAGGACTGGTTCAAGCGGCGGCATCGTCTGGGGAACACATACACCAGCCTGGCTCATTACTTAGGGAGATGTCTGGCCTGCCCTTCGCTGCCATTTGGTTTGCTCCTAGTGCTTCATACGTGTGTGTGTGTGTGTGTGTGTGTGTGTGTGTGTGTGTGTGTGTGTTCGTGTGTGTGTGTGTATATATATATATATATATATATATATATATATATATATATATATATATATATATTCTCCCCTCTCGCTTTTTTTCTTTCTTTTTTTTCCAAAAGAGGGAACAGAGAAGGGGGCCAGGTGAGGATGTTCCCTCACAGGCCCAGTCCTCTGTTCTCAACGCTACCTCGCTGATGCGGGAAATGGCGAATAGTATGAAAAAAAAGAGAAAATATATATATATATATATATATATATATATATATATATATATATATATATATATATATATAGTCACCAGCCTCCGCTTGCTTGTGGTTACACCGCGAAAGAAAAGTCACCTTCATTGGGGTTGCACCGTCGGAGTACAATCTCATCGAAGAATTTCTCACTGATGAGGAGTATATGCTTTCCCTGCTACTGATAGTAGCGCAGCCTTGAAGCTGCAGGAGGCCCTGGAGGGGAGGGATCCCGGGATGTTAATTATAATAGTGATAAAAATGATTGTAATGATACATATTTACGTGTACATATGAAGAGAGAAACACACACACACACACACACACACACACACACACACACACACACACACACACACACACACTAAATGAAATAAACTGAAAACTTAAACAGCGAGTATGGACAACAACCAGAGACGAAAAATGTATGGAAGTAGAGAAAGCCCAGGAGACGGGGTCCACAAGTGTAGAACTTCCTTTCCACACAGTACAAATAGGTAACTGCAAATATGTTATTACACACACACATACATACATACATATATGCATACATACATACAAATAGATGAATGAATAAGTAAATAGGTAGACTGATAACTTCATTCCATTGCTGCTCTTCTGTATGATATCTGTTATTCTTCCCTCGTCTGATATCTTACCACTGGGAGATATCATACCCTGGTCAGATGCCCTACCCTGGTCAGATATCATACCCTGGTCAGATGCCCTACCCTGGTCAGATATCATACCCTGGTCAGATGCCCTACCCTGGTCAGATATCATACCCTGGTCAGATGCCCTACCCTGGTCAGATATCATACCCTGGTCAGATGCCCTACCCTGGTCAAATATCATACCCTGGTCAGATGCCCTACCCTGGTCAGATATCATACCCTGGTCAGATGCCTACCCTGGTCAGATATCATACCCTGGTCAGATGCCTACCCTGGTCAGATATTCATACCCTGGTCAGATGCCCCTACCCTGGTCAGATATCATACCCTGGTCAGATGCCCTACCCCTGGTCAGATATCATACCCTGGTCAGATGCCCTACCCTGGTCAGATATCATACCCTGGTCAGATTCCCTACCCTGGTCAGATATCATACCCTGGTCAGATTCCCTACCCTGGTCAGATATCATACCCTGGTCAGATGCCCTACCCTGGTCAGATATCATACCCTGGTCAGATGCCCTACCCTGGTCAGATATCATGCCCTGGTCAGATATCATACCCTGGTCAGATGCCCTACCCTGGTCAGATATCATACCCTGGTCAGATGCCCTACCCTGGTCAAATATCATACCCTGGTCAGATGCCCTACCCTGGTCAGATATCATACCCTGGTCAGATGCCCTACCCTGGTCAGATATCATACCCTGGTCAGTTGCCCTACCCTGGTCAGATATCGTACCCTTGTATGTAATCTATCCTTGTCAGTATTCTACGCTTCTCAGATATTCTATCTACCCTTGTCAGTAATCTACCCTTGTCAGTAATCTACTCTTGTCAAATATTCTACCCTCGTAAGTAATCTACCCTTGTCACTCCTCTACTCTTGTCACCTTTCAGCTTATCGAGAGTCGTCGTCTTCACTATGCTTAACAAACATAAATGTACTGAACTTAGCCACGTCTTCCTCCCTCCATCACTCCCTCCTTCCTTCTCTCCCTGGACAGACAGCGGCGCCTGGCTGGCCACCGAGCTCCTTGGTAGGCATACCCCACACTCACCCCACCTTCATCACCTCGTCCATCCCGACTCGTGTGTGCCGTTGCTTCTCATCCCTCCGGCACCCCAACCTGGTGTTACACTCCAGGTGTTGGGTGTCCTCCAACTTCACTCACCCACCCACCTTCCATCCTCTATCTTCCTGCTTTCATCCTCCTCCTTTGTCCCCTAACCCCGCCTCCCTCTTCCTTCTTTTTCTCCTCAGATACACCATCCATCCCTGACCACACTTGTGTTTCTCTCTTTTTTTGGTTGCGTCTGTTACTCTCTTGTCTTTATCCTACTCTATCTTCCTCCTCCTACTCATCACCCTTTTGTCAGTCTCCTGATCTCATCCCATCTTCTAAACACCCAATCCTCTACCTCCCTGACCCTAACCCTATTCTAGCCTCCCTTTAACCCTGCTCCTGCCTCACTCACTTTCCCAGACCTCCCTCACCTCCCCTTCTCCATCCCCCTGGCCCTAAAATCCTCCCTCCTCGCCTACTGCTTCCCCGCTTCCTTCGTTCTAATCCCTCCCGGGGATATCATGTGTCTTGGACGCCATCAGATGGGATGACCTGTGCAGGTCGGCCAGCCCGCTGACACGGGGTGAGGGCCCCAGGGCTGCTCCCCAGAAGCCTCGTGACATTATGGATACAAGTTCCTGGGAGTGGAATGTCGACGTGTTGGTCTGCCTCTGTAATGGACTAACGATAGAGCCGGGTTATTAAACTGTTCGTGGCGGTAAAACCGGCCTTGGCTTATCAGTCAGACGTCCCGCAGGAGGAAAAATCTGTATTCGAGATCGATATGTGGCTGTTCATACAGTGATATACAA
The DNA here is from genome assembly GCF_036320965.1 of Panulirus ornatus. Lineage (NCBI taxonomy): Eukaryota > Metazoa > Arthropoda > Malacostraca > Decapoda > Palinuridae > Panulirus > Panulirus ornatus. The sequence goes on from NC_092270.1 coordinate 11,305,468, forward strand.
TAATCTCGATCATCCATCTTGGTTAATGGGTATTAAGGTGGTGTTACCTGACTCTCTGACGTGCTGTTGCTCACAGGTAATGTGATAACCACTACTGTACATCAATACTGATGCCAGATCCATTATGTGAGGACTCTCTCGTATTCTGAGCATCTTAAAGAGAAAGGTTTTCTTCTCCCAAAGTGCAAGATGAGAAGGAATTCGTATGTTCGAAGAAATGCGCCATTATCGCCTGGAACTGGTATGATCAAACCTGTGAGGGAGGTGGTATGTTATCAGTAACCGAGGGTCGTACCGTCGTGGTCTAGGGTCGTACCGTCGTAGTCTAGAGTCGTACCGTCGTGCTCTAGGGTCGTACCGTCGTGGTCTGGGGTCGTACCGTCGTGGTGTAAGGTCGTTCTATCGTGCTATATTAACGTACCGTCGTGCTCTAGGGACGTACCGTCGTGCTCTAGGGTCGTACCGTCGTGCTCAAGGAACGTACCGTCGTGGTCTAGGGTCGTACCGTCGTGGTCTAGGGACGTACCGCCGTGCTCTAGGGACGTACCGTCGTGCTCTAGGGACGTACCGTCGTACTCTAGGGACGTACCGTCGTGGTCTAGGGTAGTACCATCGTGTTCTAGGGTCGTACCGTCGTGCTCTAGGGTCGTACCGTCGTAGTCTAGAGTCGTACCATCGTGCTCTAGGGTCGTATCGTCGTGCTCTAGGATCGTACCGTCGTGCTCTAGGGTCGTACCGTCGTGCTCTAGGATCGTACCGTCGTGCTCTAGGGTCGTACCGTCGTGCTCTAGGGTCGTACCGTCGTGCTCTAAGGACGTACCGTCGTAGTCTAGAGTCGTTCCGTCGTGCTCTAGGGTCGTACCGTAGTGCTCTAAGGACGTACCGTCGTGCTCTAGGGTCGTACCGTCGTGCTCTAGGGTCGTACCGTCCTCCTCATCTTTGCCCCTTCACGACATAATCCACCTTCCTTATGGAGCTGGACGCCAGACCTTTATCATGACAGTCAACGAATATGGTGCTGGTGGGGCGGTGGGCTGAGGGACGGGTGGGCGGGTGGGGCTCACGACTACCCTGGGGGGAGGGAAGGCTGGCGTCAGAGGTGGTGTCGTGTGGCCGTAGAGATTATCGCCGTTCACACACACACACACACACACACACACACACATTGAAACTGGCTAGCTAACCAACCCTCCCCCAACAAGAGAAAAATGACATCATGTTCTTCACATCGCCAAGGATCGTGTAAGCCAGTTCAGTGGTTTGTATATTTCGGATCAGCTGTGTGTCTTAAGAATGCCAGTGTCAAGCAGCAGTTCAGTACTCAATGTCTATTGCATGTTTAGTTTAACAAGCGATGCTCTTACTACTGTCGCAATATATATATATATATATATATATATATATATTTTTTTTTTTTTTTTCATACTATTCGCCATTTCCCGCGATAGCGAGGTAGCGTTAAGAACAGAGGACTGGGCCTTTAAGGGAATATCCTCACCTGGCCCTCTTCTCCGTTCCTTCTTTTGGAAAATTAAAAAAAAAAAAAAAAAAAAACGAGAGGGGAGGATTTCCAGCCCCCCCCGCTCCCTTCCCTTGTAGTCGCCTTCTACGACACGCAGGGAATACGTGGGAAGTATTCTTTCTCCCCTATCCCCAGGGATAATATATATATATATATATATATATATATATATATATATATATATATATATATATATATATACACACACAATTTTCGTTTATGCTCGTAAATACTCGGTACGTAATACATACCATTAGAGTCCATATAGACAAATAATACATATTATAAAATATTATGTAAACGTTGCCTGATATTTCCAGTAATTTTAAAAGCATAAACGAGTTGAGAGTTGGAGGAAGAAGAGGAGGAGGAGGAGGAGGAACTTTAGGTACATGAGCAACACAAGAAATCATCAAAGAACAAATTTCCTTTTGTGAGCAACGAGTCAATGCTTCACTGTACTGAACATTCGAAAGCCTTATTTGTACTCTGTATGTCTACAAATGAGCTGGAAAACCACGACGGATGATGGCGAAGGAGAGGAAGCCACTAATTCGTCAATGATACGTCGTCTGAGATCAACGATATCTTGTCTCTTGCTAATTTGTAACGGAATCCTTCACATATACTCCTGGTCAAATGTCACAGTCATGGGGGAAGACGTCGTCGAGCTAACAAGCAGACGCGACAAGAGGCCGAATACTCATACAAGCCGCCGGGGGAAACCTTGTTTCAGGATACGAGTTGAAAAAAAAAAGGAAGACCCATAAGACACGCGAGGATGATTGGTGGGTGTGTGTGTGTGTGAGTCCAGGAAGAGCATGACCCCCGTAGCCATCCTCACCCACACGTCCTGCCCTCACCACCTGCACTTCCCTTGCCCTCACCTCCGGACTTCCACCCTCCTCACCCTCCCATTACCGTCGCAACCACCACCACGTCCGCTCGCTGCAAACCTCCTCCACACACACACACACACACACACATGTTCGAGAGATGGGGCCCCACGAGTGTAAAACTCACAAACCGTACAGTGCAAATGGGTAATTACAAATGGGTCATTACACACTCACGGAAACTACCACTGCTGTCATTACCAGCCACCACCATCTGCGATATCACCATAAGATCCACTCCTCCTCCTCCTCCTCCTCCTCCTCCTCCACTAACACCATCACCTGTTCTATCACCAACACATCCACTTCACCAACAGCACCGCTCAATTCATCTCCAACTTCACCAATCAAGAGACATCCCGCCCATCTCCATCGCCACCTCAATCATCTCCAACCCCACCAGTCTTACTTCTACAGTCGTAAACTCCACTACAACCCTAATAACAACCTAATCACCTTTCTCCCTACCAGCTCAAACCCCACACCACTACCACCATCACCAACCCCACCACAGAACATCAACTTTACCCCTACCACTCCAAACCCCATCCAAAACCTGCCTCAATCCCACCACAACCAACCCCATCACAGAACATCAACTTTACTCCTACCGATCGAAACCCTCATCGCCAACACCTACCCCAACCCCATAATCACCAACCCCACCACAGAACATCAACTTTACCCCTACCAATCCAAACCCCCATCACCAGCACCTACCCCAACCCCACCACCATGAACCCCACCAACGTCCTCAACTCCACCAGCCCAACCTACCCTACCCCAGCCACCTCTCACCCCAGCACCACAACACGTTCCCACAGAACCAATTGTGTTTCGCCCGGGGGCAGCGCAGACCACAGGGTGAAGGTTAGGACGCTGCTCCACCAGGACATGCAACACCTGCCTCTCCCCACGTGCAATATGCTTCCCCCGCAACACGTATAACACCTGCTCTCTCTCTCTCTCTCTCTCTCTCTCTCTCTCTCTCTCTCTCTCTCTCTCTCTCTCTCTCTCTCTCTCTTCTAGAGCTACACGTGTTTCTCATGTCATGTTTCTGATTGCATGAACGTCTCAGTTTAGTCATGCAACATACGTCATGCAATGCACTGAACATGCATGAGAGAGATCTTACAAGAAGTACATACAATGCACTAGTTATGTAAAACACATAAAAGTACAAAAAGAAAGACCCTGCAATACAAAGATCCTGTAACCAACAAGACATACAAACGTTTACTTAACAATAACAAAGGTTATAAACAGATCACAAAGCAGTAAATACCCATTAAATACACATCTTACAACATACGTGCCACATGTACATCACACAAGAAACACAACAAGCAGAGCGTGTGAAACAGGCCATTCAACACACACGTTATGCAAGACAAAGGCCACCAGACGCAGGGCATGCAACACAAGAAATACTATTCCTCGACCATACAACACATAGGTCATGCAACACTCAGACAATTCAACAGACGGGTCCTTTGACAAAACTGATCACATGCCCAGACCATACAGCACACGTTATCTATCTATCATCTATCTATCTATACATCTATCTTATATGTATATATCTATCTATTTATCTATCACACTTTGTCGCTGTCTCCCGCGTTAGCGAGGTAGCGCAAGGAAACATACGAAAGAATGGCAAAACCCACCCACATACACATGTATATATACATACACGTCCACACACGCATACATACATACCTATACATTTCAACGTATACATATATATATATATATATATATATATATATATATATATATATATATATATATATATATATATATATATAATCATATAAATCGTGATTTGTGCATTTCTTCATGACTTTCCCACAGACACGACCACCACATATTACTCGGGGGTTCAAGTCATTCAGTTTCCCGGAAAGTCAAAAGGTGAGAAGGTTTTGTAGAATATTTCACAACTCGGGACTGAAATTCCCGGGCGAAGCGTAGGCAGTCAGTCAGTCAGAACGCGCAATACCGGTACACGAACACGGTGGGAATTCGGGGACACTCATCCCATATATATATATATATATATATATATATATATATATATATATATATATATATATATATATATATATATATATATTGTACACACGATAGAGATCAGGGGTAAATAATTCTCCGGCAGATCTCGGGCTAAGATAATGCTGTAATTGCAACAGAGGACTGCATTTTATATTTTCCTGGCTGGCATATGCAGCGATTCATTCTCCTCCCTTCTCGTAGCCATTCCAGTAAGTTGGTACGTTTGATATTTTCGTGCAAGCAGGTGGACTCCTTTTCTTTAATACACAGTCAGTTTGTTAAGGACCAATGCATATCTAACACTCACTAGGTTGTGGATGGTGAAATCAGCAGAATCTGGTTAGCTCAACGCACTGAAATTGATTTTAATAATAACAAAATGAATGAATATATATATATATATATATATATATATATATATATATATATATATAAATCCGACGGTGCCATTCATTAAAAGAAATTGTAATTCGTTTTTTATCAGTGATTTGCATACATTCGGTTATGAAGACATTCTGCAGAGCATATTCTTATGCATTTCAACAATTTCTGAAACCAAGTCACTATAAAAGGAGTGATCGACCAGTAAGATAAATATCATCATATTTATCTTACATCAGTTTCATTGCAATTGTATTATTAGAATTACTGGAAACGTTCGACACTAAAGATATTTTCCATTACAATGCTGTTTCACCGGTTTATATATATATATATATATATATATATATATATATATATATATATATATATATATATATATATATATATATATATATATATATATATTATCCCTGGGGAAAGGGGAGAAAGAAAACTTCCCACGTATTCCCTGAGTGTCGTAGAAGGCGACCAAAAGGGAAGGGAGCGGGGGGCTGGAAATCCTCCGATCTCATTTTTTCTCTTAATATTCCAAAAGAAGGAACAGAGAAGGGGGCCAGGTGAGGATATTCTCTCAAAGGCCCAGTCGTCTGTTCTTAACGCTACCTCGCTAATGCGGGAAATTGCGAATAGTATGAAAAGAAGAAAAAAAAAAAAAAAATATGTATATATATATATATATATATATATATATATATATATATATATATATATATATATATATATATATATATATATTCTAAAGGCGCCTCTACACGAAGAATGTAGTAGAGTACACAGACATTCTCAACTGAATTACAATCCTTGAGTCCTTTCGTACTCCATGGCGGGATGAACTGGCCTGGCTGAACCTGCTTCGTTGTGTGTATGCGGCCGCAGTCACTGTGGACGTGCTCGCACGTGCATGTTATATGCACACGTGTTGCCTTACTGAGGTAAATGTGCGTTACTTTACGCACGCGTGCACACTCGCTCACGCAATGCTGCTATCTTTAAAGGCGCGAGATGAGATGTATATAAATCACATTTGTCTCAAAGTTCCTTGAGGTATGAGTGCACGCACACACACACACACACACACACACACACACACACACACACACACACACACACACACACAGGATACGCATAAGAATCCCAAGGAAGAAAATCCCGGAACACAAAGTTCTATGGGAACAAGACTTCTAGAGAACGAAAGATCCATGGAGAAAAACTTACATCAAATCTCTCTGAACAAATCTAATTAGACAAACTCCGAAAGGACAAAATTCCAAGAGAAAATCCTGGAAAACAAAATTCCAAAGAACGAAGTCGCAGAGGACAAATCCCAAAGGAAAAAAAAAAAATCCCAGAAAACTCAGCCTCAGAGGTGAAAACCAGAGTCCCAAAGAAGAAAATCCCAGGTCAAAATCCCAGGGGACAGGATGCCACTGAGCAAAATCCTGAAGTGGAAACATTTCAGCGAGAGCGAGTTGTATCCCCAAACATTAACTATCTCGTGAGTGACCAAAGAAAACGCATTTAGTTTCTCTAATCCTAAGAAAACAAAATATGGAGAAACTTTTCGTTCTTTTAGGATTATATATATTTTTCCCCCCCCCCCGTTATATTTCTTCTATCGTTATCAGCGCCGGATCTTGAGATCTGCAGGTGCGGATGGGAATAAAACTATATTTTTTGGCAGGAGAAAGGGAGTTGGTTGCCTGTGAGTCGTCCATGACCGACCTGGTTTTTGCGTTAAAACCGCGAGTTGGCGTGAGAGGTTGACAAAAAAAAAAAATTCTGGAAAAAAAACCCTTCTCATTTGCACTTGTGGCCTGACTCCCGTGAAGACATTCTCAATGTATTGTAAGCCAGGATTCTGTGTGGATTTTATGTGAGTCTTTTGATTTCATTTTCTACTCCTCTTCTGATCGTGGATCGAGTTACAATCACAATTTGACAAAGTTTTGCATCACCCTCTTCGAGCACGACGGTACGACCCATGAGCACGATGGTACGACCCTTGAGCACGACGGCATGACCTTCGAGCACGATGGTACGACTCTTCAGCATGATGGCAAGACCCTTGAGCACGATGGCACGACCCTTGAGCACGACGGCACGACCCTTGAGCACGATGGCACGACCCTTGAGCACGACGGTACGACCCTTGAGCACGATGGCCTTACCCTGAGAGGTTAAGTCAAAGGATAGTTCATTAAACACGAGGGTCGTACCGTCTTACTCAAGGGTCGCTCCGTCGTGTTCAAGGGAGTAACGACTCGACGAATTTCCACAGGTAAAGAAATGAGGAACCTTGCAGCCTTCATTGTTCTAACCTGTTCATTTCCATGCAGGCTTGCTTCACCGAGGCATGCCTTTTCCGCCATCCCCGCCGGCTGTTCTTGCTAGAGGGAGTGGAGGGTTGGGAAAGGGAGCCATCTTACTGTTCTATCCTTAACTCATCCACTTAGAACAGGAATGGATAGATTTGAGCTTAAAAACAGATAACCTAAACATAGGGTAACGGACCATTTGTTGTCTGTTTTTTTCCCATTTGATGACGTACGAGAGGCAGCAAGCGTGTAACTTACACTCAACTGTCTTGAGAAACATAAGAGTATATGGAGAGGAACACAACAGCCACTGATGTTTTTCTTTCTGTTATTCTCGCCTCCTTCTTACCCCTCATCGTCCACCAAACCTTAAAAGGATATATTATAAAACTGCAATCTGTCTCAGCGTACATTAACTCTCCCTTTGTTATCACGATCTTATTGAAACCTTGCGAACCTAACTCTCACAATCTACAGCCTCCCTGATCAATCATTTCTCGTTCGTTATCGGTTTTAATCTTGCGAGACGTCGATCAATATTCTCCCAAGATCGTAAAACCGATAACTGTTGTGGAAATCGTCTAACATTTTCCCCTTAAAAACTTGGTGGTTAAAATTCACGGAGGTCATTAATCACTTTCTCAGAGATTGTTGATCACTTTCCTCGACCCACTGTGTACCAAATGCCATCGATCGTTTGCCCAAAGGTCGTCGACGACCAGTGTTCAGAAAGTCATCATTCTCTCCACTCCAAGAAGTCTTGGATCATTCCACCTCCAAGAACTAAGTCAACCACTCCACCTACAGAAGTTCGTCGACCACTCCACCCACAGAAGTCGTCGACCACTCTATCCCCAAAAGCTGAGGACGACTCCACCTCCCAGAAGTCGTCGATCACTCTATCTCCAAAAAGGTGTCACCCGAAGAAGTTCATCGAGCATGCCACCCCCAGATGTCGTCGAGAACTCCACCCTCTCCCCGACGAGAACCTACTGTGATGTCACTCGACCAGAGCCGTCGATCACTGTACCAGAGGTCGGCGATCACTTTCCCACAGGTCTCCACAGTGGGTCTAACCACCCGCGGGCAAAGTGGAGGTGGAGGGAGGTGGGTGGGTGGTGGTGGTCAGGGTCAGGTGACGGAGTCGGGAGGGAGTGGGGAGAGGGAGGGAGTCAGGAGATGTCGGGGGGGTTAAGGTAGGCTGTCCACAAGACCTTCGGCCGTCCGTCGTGGAGGTCATGTCGTAACCCGTGTGGCGACTTGCACAACCCACCCCACCTCCACGATCATTTATCCACTCTCGGGCTACCCACGCTAGGTGCATGCTGGCCGTCCAGTGTGTCTCAACCCGCTCCACTGGGTTGGATATGCGTGACAACGACGCTCAGGGTGTGGCTATATTTTCGTTGCATTCGTATGTCTTTTACTACATGAAAGAGGCTCCAGTCATGGACTAGATTTCATCGATGCAAGGCCTTGAGGGAGGCTTTATATATATATATATATATATATATATATATATATATATATATATATATATATATATATATATATATATATATATATATATATATATATTCCTTTCAGTCCACGGGGATAATGAAACACGATAAGTTCCCAAGTGCACTTTCGTGTAATAATCACATCATCAGGGGAGATACAAGAAGAAAAAAATATGTCAGTTGATATATATATATATATATATATATATATATATATATATATATATATATATATATATATATATATACATATATAAGGGGCAATACAGAGAAGTAAAGAGGAAAGGCTGGAGGGATTGATTCTACTGGTTAAGAGGTGGAATAAGGCTGTGGATTAATACTCTGATATGGGATATTAGACACAATTGAACAGCTGACGTCTCTATTAGACTACTAAGACGTGAGTATTTGGAATCTACTTTGTAGACATACACAGTCACTTTATACCGCGAAATAAGAATCATATATACAGAACCGTTTACCAGATGAAGTCCTTTTGATTGGCGTACCTCTAGCCAAAATAGTAAACGAAATCCATGTCGAAAATGATGAATGAAGCTGAGAGGTAAGCAACACAGCGGACATAATCCTAGGCAGAGCTGACAAGACATGAATACAGAGGACAAAATGTGAGGCAGAGTGGAACAGAATTTGACCTGAGCGGACAAATCTATGGAGAGGGCAAAACAGTACCAGAGGTCGAGGGGCCTCTCATTCGAACCCAAGATCAATCAGACTGGACACATCGAGCCCTCTAGCTGTACCTGGCTTACTGTTACACTTGCATAATGAGTATTTCAGACCAAAAGAAAAAAAAAATCACAGGTACAATAAAAATTAAAAACTCACTTTACATTTAAACAATGAAATGATAAATAATTTTCCTTCAAATCTATGACTAACATTATTTGCACCTCTTTACCTATAATGCTATAATCTTTTTCTACTCCTCCCTCATTAATCTATGAGTTTTTGTTCTCTTCCCCCATCGCAACCACTCACGTTAGGATCCAACACTGTTGCTGTTTGAATTTGTAGCGTATAGTTATCCAATAAAGGAATCTACTGCATTATTTGTTCGTATATTTCTACGTCTGTCACCACAGTTACTTTGATTTTCAATGTCTATCGTTTTCCTCTTCATGATATTTCTATTTCTGTGGCTGTTGAGATTCGCGTCAGTATTTCGTATGACCTGACACTGTTTGGCCATTCACCTTAGGTCACGCCATGTCTTAATCCAGATGTCGGCCGCAGAGACCAATCAACTGACCTTAACGCCTCCCTTGATGGGGGGAGGGTCAAAGCCTCGCCTGACCCAGGTAGGCACCGGATGTCAAGTGACCTTACCGCTTCTGTGTTGGGGTCATGCCTCGCCTGACCCAAGCGTCGGTGGCGGAAGTGTTAATGCTGACCTCAAAACTTTCACGAAACTCAAGTTTCTTTCCGTAGGTGCAATACACCAATGACCTCCAGTGACATGGAGTGAGACAAGACTTCAGTCGAACTCACGCGTATGAATATCCTATGTGGACCACATATCTAATTATCCAAGAGTCACATAGACAATGATTCCTATGGGATCTGGTCTTCAACGAAAACCCCAAGTAAAGGATAGTTGTAAAAGGACCTCAGAATACAGATGATATGGATCCCTTACACCCACAGGTCTTAATAGCAGATCACAATCCATTTCTCACGCCACTGGCTCTACAGTCATGTAAATTCGCATAAGAGTCCATCAACTGCGATGTCCAAGGCCTCCTAACGCCAGGGTGGTATCTGAGGTACGAGTATCTACCATTAACTGGACACCACGACTCCCCCACCGTCCACGCCCTGTGAACCACTTAGATGAACCACAACCAACCACAACCGCCTCTACCATCTACTGGACACACTATGTAAGCCACATTACAAGTGAAGTTTACTTTAGTATTAGTCTGTATGTTACGGTAGTTGGCCTCACTCACGGTAACGTCGGAGCTGACACCACATCTAAACACGTCTAAAAGTTACAATAACAAACACGTGATGTAAAGATAATTCCATGACGGAAAAGGTCGTTGGGAAATATTCTAGCACTGGCTCTTCTCTCTCTCTCTCTCTCTCTCTCTCTCTCTCTCTCTCTCTCTCTCTCTCTCTCTCTCTCTCTCTGATCCCCGTCCCATTCCACACCCTTCTTCCCTTTCTCTTTCCCTCTTTGCCCTCCCGAGCCCCGCTGGTTCTTGTCAAGGTACGACCCCCAAGTAGAATCGGCTGTGTGGAAACTGGGTTAATCTATGAGAACTGTGGTTCGTACGTGAAATGCTATTATATACAAGATGGGAGGTTATGGAGTCCAGGTGCTTGTTCTCTGTACAGAGAGGGCGTCATGGTTTTTACAAACCAGTGAGACCTTGCTGGTGCCTGCGAAAGGGTAAATAAACCAGGTGGGGGTTTAACTAGTACAAGTGACTTTAAACCAAGAGGGTCATTTTTACGCAAGCACTCCTTGTCTTAAATGACTAGACATCTCTTCACCAGACGCAGACTTAATTACGTCAGTAAATTACAAACTCTCTCTCTCTCTCTCTCTCTCTCTCTCTCTCTCTCTCTCTCTCTCTCTCTCTCTCTCTCTCTCTCTCTCTCTCTCTCCCCAACCCCGGCGCTTCCCCAGGTTGTCTTATCATTACCTCTCAAGTAATCAGTACGAGTTGGGGAGTCCTAGCGCGGGGGGGCGGGGCTGCGTTCGTCGTGACAGGATGCATTACGATAATCGGGCGGTAATTAGTGATGCATATAATTACATTTCACGTGGAGATGGAGGCGTCCTTGAGGACTGGCCTTAGATTACTCCTCCTCACCGTCCGTGTGGCTGTTGGGGAAAGCTACCGCAGGTGTCGCTTGCGGCAGCGGTAATCCCAGTGTCTTACACGAGGTTCTTTCGACCACTTGAGCGAGACGGGGAGGCCCTTGGCTGCGACGCAATATGACCCTTTGGGGACCAAGGCACACGACTCTTCGTCACGACCTTTGAGCACGGCGGTCGGATCCTCTTGTACGATAGGGGAGAGAGGGGGGAAGAGGGAAAATCTTTAGGTTGACCCTTAAAGGGTCGTCAGAGGTCACGCCTTCATACCTAAGGGTGGTACTGTCGTGCTCAAGAGGGGTCAGGTCGAAGGTCATGATGCCCTCGTACGCAAAAAAGTCGTACTAGTCTTATTGAAGGGTCGTGTTAATCTTGCTCAAGACTCAGACTGTCCATATATATATATATATATATATATATATATATATATATATATATATATATATATATATATAGCGTTTCGTTCTAAATTGTCATTTATGACGATATAAAAATCGACAAATCGTGCAAGTTTTTATGGCGCGGCCGTGAGAGAGTGGGTTCATGTGTGCTTGTTTGTCTGGCCTTAGGAGAAACGAACGTGTAGTCTCGATTCATGACGACAGAGTAATACATCTGAGTACCGGCAATTATGTAAGCTACACACACACACACAGACACACACACATACACACACACACACACACACACACACACACACACCAAATCAGGCAGCAAGATGGCCTCTTCTCAGAAGAAATAATTGGTATTAGCTTCTTTTTTTTCTCATTCTTTGGTTCTCCTCTCGACTTCGATTTTACAACGGCAAATAATCTTAATGGCCGGGTTAGGAGAGAGAGAGAGAGAGAGAGAGAGAGAGAGAGAGAGAGAGTGTGTGTGTGTGTTCTGGCCGTGAGCGGCGGACTGCGTTTTACCTCTTCATGGCTTCCCTTCAGTTGACCCAACCTCGATCAAGGTTACGACAGACAGCACTCGCGAGTGCTGGACGACTGGCGATAACACCACCACAAGGTCACCTCTTCAGTGGCGTGAAGGAGCGGTATGAAACCACTCCAGCCAAAATAAGAAGAAGAAAGAAGAAGACGTTGAAATAATCTCTCCCTGGAAAGCCTTACATCTTAAGCTAGACATTCTTACGACTGTAGGATCATGAGGAGTTTAGGAAACCCTCCTGTGTTGACAGAGTGGGAAGAGGGAATGGGTGGTACGTGGTAGGAGGAGGGCGGGTGGGTGGAAAAGAAGAGAGAAAAAAAAAAGAGATGGTCATTAGACAGCACCGCCATCAGGATCACATTAGTGCATCAAAACGCCGCTGGAGTGTTTGTCGCTGCGGTCTCATCTCCCCCTCCCTCCTCCGTCACCCTACCCGACCCCAACCACTCTCTACCACCCTCCTCCCCCTCACGGCTTTCGTCACGTGACGTGCGATGGTGTTGGTGGTTGCCCACCACCACCTCCTTCCAGTAGTCTCGATCTAACTCCGGCCAATTTTGATTTAGAATTTACATGGAGACATTGGCATCGGATTTTAGATTTTGAAGGAAGTCGGAGACATGGAGGTTGGACACGTGAACAGTGAGGGATGTGGATGAAAAGTGGATGACCAATGTAAATGACTAGTTATTCTATGGCATGGATGATCATCCACCAGATGAATGAGACAAAGAGAAAATAGTTTCGAATCCTGGCTGAAGCGGTCTATCCACAATCAACCCAGCTGTTCATCCTCTTCTGAGAGTTGGTGGATAACATGGGTATCTGGCTCAAGCTTGAGTGTATAAAGCGTTAATGAGATGGCCTTGATTAGGGTGCTCACTTGACCGTGCCGTCTCAGCGAACGCAAAAAAAAAAGGAAAAAAAAAAGAAATAATCATTTAAACATTATTGGAGATAAAAAAAATTCCCAGACGCAATTTCTGTGATCAAGAAGAACTGCCGGTGTATATAATCGGGTAGCAAACTTTTGGTCACCTTCGATATAAATATGATCTTTAGGTTACCTTTGATAAGGTCAGCCTTAGCCTGGAACTAACCAAAGAGTGTAAGTAAACCAGAAATATGGTAGAATACACGCTTGCCACACACACACACACACACACACACACACACACACACACACACACACACACACACAAACACACACACACACGACCCACCACCTACACACACACACACACACACACACACATACACACACCGACCCACCCAACTACACACACACACACACACACACACACACACACCGACCCACCCACACACACACACACACACACACACACACACACACACACACACACACACACACAAGGACAAAACGATCAAACAATAAATTCGATGTGAGCGAGAGACGCTGGTCGGCTTCGTTCGTCCTGTTATGGTTCGGGCTGGTGTGTCAGCGTCTTGACATGTCTCCTGTCAGTCCCTGGGGCGTGTCACGTCAGCAGGTGTCAGCCGGCCATGTCAGCAGCGAAGGGCCTACTTGCGGTCACTCGTCTGTCCTTTCCATCCACCACTTGAAACCTCATTTTTACCCCGCTTCGCCAACCACTCCCCTCCTTATCATTTTTAACACCCTCCTTCTTCATCTCAATCCGCCCCAGTGATGTGAGTGGAGGGAAGGTGGGTGATGTAAGGCCGTGCAGGCTGGGCTATTAACATAAAGGGCGGAGGGTGCCTAAGGAAGGCAAGGGAAATGCAGGGACAAACCTGTAGCTGTAGCTCCTAATGCGCCATTCTACTACTGCTCTTGCTGAATCGTGGATGTTCCCTACCTACGTTGCCTCAGCAGAGGTGTTCGCCTGGAAGCCCCGGGTGTTCGTATGGCGTCCCCGGGTGTTCGTCCCTAAACCATCTGTCTGCCTGTATAAAATCAGGGTGTCTCTTCCCTTCACACTTCCCTCTAAAATTTCCATGTCAGTATACTCTATCCGATTGCCGTCTACCGTGCACCTTCATATCTAGCCGCCTGATGTACCTTCGGGGAGTGGTGGGTAGGAGGGATCCTTTTGCTTTACTATCCTTAAACCGGGATGCCATCACTATCCTCCAGCAGTTAACCCCGTCACAGACCATCGGTTCTGTTATCTGTCCTTCCCATGTACTCCCCATATGACTCAGTACACTTCCAATATACAAAGATTGTACATTACATCATGCTAGAGAAAGATGATTTCGCTTTACGGGTGCGATTTGTTTATATCATTATTGCCTAGTATTTCATTAGGGTGATCAAGAGATAGCTGAAATACAAGAACGGCATCTATATGGCCGTAACAAGTGACTGTAGGCAACTCACTAACCGTACTCGCTGCATTATCATTCGTGACCAGCCAACTCGGCCGTCTTCCCACGCGTTTTCGTTAAAAGTTCGTGTTTCACAGGATATGAAGGCAAGAGGTTCCCTCCAGTACCCCAGGGACCACCTCTGTACAACCCCTTCACAAGGTAACAAAAGAAGTGTTCCGACCTCGACGTAACGTAGCCCACATTATGGCAATACCACCAGGAGCTCCATCATATTAGCCGACTCCACGACAGCTGACCTCTGGCCCCCAGACCCTCCCTCCCTTCTCCCTCCTCTGTACCACTTCATCCCCTTCCTCCTTGTCTGTCCACCCCACTACCCTTTACTCCTATCCCCCTCACCCCTTCCTACTTCACTATCCTGTCCCTTTCTGTACAGAACAGATATACAAGACACTATCACCGTCGCAGATCATCAGGTCTTGTGCTATCTGGATTTCCCATGTACTCTCTCCCCCCTCCCACAGTGGCTGGTCAAGCCTCCCTCGACACCCACCCGCTCCTGGTTACTTCCTGTGGCGAATGATCCTATCCTTCCTGGGCTTCCTGCCTGTCAATCTTCCTTTTCCACATTGTGCCTCTCCTCTGTATGTCATTGCACGAGCTGGGTTTATGGAATACAGATGACCTTAATCAGGTGCGAATTCTGGAGTGATCGGCTGACCGTAGCTCACACACTTGACGTGTTTCTTTGGTATTACCAGTTATAAATTCTGTGTCATCAGTACTGTTGTTCGCTGTTACCACCTGCTTTTTCTCTTACTGTTACTTTTACTGTTTTATTGCTATTCCATTCCTTTTATTCACCCGCCTTTCACCACTGCTTCCGTACCAAGAAGCGTTCCGTTTATTCTCTCCTTCTTATGGCAAGTCCATTTCACTACCAGCTCCCATCCTCTGGGTGTCCTAATCCTCCTCCTTCTCCTTCTTCTTCTTCCCTACCCCAACCCCCATCCTTCCTCACCCCCTTCTCTTTCTTTCCTCCTCTTTCCCCTAACCACCTCCTACCCTCATACCACCACCTCCTCCCTCTTTAAGTAGCGTGTGAATAACTTCCCCCACCTCAACCCCCCCAACATCCCCCTCCCACCACACCTCCGTATTCCCCCCTCCTTCTTCCCCCGCCCTCCTTACTTCCACCCAGCCGGAAACCAAGAGTTTGGGTAGACGAATTCTAGTCGTCGTCGCATTTCCTCAACACATCACTGTCTCCCTCCCTCCCTCTCTCTCGTGCATTTACGAACTGAAGCAGCAGCAACTACGGCGTGGACGCCCCCCTCTCAACCCTTCTTCAAAACCTTCCCCCTCCAAAAATATGACGTACGAGACACCGTCCGCCGACTGGAAGAGAAAAGAGTCGAAATCCTCGGGCAAAATTAGCCACGCGCCATCGCGGGGTCTGGAAGACTTCCGCAGGGAACGTCGTTAATTGCTAGGCGGAGCGTCACGGGGTCAGCGTGGGAGGTGCGGCCGCAGGTGGTAGCTGCTGGCCTGGACACCAATTACCCGACTGCCTCTACCGCTCCGGATCCACACACACACACACACACACACACACACACACATTGGGTACCTGGCCTAAGCTGGGGAGTGCGTGTGAGGGTGTATACGCACATAGGAATATGGAGAAGGTGACATATACGCAAATTTAAGATACGGAATAAACACGAGCGTAAAATGCTCTCTCCTTGTATCATACAGATAGTGATTACATTGCAGTAATCACATTCAATCTCTGGGTCGAGAGAAATCCGGGTACTGGCGAATATCACGTCTACGAGTGCGGCCTTACGATTATAGACCGATTCCTTTTCCCCTGACCAGTACGACGGAATGATCCTTGAGCACGATGGTACGACCTTAATGTATAATGATAGGACTTTAGGGAAAGATGGTATGGCCAGTGAGCACGACGGTTACGACCCATGTATGATGGTGTGGCCTTCGACTTTACCTTCCAGGGCAAGGTCAAACGGTGACGTCTCGTATCCAAGGATAGAAGAGTCATACCTTCGTGCTCAAGGGTCGTACCGTCCTGCTCAAGGGTCTTACCGTCCTGCTGAAGAAGCTCAGGGCAATCAAGAGTCGTACCGTCCTGATGAAGGGTCATACCGTCCTGTCCAAGGGTCATACCGTCCTGACCAATGGTCGTGCCGTCCTGCCCTTAAGGGACTCAGGACAATCAAGGGTCGTACCATCCTGCTTAAGGATCGTGCCGTCGTTTTCAAGTATTTGCACATTTGTGAGAGGCGAATTGCGCTCTCCTTATCTTTCTTTTAGATATATCGAGTCAATTTACCCTGCAATGCTCTTGGTACCTAACAGACCCTGTCCATACTGTATGGGTGAAGGCTACTTGACGTAGCGCAAAACCTCTCCGAGAGCAACTTCCTCATACGTTGATAAACTCGATTTTTCCCGTTTCAGTGTCTTTCCCAGTGAGTTTGCAGCCTTTTATAAAGTATGCTTGGACACTTTACCTCGACAGCTCGTACGGATTACGATAATGGCACCACAAGATGGAGCATAGCTGACGAGTATATAACTACTCTCATGCTTACGAAATCACAAGAATTACCTAACATTTTCCCCACAGCCAAACCCCTCATGCCCGTCGTGATAACTGAGAATCAAACGCACGTGAAACCCATTTCTTCTTTTTTTTGTCTTTTCACGAACGAAAGTCGTAGATCCTCCTGCAGTTGCTGCCTTCAACACAGCCGACCAGCGAACTGAGCCTCGCAGAGCCCAAGGACTGAACCTGTGCTACATTATGAGCACATCAAAGAGACAAAAGGTGCCTTGATAATACATGCAGACAACACTTTCCTAAAATACTTATCAAACGGGGAAAATATTGCTACCTTTTTATGTGTCTCCGTTTGTGTGGGTAGCATAGGAGCATATGAAGCTCTGTTTCTCGTCTGATAGCACCTTTTCTTATGTTAGCTGAGACGACACGGGTAACTGAAGCCTTAAGTGCCAAGTGCCCATTTGATTGACCAACCCTAAAGGTGGGCGAACAGCTGGGTTGACTGTGGACTGACTGCCGCAACCAGGATTCGAACTGTCGACCCTGGAGGCCCCGTGAATACGTCACGGTCAGGAACACTAACCACTACACCACAGAGGTACCCTCACCTATCAACATCTATCTCTACAATATTTCTAAGTTTTAAAAACTCCTCACTTGTCTCCGTCTCCACACCACTGTTTACCCATTTCTTCAGTGACCCTAAATTTCTTCAATTTGAATCCATTCTCTCGTGTTCTCTCATAGGGCTAACATCTGCGTTTCCCCTTGATTGTCCAATTTCCCATTTTTTCTAATACTATCATACCACCCCAGCTGAATGCATTTACGTAGAAAAGGATATATATGTCTCATAATCTACCCAGACGTCCAGTGCTCAAAGATGTATTAAGTTCTGCATGTGTCTGGCTTGAGAATTCGAATTCATCTTCATCAGAAAGTCTCTCATTACAGTCATGAGAGGAGGTCGGTGTTATTCAAGTCAGAAGTGTGAGTGGAGACAGACTTTCGTCGTTTTGCTCCGACGAATCCGCTTGGGTGCCTAAAGTCAGGGATTTGAAGAGAGCTTATGTTCACTTGAGAATACGAACCGCTCGCTGGGGATGGGTGGGTAAGAGATGAGTGGGAGAAGGAGGAGGAGTAGGAGGAGGAGAAAAAAAGTTATGACTATGATTATACAAAATGAGCATTGAAGGGATGTATGATGTATGAGTCGGGTGAATGTTGGGAGGAGGGGAAAAAGTTGAGTAAGGTGGATGTTGATGTTAAGAAGGTACTGTGTAAATGTGGAGGATACGAACCAGATGAGTATATTCGAGAGGGCGCAGCGCGGCAAATGAATATGGTGAGTAAAGTGAAATACGTGAGGGAGGCAAGGTGTGGGTAAGATGCGTCTGATGAGTGAGGGTGTGGGTTATATGCGTATATGAACCAGATGGACGTGAATAAGTTGAGTAAAGCTATTTCAGACGAGTACATTAGTGAGTAAATAGAGTAGATGTGAGTGTGTTTATCATGAGGACGAGAAGTGTGGACATATGAGTAGGATAGATCATGTTATGAGTGTGGGCGTAGGTAAGATGAGTAAGTAAGATGAGTGAGGATGAGTGAGGCTGGGGTGAGGGCAGCGGCGCGTGACATCCCCTTGACAGTAATGACACCGTGGGAGTTGGACGGCGACCACTGGCGTTCGTGGTCAGCCTCTGCCACCACCCACCCTGACCACTGGCGTTCGTGGTCAGCCCCTGCCACCACCCGCCATGACCACTGGCGTTCGTGGTCAGCCTCTGCCACCACCCAGGCCTCCTGATAACTGTGTTGGTAGCACTCTTCCTCTTCATTCGTCCCCTCCTCTCCTCCTCCTCCTCCTCCTCACTCCTCTCTCATCCCTTTCACACCTCATTCCTCCTATTCTCTCTCTCTCTCTCTCTCTCTCTCTCTCTCTCTCTCTCTCTCTCTCTCTCTCTCTATCTATCTATCTATCTATCTATCTCATGCATACAGCCCATATTACCATCTCACAAGAACATAACAAGCTGAGAAACAAGCGAACTTCACCATTAATCAACAAACACATGAACACGATAATCGAATCAGCCATATAATCCTGAAAGAAAGCCAAGCTTCCTTCATCTGTGTTACTAAAAAGGATAATCTAAGCAAGAGAAATTAATCTTGAAAGTAACAAAACGACATCAAACAAAAAGAAGCAAAGTAGGCAGGGAAATCTTAT
The DNA here is from genome assembly GCF_036320965.1 of Panulirus ornatus. Lineage (NCBI taxonomy): Eukaryota > Metazoa > Arthropoda > Malacostraca > Decapoda > Palinuridae > Panulirus > Panulirus ornatus. The sequence goes on from NC_092270.1 coordinate 11,325,065, forward strand.
GTTCAACGAAGGTTGAACACGACAGTGAGACGTTGAACCTCAAGACACACAGGTGTTAAGGCAATATCTGATGCAGACCTTGAACCTAAACGCACACACACACACACACACACACACACACACACACACACACACACGTCGTTAAGGCAATATGTGTGGGCCCGCCTGAGTGACTGGGGAAGTCGGATGTTCATGCACCACACCGCCTGCGTAGCGAATACGCCTAAAAACAGCATGACGAAGAAATGAGAAGAATATAAGATATGCCATGAGAGAGAGAGAGAGAGAGAGAGAGAGAGAGAGAGAGAGAGAGAGAGAGAGAGAGAGAGAGAGAGAGAGAGAGAATCTGTCTGCGCACGTGGAGGGAGTTTTAGACCTGTTGGGGGGCCAAAGCCTGAGTGTGTGATTCCTTATGTGTAATTACCCAGGTGTAATTACTCATCTGCAGTGTACGTGAACGCGGTTTTACATTCGTGTGGCCCCACCTCGTGTGTGTGTGTGTGTGTGTGTGTGTGTGTGTGTGTGTGTGTGTGTGTGTGTGTTTCGAAAACTTTCTAAAAACCGAATTACTTACAGAACTGCAAAATCTGATGCTCAAGTAGAAAACACTGCCTTCCTTCGCTTATTTCATTCCTTTAGCATCTTCCCTCTATAAGAACACGTTAGAGTGAAAATAGAATGAAACACGGTCGATACCAGCTTGTATTTACACTTACAAGGGAACACTATCTAAATTCTCTCTTGTGACATCTGTCAGATAATTTGTTTACATCATGCGAATCTTCTCACTTATTTCCTGATCAGGTTTTCGCTTGCATGCCACCGATAAGCTAACGTCGACCCTACGAGGCAACCTTGAGCGTCAGGGAGGGAAAAAAAAAATGAAATGTGTTATATACAGTGGAGTGACGTGGACAAGACGACCTCAGCCTTCACCCGAGCTTAGCCCTGGCACCTGCTGGGGTCTGGCCCTTGGCCGCTGGTCACTGTCGTAACCTGTGCCCACCGCACACACCTCACCCTGAACCCCTGACACACACACACACACACACACACACACACACACACACAGCACAAAAGAGTTCATGGAGAGGTCCAAAAGAGGGGCAACAAAGGTGGTACCTGATTTTAAGGAGGCTGAGGAACAGTAAGAGGTCAGAAGACACAGCTTTATCGACCATGAGAGAGAGAGAGAGAGAGAGAGAGAGAGAGAGAGAGAGAGAGAGAGAGAGAGAGAGAGAGAGAGAGAGAGAGAGAGAGAGGGTGATCAGATCATGGCCTTCAAGTATGATGCAAGTCGGCAGTGATCAGATCGAAAGACGTAATGACCAAACAACCACAGGTAGTGACATGATCTTAAGAAAAACACTTGCTGGAAAAGATGTCAAGAAGTAGTTCTCGAGCATCAATACAGCGGATGAATGGGATGAACAAGGTAATTGGGCTGTTAGTGCAGGCAGCATGAACTCGTTTATCAAAGCTGTATGACAGGGCAGAGGTTTCAACGGGGGAGAGCCGCAGAATACAGATCTCTCTCCCCTGTAAAGTACAAATATGTAATTAGAAGTAGATGATTCATACACAACACAGCACACACACACACACACACACACACACACACTCACACACATAACTTTCTGGAAAAAATATATATAAGATCTTGTTAACGTGTGCACCAGAGCAGTTCCAGAGCTGGTGACTCAAGATTAATATTCAATTTTTGAGCAAATTCTCCTCCGAGCTGATTCGCCATTTCCAGGCCCATGTATACCCCCAATGTGGCAGATGGTATCGCACCTCTGACTGACGGGACAATAAAGGACTCCGATGCTCTTAGTGCCTGGCTGGCCAAGGCTGGGTGGGGAAGTAGTGAGGTAGACCAGCCAGCCAGCCAACCAGCCAGCCAGCCGGCCGGCCAGCCACTCTCTTACTAAACCAGCCTGAACCACATACGTAGTCTGGTCGTTTTTCCAGTCAACCAGATAAGCAGCCAGCCAGCCACTCTCCTGACCAGCCTGAACCACATACGTAGTCTGGTCGTTTTGTCAGTCAACCAGATAAGCAGCCAGCCAGTCACTCTACTGACCAGCCTGAACCACATACGTAGTCTGGTCGTTATGCCAGTCAACCAGATAAGCAGCCAGCCAGTCACTCTCTTACTAACCAGCCTGAACCACATACGTAGTCTGGTCGTTTTGCCAGTCAACCAGATAAGCAGCCAGCCAGCCACTCTACTAACCACCCCAACTACATATGTAGTTAGTTAGTTAGTCGTTTGCTAGCCAACCAGTCAGCCATTCTCCTAACCACATATGGAGTCTAGTGGCTTACCAGCCACCTAGTTAGCCAGCTAAACACTCTCCTAACCGTCCCAATCACAGTTTGCCTGTTTGTAAAAGGGTAGGGGGGGCCTCGCCTGATTGAGTCAGCTAGGGGAGGACGTCTGCTCGCTCCCACCACACTCTGGACGTGGGCTGTCGTCTTGTCTTAGTCACTGACCTTAGCATTGTACATATATTCTTGTTTCTTGATCATTGTACAACCGGCATCTTCACGACATTATGACCACACACTCCTCAAGACCTGTGTGGACGGACATATCCACCTCCTCCTCTCCCTCCCGCTCTGCTGTACAACCCGGCATTGTGTTTTGTACGACTTCTGTCGAAATACTGTACACCATGAGAGACACTCTCTCTCTCTCTCTCTCTCTCTCTCTCTCTCTCTCTCTCTCTCTCTCTCTCTATCTATCTATCTATCTATCTATCTATCTCACACACACACACACACAATGTAATTTTCACGAATTTCTAAGTCTTAAGCTTCCCCCCACCCCCCCTTTTTTTTATCACTGTCTTCATTCCACTGTCCTGTAACTTTTTCCCGCCTGTCTGCATCTTCAACACTGACTTTCGCTTATTTGACCTGGGAAAAATCTTGACCCTATTTCTTCATCTTGATCCTTCGATTGTGTGTGTGTGTGTGTGTGTGTGTGTGTGTGTGTGTGTGTGTGTGTGTGTGTGTGTACCTAGTCATCGATAACAAGAAGTAAAAGTATTTCTATAGTTCCGTGATCACACCTTACACAGAAAGACAAATGGGAATAAGATGACATGGTTATTTGTATGCTGGTGACAGGGCGTCTCAGCCAGCCAGCTTGCCTGGGGGCCTCGGTTCAGCAGAATTATTTCCCACAAGAGCCACATGGCCAATGAACCAGATCCATCCCAATATTAAGTGAGGGAAAACACGAAATCTAAGATAAAAGACAGACGAAAATAGCTTCACGATCACAGGCCTCGAGCATGTAACCAGAAACAAAAATACATCTCCTCAAGTCTTCATCAACAAAGGATCATTCTACCGTGGACGTCTAACAATTACACGCAAATTCACGTTCGTGTTCAGCCTTAGTCAACTTGCTATTGTACGTATATCACTTATCATGCAATGCTTAAGTGTATACTTTAATTTTAAGTAATTGCAATAAGTGCATACTTTAGATGTAAGTAGTTACAGATATTGGCACATCCTTTTTCCCCTCTTGTTGTCTTATTCACAACACTTCTACGTGTCTAAGTGAATTAGACACAGCTTGGGTTTCCATGAACCATCTAAGGCAAAGGGAGGGAAACAAAATATAGTATATATCAGTATAATACTTGTGTTATTTTTTCCTCTCTCTCTCTAACCCCCCCGTACCTTACCTGGTAATCGAAGAAATTGCCACTAGAGCCGAGCAAAGAGCGTGAGAAATCATGACCAGAAGTTCCCACAAGACCTGGCTGGCTGGGCGAACTTGGGGCGAGTGAGGGAGGGTGAGGGAGGGAGGGTGGAAGCGGGCGAGCGCTGCCAGAGGAACTGGGCGGAACTTCTTTTAAATATAGTCTCCTTCCAGCACAGATGGGACGAACGTTATCTTGAATTAGATTAAAGTCTTCTCTCTCCCTTTGGACGTAGAGATCTCCAAAAAGGTTCGGTGTCTGTCTGATTAGTCTATACGAGTTCAGGAGTTCGAGAGAAAGCATGAGGTACAGCAGAGGCAGAACGTCTTATTATAAAACGAACGCGTGAGGTAAACTCCGTGTTGTGTGTGTATGTATATCCGGCTAAAAGGATCGTTCAATTTTAGGACCGGAAGCTCTCGACCGAGCCTCGGTAACCCATCCGAACGAGTGGTGGTGGCGGGAAAGAAAAAAAAAAAAAACAGAAAATGGGAAGAAGCAGAAGCAACAAACTTTCGACATTGTGGGCAGGGTCAAGGGAAAACTGTCCGAAGTGGTGAATCACAAGTCAAGAGTTGAACTCCAAATTGCTGCTTGACTGGTGCATGTTGGCGGGGCGCATGACTCCCGCTTTGTGTCGACGCCCCGTCAACCTCCTCCCCCCTTCGCCTCGCCACTCTGCCGGAAGGAAGCAGTAGGTCTGATCTTCAACGCCGAGGCTGTAAATGAGTATCGGCAAGAGATAAGATAAGAGACATAAGCATCGCTGATAAATGACGTCCTCGAAACGCTACATATATTTCTACAGCCGATGCCTGATTTGTGGGGGCGAGGAGGTGTGTGGTGGGGGGCGGCTAGGTTGGTTGGCTGGTGGTGATGGTGGTGGAGTGTTGGGGGGAGTTGAGGGGGGGGGCTTCCGGTTGCCGCAAAAGCCGGGCCCGGTCAAGGCTTTACGGAAAGTTGGAAACCCGCCGACCCCGAGCCGGGGGGCGGGCGTGGGAACCTCGGGGCAAATTATTCCCCTGAAATCTGGGAACCTGCAGGTGGAGGGGGTCACGTGCAAGACCGCAGGATGACCGCACTCCCAGGACGGTACGGCGCACCACCGGCAGAGTAACCGGCCACGGTGAACATTACCGCACCGTCATGAACTCGCAACCTGCGCTGGGCTGGTTTGACCAGACTGACCTGTGGCCCCTGCCAGCAACCCTCGCCATAATTGGATATACCTTGACCCCCGTAGGACCTGCCGGTGCTCCGTGCTGGGTCGCTAAGGGGCGAGCTGCCTGGTCTCACCAAGAACTGTATGAACGTGGGTTCAAATGGAGGAGACAGGAGCTATACCAATTAATAGGACCCCTGTGAAATAAGGTCATGGAACACACACACACACAAAAAAGATTTTACTTCAGTCGATTCGTCAATGATGATAAGTGGACTAAGGTTGGGTATTAGTTCAAGGGAGTTCTCTGAATGGTGAGAATCGATCAACGAGAGATCACAGTGATAAATAGGTTGGTTAGCATTCTACAGTAGTCCAAACAGAGGTGCGGGTGTACGAAACTAAGTAAATGAAGGGACGGTGATGACTGAGTGTAAGAAATGTTCAGGAACTTGTATTACAGTACAGCAGGATTGACCCCTTTGATCACAACGGTACGATCCTTGGATATGATGGTACACTCGTTTAGCAACAAGATACGATCCTTGAATTTGATGGTAAATTCGTATAGCACCCAGATACGATCCTTGAACTTGATGGTACAACTGTTGAGCACGATGGTTCGATCCTTGAATATGATGGTACACTTGTTTAGCACCCAGATACGATCCTTGAACTTGATGGTACAACCGTTGAGCACGATGGTTCGATCCTTGAATATGATGGTACACTCGTTTAGCACCAAGATACGCTCCTTGAACTTGATGGTACAACCGTTGAGCACGATGGTTCGATCCTTGAGTGTGATGGTACACTCGTTTAAACACGACGGTACGTCCCTTGGGAATGATGACCTGGTCCTTGGCATGACCCATACATGTTAGGTCAAAGGGCCAGGCTATCGTACCTAAACTTCGTACAGTTCTTAATCAAGGATTCGTACCGTTCGTGATCAAGGATTCGTACCGTTCGTGATCAAGGATTCGTACCGTTCGTGATCAAGGATTCGTACCGTTCTTAATCAAGGATTCGTACCGTTCTTAATCAAGGATTCGTACCGTTCGTGATCAAGGATTCGTACCGTTCTTAATCAAGGATTCGTACCGTTCGTGATCAAGGATTCGTACCGTTCGTGATCAAGGATTCGTACCGTTCGTGATCAAGGATTCGTACCGTTCTTGATCAAGGGTTCGTACCGTTCGTGATCAAGGGTTCGTAACGTTCGTGATCAAGGATTCGTACCGTTCTTAATCAAGGATTCGTACCGTTCGTGATCAAGGATTCGTACCGTTCGTGATCAAGGGTTCGTACCGTTCGTGATCAAGGATTCGTACCGTTCGTGATCAAGGATTCGTACCGTTCGTGATCAAGGGTTCGTAACGTTCGTGATCAAGGATTCGTATCGCCATGCCCTAGAGGAACTAGAAAGCACAGAATTGCCTCTACGTAATGCAAGAAGGAGGTACAGACGCAAGAACAAGCACGAGAGCGAAAACAGACATCCACACAGACCTGAACTCAACTCACACGTTCATGATTACAGCAACAGTCGCACAGACACTGCCAAACAGGCAAGGTATACATCCACCTCCATGTGCACACACATACAAAAAACAGAAACAAAAAAAACACGGATATGCGCGCAGGCACGCTCGTTAACACACACACACACACACACACACACACACACACACACACCTGACGGCAATAAAAATGAAGATTACTTGCATAAAGGCAGAATAAAAATAACCGCATTAGGCGATTTTAAGACCCGATGGGCAATTGTGTAATATTTACGGTTTAGGGAGTTTGCTATATTGGCAACAGACGTACTGGAGGTGGCTGAGAGATATCTTATAGATGGATTCTTTCGTGTGAGTAACGCTACCTCCAGACATGGCATGAAGTACTGTCACATCCGACATGCAATAAAGACGAAAGGGGGAGGTATTTTGCAAGAGAATTCCGTACTACGTGAAGTCATCGTTTATTCATTTCACGGCTGTTACGGGTCAGCTGTACGGCATGTTGTTGCCCCTTGAGCACGACGGTGCGACCCTTGAGCACGACGGTGCGACCCTTGAGCACCACGGTACGGTCCTTGAGCACCACGGTACGGTCCCTGAGCACAACGGTACGGTCCTTGAGCACCACGGTACGGTCCTTGAGCACCACGGTACGGTCCTTGAGCACCACGGTACGGCTCTTGAGCACCATGGTACGGTCCTTGAGCACCACGGTACGGCTCTTGAGCACCATGGTACGGTCCTTGAGCACCACGGTACGGTCCTTGAGCACCATGGTACGGTCCTTGAGCACCACGGTACGGCTCTTGAGCACCACGGTACGGTCCTTGAGCACCACGGTACGGTCCTTGAGCACCATGGTACGGTCCTTGAGCACCACGGTACGGTCCTTGAGCACCACGGTACGGCTCTTGAGCACCACGGTACGGTCCCTGAGCACCACGGTACGGTCCTTGAGCACCACGGTACGGCTCTTGAGCACCATGGTACGGTCCATGAGCACCACGGTACGGCTCTTGAGCACCATGGTACGGTCCTTGAGCACCACGGTACGGTCCTTGAGCACGATGGCACGACCCTTGAGCACGATGGTACCTCCCTTGAAACACTAACGAATGACCCTTGGGCACAATAGTACGACCCCTGAACATGATGGTACGACTACTGAATACAAAAGAATGATCCTTGAATACGTCAATTCTTCCCACCAGCACAACGGTACGACCCATGACCACGACAGTCATGGTTCGTGAGCATGACCGCCTCTGACCTGATGAGGGACCATTTGAGCCATGATGCTCACAGGGTCACAATCACAAGTCGTACAGCAGTGCTCAAAAAAAAAAAAAAAGTTGATAATATGACTAAATCTACAGCTATTGGTAGTTTTACACACGACGTCACCCGTCTACTTTCACCCGCAAAAGTATCCAAGATTTCCACTTAAAACTTTTTCGCCCCCAAGACTTGACACGATAAGAGGAGAGAGAGAGAGAGAGAGAGAGAGAGACCCTCATGCAGAGGGTGTCATCCCGGGTTCATCCGGGAATAAATGTCATTGCTTATGTAACCCACGTAACTTTACAGGCACTTCAGGTAGGGCCAGGTTGTTCTTTTACTACGCCTGGACACTATGAGGAAATAATCTTATCGACGGTCAAGGGTATAATGTAATGTCGTAAAAATTTGTTCCATGTCTCGAAGTCGCTGTACAAGACTCTTTTTTTTGGAGGAGGAGGAGATATTCCCGGTCCACCTGAGCAGAGTCGCCTACCATCTCCGTTTATTCTGACGTTAAACTAGACTGCTTGTCTTCCTCTGTTCTGATGAGAAAGAGAGAAAAAAAGTGATTTTTTTTCCTCTCTCTCGTCTCGTAAGAGCTGATGGTGTCGGGCCCCGGTAACGGTGCGCGAGGCATAAAATAGGAATGAAAATACCTTAGAGTTTTATGTAGACGCGAGATCACGTCGCTGCAGCAGGCATTAACAGAAGTTGAGGTGGTGTTTTCTTTTTTTCTTACGACATCAACAAGAGTTGTGGTGTCTTTTATAAGTCTTTCAATACATATCATAAACTTTAACGCTTTATTTGTGCCTGTTTGAAAACATGATCATATTTTACGTAACAGGAAGGCAATAATGGGATAAAGGACTTTACACGCAAATATGCTAAAAATTCCTTCATGATAATGAAAAGGAGTATTTTTGAGGAGAACCTGAAGGACTTCATCATAAAACCTGCTCGTAGGACCCCTGCAGCGTTCCCTCTGACCCAGGATGGTGCTGGGTGATGGTTGCCTTTGGCAGACAGACGTCCCACAAGGTCCTTCATCTATACATTTCTTCACCGGTGATGCAGTCAAAAACAAAACAAAAAAAATCACTGATTTCTAGAAGTACTTGTCCAGAGTTATTATTTGGTCGTAGCCATTCGATCCAAAACACGTTAGTATAATTGTCCTGATGGGTTCTTCCCTCTATCTACTGCTGGTTACTCCTCTCGACTTCGACTCCAGGCGACTGGTGTGTTTTAACGTGTAGAAATGCGAGTTCGCAGCAGCTGGTCACCCGAGGAACGGTGGAGAGAGAGAGAGAGAGAGAGAGAGAGAGAGAGAGAGAGAGAGAGAGAGAGAGAGAGAGAGAGAGAGAGGTTGGCAGGGGTAAGGACCTCGTTGTCTCCCACGGCTGTTCTTGCGCTATCGCTGAGTGACCAGAGAGCCAACCCCCACCCACAGAAGTTCCCCCCAGAGATTCAGTTATAATAATTATAATTTTCTAAATAAAAAGAAAGGCGGGTTAAGGCGGGTCCAGTCGCTTTCATCTATCGTTACCTTCTCACGATTCTCGGGGTTCCAGACCGGATGAAAACAAATTGGTGAATCCTGCCGAATGAGGCGTAACTCCACCATCTACGAAGTGTGAGAGGACGAGGAGGAGGAGGAGGAGGAGGAGAAGGGAGACACTAATGGACGACGGAGACATGTGTCAGTGCTTCACCCAGTGTGCCATTTCAGCCTCGATCAGGTGGGTGTAGGGAAGCTGGTTGACTGGTTATTCGGTCTCTAAGAATGACATTATTTGCACCTGCTTATCTGTATGAAAAGTTTACAAGTCTTCCGGTTTGAAAAAGAAAACGCCGAAGGTCAAAATATCTATAAATGTAATGATCTCAGAGAAACGTCGTTCGCGTAAAATTACAAAAAAGAAAAGTAGTTAATTCCAAGATATCATACATCTTCAGGTAGATTCTAATACACACAAGGAAGTCATATTCCCAAATGACAGATAAGTTAAGTCAAATCCCAACGAGAAATAAAAGGAAAAAAAAAAATAATTCAACATAATCAAGTCAAAGTAAAGTTTAATCCGTACGAAAAAAAGTTACATTCCAACACGACACAAGAGTAAAGTTATATTCCTAAATGACAGATAAGTTAAGCCGAATCAGATCGAGAAATAAAAGGAAAAAAAAAGAAAAACAGAAAAATAATTCAACATAATCAAGTCAAAGTAAAGTTTAATCCATACGAGAGAAAAAATTACATTCCAACACGAAACAAGAGTAAAGTTATACTCCAATGTAACAGAACAAAAGATCCACTTTCAAGGTAATGGACCAGCAAAACTCTCCCATGAGGAGTTCTGTTCACAGTGAAAGAAACGCTAACTTTGTTGCCTCCCAAAAGAAGACAAAAAAGATAAGCTAACGGAAGCAAGAGCTTGAAGATCGAAAGCAATAAGCTTAAGGAAGCTAGAGCTTGGTGATCGAAAGCAATAAGCTTAAGGAAGCTAGAACTTGGTGATCGAAAGCAATAAGCTTAAGGAAGCTAGAGCTTGAAGATCGAAAGCAATAAGCTAAAGGAAGCTAGAGCTTGGTGATCGAAAGCAATAAGCTAACGGAAGCAAGAGCTTGAAGATCGAAAGCAATAAGCTAACGGAAGCTAGAGCTTGAAGATCGAAAGCAATAAGTTAACGAAAGCTAGAGCTTGGAGATCGAAAGCAATAAGCTAAAGGAAGCTAGAACTTGGAGATCGAAAGCAATGTTGTACTGTACTTCAAGAGAAGTCAAGCTAAGATATGATGATCAAGTGTAAAGCTAGAACTATTGTGGGCAATAGAATACCTATCCACTTATCTATGGCAAGATAAGAGAGAAAGCTAAAGAAAGCTAAGATTTAGGGATCAAAAAGCTAATGGAAGGAAAGACCTAGAAATTGAAGTTGTGACACGTTAAAGTAAGCTAACCAGGACATCAAAAGTTAAGCTACGCGAACGAAAGCTGAGATTTGGAGGTCAAAATAAGCCATGACTGTAGAAGTAAGACCAGAGACAAAAGAGAATCTCACAGAAGCTAAGATTTCGGAGTCAGAAAGCTAAAGGAAGCCAAGACCTAGAAATCAGCAGTAAAGCTGTGACTGTGTAGCAAGATCTAACGGAAGGAAGCTCACGGAAGCCAGGATTTTGGAGATCAAAAAAAGACGACTTGCTGGCAGCTATGCGTCGTTGAGTCTTTCTCCACGACGACTAAGCACGGCAATCTAGCGGAGCTCCTGATTCTACGACGGTGGTGGGGTTGACCAGAGGCGTTGACGTCTACCGCCGGCGGTGGTGGCTGGTGGGAATGTTCGTCAGGAAACGTTTGCAAGCTCTGCTCTGCTGGATGGGTTAACTGGTTCCGTCTGATGCGGTCGCAAGCTGACGAACGTCCACAGGGGGTGGTGAAGGAAGTGATTCTTGAGGGATGTTTTGTAGCCTGAGGGAGGGGAGTGTTGGTGGGGACGGGTTATTACGTGGTGGAGATTGTGGGAGGGGAGATGATCTGTTCATCCCCCCCTTCCCTTACGGATCAGGTCAAATGCTAAGCCATCATATAGGATGGGTCAATACCGTCGTGTTCAAGGGTCGTAGCGCCGTACTCATGGATCGTACTGTCGTGCACAAGGGTCGTATGATCGTACCGTCGTGCTCAAGGGTCGTATGGTCATACTGTCGTGCTCAAGGGTCGTAACGCCGTACTCATGGATCGTACTGTCGTGCTCAGGGGTCGTATGGTCGCACCGTCGTGCTCAAGGGTCGTAACGCCGTACTCATGGATCGTACCGTCGTGCTCAGGGGTCGTATGGTCGTACCGTCGTGCTCAAGGGTCATAACGCCGTACTCATGGATCGTACTGTCGTGCTCAAAGGTCGTATGGTCGTACCGTCGTGCTCAAGGGTCGTATGGTCATACCGTCGTGCTCAAGGGTCGTAACGCCGTACTCATGGATCGTACTGTCGTGCACAAGGGTCGTATGGTCATACCGTCGTGCTCAAGGGTCGTAACGCCGTACTCATGGATCGTACTGTCGTGCACAAGGGTCGTATGGTCATACCGTCGTGCTCAAGGGTCGTAACGCCGTACTCATGGATCGTACTGTCGTGCATAAGGGTCGTATGGTCGTACCGTCGTGCTCAAGGGTCGTAACGCCGTACTCATAGATCGTACTGTCGTGCATAAGGGTCGTATGGTCGTACCGTCGTGCTCAGGGGTCGTAACGCCGTACTCATGGATCGTACTGTCGTGCATAAGGGTCGTATGGTCGTACCGTCGTGCTCAAGGGTCGTAACGCCGTACTCATAGATCGTACTGTCGTGCATAAGGGTCGTATGGTCGTACCGTCGTGCTCAGGGGTCGTAACGCCGTACTCATGGATCGTACCGTCGTGCTCAGGGGTCGTGTGGTCGTACCGTCGTGCTCAAGGGTCGTGACGCCGTACTCATGGATCGTACCGTCGTGCTCAGGGGTCGTATGGTCGTACCGTCGTGCTCAAGGGTCGTAACGCCGTACTCATGGATCGTACTGCCGTGCACAGGGGTCGTATGGTCGTACCGTCGTGCTCAAGGGTCGTGACGCCGTACTCATGGATCGTACCGTCGTGCTCAGGGGTCGTATGGTCGTACCGTCGTGCTCAAGGGTCGTAAAGCCGTACTCATGGATCGTACTGTCGTGCTCAAAGGTCGTATGGTCGTACCGTCGTGCTCAAGGGTCGTATGGTCGTACCGTCGTGCTCAGGGGTCGTATGGTCGTACCGTCGTGCTCAAGGGTCGTAACGCCGTACTCATGGATCGTACCGTCGTGCTCAGGGGTCGTATGGTCGTACCGTCGTGCTCAAGGGTCGTGACGCCGTACTCATGGATCGTACCGTCGTGCTCAGGGGTCGTATGGTCGTACCGTCGTGCTCAAGGGTCGTAACGCCGTACTCATGGATCGTACTGTCGTGCTCAAGGGTCGTATGGTCGTGCCGTCGTGTTCAAGGGTCGTAACGCCGTACTCATGGATCGTACCGTCGTGCTCAGGGGTCGTATGGTCGTGCCGTCGTGCTCAAGGGTCGTGACGCCGTACTCATGGATCGTACCGTCGTGCTCAGGGGTCGTATGGTCGTACCGTCGTGCTCAAGGGTCGTAACGCCGTACTCATGGATCGTACCGTCGTGCTCAGGGGTCGTATGGTCGTACCGTCGTGCTCAAGGGCCGTAAAGCCGTACTCATGGATCGTGCTGTCGTGCTCAAAGGTCGTATGGTCGTACCGTCGTGCTCAAGGGTCGTATGGTCGTACCGTCGTGCTCAGGGGTCGTATGGTCGTACCGTCGTGCTCAAGGGTCGTAACGCCGTACTCATGGATCGTACTGCCGTGCACAAGGAAGCAAATGATACATCATTCCACGTTCTTAATAATAATTGGGGAAAAAATAGAAAATGTCTCGCTGCATTTTGCGAGGCATTAGAGGAAAAAACAACGGAAATATTCTTTTTCCCAGTCATCGTACGAAAGACAAACGAACCGAAGCGCTTAACGATATATTCTCTGATTCGCTTAACGATAAGGAAGAGAAGAAGGTTGCTCTGCGTTGAAAGGGAGTCAGAATATATGTTCAACGATGAGAATGCTCTGCGTTGAAAGGGAGTCAGAATATATGTTCAACGATGAGAATGCTCTGAGTTAAAAGGGAGTCAGAATATATGTTCAACGATGAGAAAGAATCTCGTAATGATGAATTCGTATATCTATAGATTATTATTATCTATCGTATCTATCAGATCTAATAAGTAACAGGTGTTTATATGATTACTGAATGTAATCATATAAATCACATAGCCAAGAGCCTAACTCCCCACTTGGCCTCCCAATACTCAGCTACTCCCCAGTCCTCACCTACCCATTTGGCCTCTCCATATTGACCTACTCCCCATGACCTAGCCATCTATCTGACATTCCAACGCCTGAAATACTCCTCACGGGACTCAGTCATCCGATAGTGAGGTGCAGGAGGATTCCTAGGCAAAGTGAGCACACATTCTCCCAGCACGTCGGGTCTGACCAGCAATTCAGCCCACTACTTCCCTCTCATACGTTGGAACATTTTGCTCTGGAGTTTCATTATGACCCAGTGAAAACTGAAAGACTTCGCATCTCTCCACATATCATAATTAAGATGATATTCTTTCATATATATATATATATATATATATATATATATATATATATATATATATATATATATATATATATATATATATATATATATATATATGTAGGTGGCGATGGAAATGAATAAAGGCAAACAGTATGAATTATGTACATGTGTATATATGTATATGTCTGTGTGTATATATATGTATACATTGAGATGTATAGGTATGTATACTTGCGTGTGTGGACGTGTATGTATATACATGTGTATGTGGGTGGGTTGGGCCATTCTTTCGTCTGTTTCCTTGCGCTACCTAGCTAACGCGGGAGACATCGAAAAAGCAAATAAAAAAAAGAAAAATTATATATACATATATATATATATATATATATATATATATATATATATATATATATATATATAAGCCTTCTTACAGCGACCAGCTCAGGAGAAAGTACAGATACATACACAACAATAGAACAACGTTACAATTAGACATTTTCGCGCGGAAATCGACGATTTAATGGCGGGGGACGCCAGGGTGGGAACACGTCTGACGGAGGCAAGAAAAGAATGCGGTGTCGGACAGTCAGCTCCTCCTGCAGAAGGCGTGAAGGCTGGGAGACCCGCATGACTTGTGGTGGTGATGGCGGTGGAGGCTGGCCCTCGCCCGCGCCCCCCACCTGACTGACCCCCCCAGAGTCTCCTTCCCTCCCTCCCTGCTTGGGTCGTGACGGACCTCCTCCTCCACCATCGGTCTACACCACTATCGTAGTATAGGCTCCAGCTGCAGACCTTAAGAAGCTCTCACTCGACGCCAAGACGCAGACGATCAAAGAAAATAGCGGGAGACAGAAAATGGGGCTGACAAGACGAAAACTGTGGAGCCAAGTGGGGGAAAAGTAGGAAAAATGAACCATTATGGAACCTACGTTTTAAAGACGTTGACCCAACGTCAGTAGCTCAGCTTTAACTGTAAAAAAAAAAAATAATGTTAGTCTAAGAAACCCCGAGACAGAGGCTTAGACGAGTCTATCCAAGGGTGATATCTATAATTTGCGACGTCTTAAGATATATAGTCATATAGATCATGCCATTATCAGTGCGGTGAAAAATGGCCGCTGATTGCAACAAACAAAAGCCACAAATATAGACAATTTCAAATAACGCTTCGGGAAAACTTGATGCCTTGCAGATATTCCCTCAAAAATGCACCCTCGTCTCATTTCGGTCCCAGAACTTCAAGGAAGGTTTAAACGTAATATTTCATTCTTAAACGCGATATTCAGAATCTGAATATTCACGAAAGACAAAGGAACTTTTGAAAGTATTCTACATCCAATGTTTGGTTAGGGAGATCTGAGACTTTGCCTAAGACGGAAGCTATGTTGAAGGCTGATACAAATCTCAGTAATTTCAAACTATCATAAATTACGAAGGTTTAAAGAGAGAGAGAGAGAAAAAAAAAAAAGGAACAAGTGAGGGAAGACGAAATCTTCGCTGTGGATGAGAATATCGGACTTCAAAGATACGGGAGCGGGCGAGTTTATTAAGATAGGATTTACGACCTTGATATCGTCTGCTTCGGCACTGGCAGCACTCTCATCACCTCCATCGGGAGGCTGCCGCCGACCCAACAATCTGCCCTGGTAATGGCTACGCCGCTGGTGATTGACGGGCCGCCCATCATTCATCAACCACGTCGGACGTGGAGGGGGAAAAAAAGGTGGGGGGTTTGTGGGTGTGTTTGGGGGTGTGTGTGTGGGTGTGTGTGTGGGTGTGTGTGTGGGTGTGGGTGTGTGTGGGGGTGTGGGTGTGTGTGTGGGTGTGGGTGTGGGTGTGGGTGTGGGTGTGTGTGGGGGTGTGGGTGTTGGTGTGTGTGGGTGTGTGTGTGTGTGGGTGTGGGTGTGTGTGTGGGTGTGTGTGTGGGTGTGGGTGTGGGTGTGTGTGTGGGTGTGGGTGTGGGGGGGGAGAAAATAAATCTTCGATCACTTGCAGTCGATTACCAGGGTTGTATCACTGTCAACTGAGCTGTAATGATTAGGAATGACGTGTAATCACTGGTGCATTCATTCTTGCATGAGTAATGTACAGAAGGCTTTCTTCAGGGGTTGTGTAAAATGAAATTATACATAATATATATATATATATATATATATATATATAAATATATATATATATATATATATATATATATATATATATATATATATATATATATATATATATATATTGTCCCTGGGGATAGGGGATTAAGAATACTTCTCACGTATTTCCTGCGTGTCGTAGAAGGCGACTAAAAGGGGAGGGAGCGGGAGGCTGGAAATCCTCCCCTCTCATTTTTTTTTTTCTTAATTTTCCAAAAGAAGGAACAGAGGGGGGCCAGGTGAGGATATTCCACAAAGGCGCAGTCCTCTGTTCTTAAACGCTACCTCGCTAACGCGGGAAATGGAGAATAGTTTAAAAGAAAGAAAAAAGATATATATATATATATATATATATATATATATATATATATATATATATATATATATATATATATATATACATCTTAAAATTCTCCTACAAGAACTTGAAATACAAACACGATCGCAAGTGATCGGGCTCTGATTGATACCGTCTTTCCCACACCAGACGTCGGCTCGGCTGCGGGAACAAATTAAATTGTTTGTAGATCGGCGAGCATTGTGGCGATGTGTCGCAATCCTCGTTACTCCGTCGTGGTGGCTTCCGATATATCTTTATATATTTGATCTTTTTTCTTCGCAGGTCACACAGGAGTCGAATCGTTCACAATAGTCTCGGATACAATGCTTTCCTTTTGTTTCTGTTAATCTTTTTTTCTCCTAGATTGTAAATATAAATTTCTGGCAAATATATATATATATATATATATATATATATATATATATATATATATATATATATATATATATGTGTTACCTACCAGACTTTGCATACATAAGTTTACAACGCTGGTGAAAAGTCACCTTTGGCCAGGCTATATCATAGGGGGTACAATCTCGTCATAGAGCTCTCTCACTCCAAAGGAGTCTATATTTCCCTGCCACTGGACGTAGCGCAGCTCTGGTCGGCAGGAGCCTTTAGAAAGGTTCTGGTGGTAACGCCAGAACTCTTCATAGAAACTGGTCTTGGGATGATCATCAGTAATTAGCATGCATATACATGTACATACAAATGTCTATGTATACGTAGGGAGAGAGAGAGAGAGAGAGAGAGAGAGAGAGAGAGAGAGAGAGAGAGAGAGAGAGAGAGAGAGAGAGGAGAGTCATGGCCAGAGCGCAGCTCTCATCGCAGGCAATTACAAAATAAAGAAAAAAGAGAACAAATCACATGAGTTGCGTGTCGTCCAGTGTGTGATACAGATGCTATGTTTGTGGACTCGAACCCAGTGAGCCCACGTGCGGCTGAGGCAGAAACGAATAGACAGACAGTCGCCTGGGCCAAAGGAGTGACACTTGACAGCCACTGAAGAGCTGGCTTATCGCGCAGTCGTTTCCAACCCTCCCTGATACCCTGACGGTTATCAATGGTCGTAATGGTACCTTACTCTGCTCCTGTATGAAGCGCAGCTTAGTATCGGCAGGGTCCCTTTGAAAATGGGATCAGTTATCGGTCATGGGTGAAATTACGAAGAAAATTCAAGATAATTAGAACAAAAACGTGAATATTAATGACACGCGCTGAACTGCTACTCAAGCAGGAGCGCTTGTCTCTGGTGTGGGTGATATAAAAATTTTCCTCTTCCTGTGTCCTGTGGTCTTGGGCGAGTGAAGTCTTGCGTAAATATGATGGTAACTTCCGCCTTACGATCCCGTCTCCATCTATCGACCTTAGGATTTTTTGGGGGGCAGGTTAATATTACTGTCTTTTAGCAAGTAACCTCAACCCAGACCTTCAGGTTTTCACAATGTCTGTCTTTCTCATGTACTTTCCTTGTTGTGGGTGGGTGATAGCCCATCCTGTTTCAACTATCTAGTTTCTGTCTATATATTTTAAGAGTTCATGATCCTATCATACTGTCCTCCAGGATGTGATCCACAGGTCTGGATATATCACATTTTCATTACAACCCAAGCCCTTCTATGTAGCATATTTATATAGCACATTTTTCCCCCTTATGACTCAATATTTCGCTTCTGAAACTCTAAAAGAAAAAATCTTTCAGTCATACAACCATCTCACACTCTACGTACATTCCTTGTTGTAAACTCTCCTTATGCATTCCCTCTCCCACTCTACGTACATTCCTTGTTGTAAACTCTCCTTATGCATTCCCTCTCCCACTCTACATCCCTTATCCTAAAACACTAAGATGTTATTTTCTTTTTTCTTTAAGTGATTTGTGACTCTACATAAATCACCCGTAGCGTGACAGTGGTCAGAGAGAGAGAGAGAGAGAGAGAGAGAGAGAGAGAGAGAGAGAGAGAGAGAGAGAGAGCTGTTCTACACGTGATAATGGGGTGTGAAGTCACCATCCCCCCCGCCCCCCACCCACACACAAACACACACACACACACACACACACACACACACACACACCCACACACACACACACACACCCATCTTGCCTGGTAACATGAAGGGAGGCGTTCATAGCCACCCCCTCCCGGCGGACCACATCCACCACCTCCTCCTCTCCACTGCCTGTAATCGAGAGACGATTGAATTCCCTCCCCCAAACCTCCGATTTTCGCTCTACCGTACCGATCTTTCTTTTTTTTTTTCCTTGTTCTTCTCCTCTCAAGCGCATGTGAATTATGAAAAGTCTTCACTTCCGTCGTAATGGCTAGCTTCCGAAGGAAGCCTTGGGACGTTTCCGGTGGAGGGTGGTAATGGCTCCTCCTTCAGGGCGACTGGCAACATTGTTTGTGTCCCAAAGTCATTTCTTTGGGTGGGAGGAGGGAGGGAGAGAAGTAAAGTCCTCCTAAGCCTCTTGATGACCCTCCATCTGGCGTATATGTCTCGATGTTGACCGCTGTAAAATTGGCAGCATCCTCAGCATCGTGCAGTTATAATGCATTTCTAAAAGTTGTTATGCCTCTAGACGAAAGCTCTGCTTGTGGGGATCCGCAAATCTCTCTCTCTCTCTCTCTCTCTCTCTCTCTCTCTCTCTCTCTCTCTCTCTCTCTCTCTCTCTCCCGAGGAGTCCCTTCGTCGCCACGCCATTTACAGAGGAAAAAAAAAAAAAGGGGACACCACTTCAGGTACGTACAGTCCTTTAAGACAGTTCCCTTAACTGTACCTGAGAAGGAAGGAAAAAAAAGAGGAAAAACTATTAGTGGTGTGCGAACACCAACGGCTGATGAACTGCCTGACGGAGATTCACTTATTGGATGGGAGGTCCGTGGACGAGAAGGCTCCCTCAACAGTGTTATAATGTGGTGGTCAGTGTCCTCTGTGGTCAGAGTGTGGCAAACGTGCCTCGGGCTCAATAACATGTATTGTCAGCGACGCGGGTTGAGAAATACATGAACGCGATTTTCAAACATCTCTTGGGGAATAGAACTCGTTCGAGATTTTCCACACAAGTGATTTACAATGTTTGGAAACGACACGTAAAAGCGACAAATTTTACATTTGGTAAAAAAGAGATAAAAGTGATTTACTAAGGAGGGTGTTAAGATAGTCTGGTCGACACCATAAGATAGACACAGAGTTAATGAGTTTTGCTCCAAGGGTTGATAGTACGTTTAACAATGGTTAGGGGTAATTCACACGTCCAATGTAAACACTCAACAGAAATGAGGCTCTTTGTAACCCCAAGAAATATTCTGTTTCCTTTACATCTATTAGCGCATCATCATAGCTCGTGACTTTAACCTTCTAAGGTTCGTTAACTGAATCATTTATTCGGTCCTTTATCGTTCACATCGCCATCTTGTCGAGGTAATCCCCCGCTCGTGTAGAGGGGTTAGAAAACCTCAGAAGTACGCTTGGGCATCTCTGAAACCACCTGAGCATGGTTTTGAGGCATGTAATGTGCTTGGTATACTGAACGCAGTATACTAGAATTATGTAAGGATACTTAACCATCTCAAAATATGCTTAAAACTACTTGGTATATTCAATACACTCAGAATGCTATACTAAATCCAAGTATACTTTCCATATCAGAAGTACAATGGAAACAGTGCGTCAGTACATGAAAATACTTTTACCTGTGCAATGAGGAAGAAAATATAGCGAGCATGAATATATTCCACAGTGTGAACAGTTCTCAAACTCAGGGACTATAATAGAACATATCTAACCCACAATGAAGCTTAAGGAGTATGTCCCAGTATATCTTCATTGCCCCTAAACAGCAGCAGGCAGGCAGCCTAGGAACTGGGTCCATTTTGACTGGATCTATTACCACTCTGACGTCGATTGTAATGACCGGTGTGTATCATCCGGCTGGTCGAGTGATGAACAGTACGCGTCTGGTGGTTGACTGTCGACTGGTAAGGTGCGTGTGGACAGACAGTCAGGCTATGATCTGCAGGTGTTTCTCCATGGGGTTGGCCGACCAGTGAGTGTCTAGTAACATGAAAACACTCGTCTGTCATTGCCAATCCCCTAACAGGTGTTTGGTAAGCAATTGGCAATTGGGATAGTCGACTGATTAATGACCTGAGATCATTAATCAACAAATGTCTATGTAGGAGCGAGATGATCAACATAAAGTGTCTGATAAGTATAAGTAGTCAATATCACGAAAGACGATAGTCTGACGGTATTAAGTATATTAAGTAACCTCTGATTAATCGGAACATCGACAATGACTAGTTGTATTCAGCGAATATGATTGGTGGAGACGCCATCACCAGCCAATCATCGACGAGTTTGTTACTCAGGCTAACATATCTTCTATAATGTCCTTCTAGACTCCTACTTCAGGTACAGATGTGTGTTCGTCAACACCACAGAGCAACGAACCTAGACAAACAATGCGGTGATGAAACGGTGATAGAACCATCCTCATGCTATCGAGAAGAAGATATGATTGATGTGATTGGTAGGAAAAAAAAAAAAAGAATTATGTACGAGTAATCAATATAATCGTAGAAAGAGAAATATGTTTTGCGATTCTTTTCCCCAACGAACGATTCAATAAAAACAGCAATAAAGATGTTAGAAAGGTAGTAAAGCCATCGCTGAGCGGGCGTGCTGCGTGTATAGAGTAGGGAAGGCGCTAATCTGCCATGGGAATATGTACAACGCTTTTAAGATTATCGCATATATAATCGCTTTCGGGTGTTGAATGACGCACGACTTCGTACTGTCTGGTGTGTAAGTGTGCTGGTGTCGTGTGGTATGGCAGGATGTCGGTGCTATGTGGCGAGGTAGCGTGTTGGTTCCATGTGGCGTGGTAGTGTGTTGGTTCCGTGTGGCGTGGTAGTGTGTTGGTTCCGTGTGGCGTGGTAGTGTGCTGGTTCCGTGTGGTGTGGTAGTGTGTTGGTTCCATGTGGCGTGGTAGTGTGCTGCTTCCATGTGGTGTGGTTCCGTGTTGGTTCCATGTGATGTGGTAGAGTGTTGGTTCCATGTGGTGTGGTAGCGTGTTGGTTCAGTGTGGTGTGGTAGAGTGATGGGTCTGTCAGTGTTGAGTCTACATAGTGTGGTCGTGTGCTAGTTGCATGTGGTAGGCAAGTGTGTTGGTTTCATGTTGCGTGGTAGTGTGTAGGTTTTAACTGTTGTGGTAATATGAGGGTTATCATGGGATGAAGCAGTGTACTGGTTCTCTCCCATGCCTGTACACACACACACACACACACACACACACACACACACACACCTCACATCTAGCACCAGTGGCCCCTGTCTTCCTCTGTTGTCTCTCATGTATCCTCGCCCGCAAAAATTACTGTCCGCGACCGACAACAACACTCTCATCTGAGCGATAGCTGCACCTCTCTATGTGCATGTCGCTCGACCAACGGCGACAATTTCCTACTGCGCCTTCGTCAGTGTTTGGTGTCGGGGCTACTGGCGGTGTCCTTCCCTCACCCTCCGTAAGGGCAATGACAGCGGAGGTCGCCGTCGTCCACCGCCTACAACGGAAACTCGTCCACTTCATTCGTACCTCCTCCAGCCGAAGAAATTTGGGAGGGAGCCGGCGAGGCCACAACCACAGGCCTGAACCGTGCGGCTTGACTTTCTCAGACAACTTCCTCACTTCCGGTCACTCGGCCGGAAGGAAGCCATTATATCATCGCAGCTGCGTCCCCGTGGACGGCCAGCTGTCTCTGAAGATGTCTCCACCGTAAGAATATCTTGAAGTATTTGCGTACCTTACACCATTCGTTAGGTAAAGATATAAGACAGCATTTGAGTTAAGTTATGTGCTGGAAAGTAGGGAGTGGACCGAGGGAATGAGTACTGGCATTACGCCTTCTGACGCAGGGACCGGACGCCAAGTGCGAGACGTCTGCGTGTACACTGGTCGGCGGGTGAGTCAGGCGGTATCATATGGCACGCAGCGGGGCAGTCACGCGGAGCGGAGGTGAAGCGAGGACGTTACCTGGGAACATGCACCAACACCGACGGTTCTTTCTTATCTCTGGCCTTTTTCTCCGACTCTCTGTCTACGCCAGGGAATACCTGAAATTACAGGAGAAATGTTAGATACGAGGAGCTAGCTATACTGGGGACGGAGTAAGACGTGAGGTGAATTAGGCTGATTGACGAAGAGGGAATTCTTGTGCTGGTTCATGACTATGGTTGGCGGCTGACCCTGCGTAGTCTTCGTCGTCCACACACAACCATCCCGCACTTCATATCACCGTCCCTTTTCCACATTCATCAGCAATCCTCTGTTCCGTTCACCAGCGTGTACTGTCCCCGCTCATTATCCTCTTATATTTAACATAGACGACCCCATCCCACTCACCAGCGTCCCGTACAACACCTACAAGTTTCCAGTCCCGACATAATCCCACACATGTATACAAACATCCTTATCCCCACTAACCACGCGTCTCACACCGCACACACACACGTGACTCTACATCACATACAGCTATTCCCACAACCATACATGACCACAAATACCATACACAAGCGTTCCAAATGGTACAACAACAACTTTCCACGCCACAGGCAACACCTTCACAGTACACACAAGTATCTATATACCAAACTCTATGCACGTGATGCCACACGACGCAAAACAGTTCCAATACTTTTCACCGAAAAAATTACCAGAAAACACAAGTATTTACAAATATACACACTAGCTTACTACATACAACATACACCAGCGTCCTACACCAAACACCAGCGTCCCAAACCACACACCAACATCCCATACCAGATACAGGCGTCCTACATTATACTTTAGTGTCCCATATCTCATATCATCATCCCACACCATACGATAGGGTCATACAACACACACCAGCTTTCCACGCCATACACTAGCGTCCCACATCACAAACCAGCATCCCACACCGCAAACCAGCGTCCCACACCACACACCAGCGTTCCACACCGTACACTAACGTCCCACACCACACACCAGCGTTCCACACCACACACCAGCTTTCCACACCGTACACTAACGTTCCACACTTACAAACCAGCGTCCTACACCACAAACCAGCGTCCCACACCACACACCAGCGTCCCACACCACACACCAGCGTCCCACACCACACATCGGCGATCACAACTGCCAGGTCTGGATCTCTTACATACAGACACAGTGTAATGGATCAGAGAACCCCTGTCCATTTCCATTCTCTCTCTCTCTCTCTCTCTCTCTCTCTCTCTCTCTCTCTCTCTCTCTCTCTCTCTCTCTCTCTCTCTGAACTCCCTCTAAATACCATGAAATATCAAGTGGGTATGGTCCCTGTACACTCGACATCTGAGGGTGCTGCTAAGAGAATCCCGTTTCTCGTCTCCCGAATCCGTTTGGCAATGGGGAAAGTGGACTCAAAACAGCAGCAGCAATGGCTCC
Organism: Panulirus ornatus; assembly: GCF_036320965.1. Taxonomy (NCBI): domain Eukaryota; kingdom Metazoa; phylum Arthropoda; class Malacostraca; order Decapoda; family Palinuridae; genus Panulirus; species Panulirus ornatus. Next base: position 11,348,888 of record NC_092270.1, read on the forward strand.
AACCCTACCATCTCTGGCAAGCACCGTGAGACCTGCCTTTCTCCATTCATTTCACTAACATGAGGACCACTTAAATCGGGGGCTATTACCTGTAACTTCTTAACCTCTGGCAGAGACCTAACTGTCCAGCGAATAATTCCGCTGGATACTGACTTATCTTGAACTACAATCCGTGCCAACGTTTCCGCTTCGTGGGTGATGTAAGTGTCTTTTGTTACATTATCACGCCCGTTGCACGCCTCGTTTACCTTGAATTTCCGAACTCTGATGCCATCTGGCTCAAGATTTCTGTAACGCCTAGTCTAATTCTTGGTACTTTTCTTTGTTTCATCTACTTTCTCCTCCTAAATCTGCTGCATTCTTCGACTACAGTCGCATCCCATCGAGAGGTTGCGCTAAACTCCTTCCATCGAGTTCCAAAGGTAGTTTATGCGAGAAGCTTCAACGCATACCTGAAGCGGTTGACTTCCTCTCGTAGATACAATGGGAGTGATGAGGTCACCTAAAAGTTTCGGTCCTTATCATTCTGGACCAATTAATCAGGCATCCTACTCGCGTTCTCGAACCCAACAACAGAAGTTTTGTGAGAGTTGATCTCTTTTCCACTTCCAACGATCCCTCATATTTTGACACAGTTCCAATCCCTCGCTTTCTTGTAAATTTCTGATTATTCTCTTAAGATTGCCCCTCTTTGGACGCCCTACCTCCTATTTCCACCTTTAAACTCTACAATAACATCTTATGAAGGCCCAGTCGACCTATTTGCGAGATTTCTTTTTCATCTACTTCCCTTGAGATGCATGTTGCTTCTCCTCATCTGATCTCTTAGTGCACAGATGTATATAGGAGTTCAATGGTGTGGGTATGGACCCACACAGCCTCTGCTCCTCGAAGTCTCTGCCTCTCCTCATCTATACTTGAGTCAGTTGTCTCCTAAATCTATATCAGCCAGTGAGCCAACGAATCGACCCTGGAAAAACAACACGTCATCTTCAAACTCTCATTTAGTCTTTATTTCCTATACGAATCATTGAAACTCTACTGTTATTGAGTTACTCCTTTATGCAAAAGATGTGCTATAACCTCTCTTCTTCACACATTGATATGTCTTCTTGGTCCTGAGCCAAGAAGACCTCACCTGCTTTCACCTGTCAACCTTTCTACATCTCGTCCGTCCTGATGATAGTACAGCTCGTAACAGATGAATTCATACTAATCCGTTTCTCTCTTCCTATTCTACGCGCTATGGCTGCTTCTGTATCCCTTCCTCCCCATACACCCTGTGAGCCATTCCTGTATTCTATTATCACAATATCCAAAGAGGATTCTTCTTTGTATTTAGAGACGAGGAAGGCCCTTATACAAACCTCCTCTCAGAACACAGAATGCGTAAACGAGTTCCATGTTGTGAATGTGTCTCTTTGCTTGGTCTCCTAGTGTTTTCTCTCATAATGTTGCCTCTTGCTTATAGAAGAGCACAGTTACATTCTTTTCAGTCACGTTATCGATGAGAGAGCGTATACAGTCTACTCGAAGTACTGCTCACTCTAAATGAGTCTCGCCTTTCCCTGCTACTCGAAGTAGCTAAGCCTCAGGAGCTCCTGGAGTAACACTAAGACCTCTTTCAAGAACAGTGTCCTGGGGCAATACTGAATGAAACTGTCTGTTGAGTCATCATATCTTTGTTCGAAGCTCCACTAAAAGCATCTCTCTACGTCAAATCCTGGATTTCCATGTTGCCATCCGAAGAACAAACAGGTCATACAAACGCACCGAACCACGTATCTCTGACCTTACAGATGGACTTCCATTAATGCCTCCTAGATAAGGTGGCGGGTGGGCAGCGCCTCTCCTCTGATGCCCAAAGTCTGAAGAGTGACGGCTGGCAAGCTGTGTCCCACCACATAGTACTCGGGGGTCTGGGCCCATTATTGAGGCACCCCTCCAGCCCCACACAGTCCAGGGAAACGGACGAGGAAATGATAATTATTCTTGGAATTCTTCTCCTCCTCCTGCCTCGGAGTTAATCAGGTGATGACGGGGGTGGAATGACTGCATAATAGGAGCACCTCGCTCGATAGCGTGTAGTCCGGGGCCGATAGGGAGGGAGTTATCGGTCATTGCTCACTCGCAACGAGATGATCCGCTGGGTTATCACCGCCGTTATCAGCAGGCGCAATGAGAGCTAATCATTCCTTACCTTGGCAGACTATAATGAGTTGCGTTGAAAACGCGGATAAGGGTCATTGTTCTGGCATTTCTTCTTTTCGTATGTGCGTCCCTCAAACCTAAGGGTGAAAAAAACGTTAAGACCATCAAGAAAAAAAAAATCTTAAAGTAATGCCCTTCATGATGAACGCATTCTTCAGGCGATGAGTGCAAGTGCAGTGAAGGATGCATGGGCGTGCCACACCACACACACACACACACACACACACACACATACACACACACCGCCTCGCACAGCGCCCTCTTCAGGCTGCACGTAAAGGTCAGTTTGCCCAGGGGTGACTGCAGGATCTGATACCAAGTGACCTCGCTGCCCTGATCCGCTGGCGCGGATAGCATTACCTCCCGACACCAGCAGATGGAGCCTCCGATACCGGCCGGCGGATGCTATTACCCCAGCAGATATTAATGAATTTATGAGCGAATAGTAAGTGAAGAAACTGGCTAATATGTCTGATAACGGGCAGTAAATGTAATAAAGGAAAATAAGACTCCTTCATCACACCCGGCGAACTCGCGGCAACTGCTCCTCTAACCAGTTATCGCCGCTTCCCTGAATACAATTAAAAACAAATAATATACGAACTCCAATTCTCCTTTTTTTTCTGTTTTCGACATATGACCAACGCGACGAGGCACACACCCGCCAGAAGACCTTCCCCCCCAGTAACATATAACACTTCTAAGGGAAGAAATCAGACGGACAGGAATACAAAAATACGAAGAAATATTACCTTACGATGCGGAAGAGAGAGAAACAAAATTTTGGTAACATTTGGTAACATTGGGATATTTTGGTGCCGCACGCTACATCTGATTTCCCCCCTTGACCCCCGCGACCTCCGGACATCAAGTCCCGTCATATTACCCGGCTCGTCGGAGACGGATGGCGCATTGGTAATCCCATATCGCACGCGATAATAGTGTGTTGAAAAGTTATTTTAGACCATTACATATAAAGAATTGGGGAGACTATCAGGGCGAATGATCAGGGTGAGATACTCTCCCTGCCACACCACACATCTGATATGCATAACCCCGACGACCTGTGGGATTCGAGCCAAGGAATGATGTTGGGAGGAGGAGGAGGAGGAGGAGGAGAAGGGGGCGCCGCCGCCGCCGCCGCCGCCGCACTCCTCCGTTCCCTCCTCCTCCCTCTTGTTGCTCTCTTCGGGGGTCTGAGACGCGGCCATGATGGAGTGGCCCACTTTTTTAACCCCAAGGACTGATGGATTTGTTTTGATACCACAAAACGAAATTACTTTAGGAGTGATTTGATGTAATGAGGAAAATGAAGCGAGATGCATTGACCAGCTTGTATGATTACCTTAGAGCGATAGGAAGTAATGAAGGAAATGATAGGAGATGCATCGACCAGGTTGTATGATTACTTTTGAGCGATAGGAAGTAATGATGAAGATGATAGAAGATACATCGACCAGGTTGTGTGATTACCTTAGAGCGATAGGAAGTAATGAAGGAAATGATAGGAGATACATCGACCAGGTTGTGTGATTACTTTAGAGCGATAGGAAGTATTGAAGGAAATGATAGGAGATACATCGACCAGGTTGTGTGATTACTTTAGAGCGACAGGATGTAATGAGGGAAATGACAGGAGGTGCGGTCCTCCAGCTTGTATGATTAAGAGCGATGGGATGTAATGAGGGACATGATTGGAGATGCAATCCCGAGTCTGTTTGACGTGCGACTGAGATATGACAGGTCATGAGTGAGCCTGACAGGCTCCAGATTGGATGTCTGAAATTATTATGAGGGATGCTTCGGCCTGCCGCGTAGCCTACCTGTGTAGGAGGAATACGGAGGGTGGCCTCAGTACTCTCTCTCTCTCTCTCTCTCTCTCTCTCTCTCTCTCTCTCTCTCTCTCTCTCTCTCTCCTCACCTCATTTGCCCACTTGCAGTGCCTTCCTGTTTGTGTGTGTGTACTGTGGCGCACCTGAGGCAGACCTTTTGCTCTCCTCCTGCTTCCGCATTGATCCAGGTCGACTGAAATGGACATCTGGTGCTTCAGTTCGGGGAGATGTCCTCACAAAGAGAAAAACCAAACCTCTCACATCCTCAAACCATCAATGTGATTTGCTCTTCCGACTCCCACAGCGAAGGATACGCAACATGAAGGATTCCAGTTCCCATCACTACACCAAATCTGGTATTCTGATATCACAAACTAATGCTTATGAAATGAAAGGATATATATATATATTTTTTTTTTTTTTTTTTTTTTTATACTTTGTCGCTGTCTCCCGCGTTTGCGAGGTAGCGCAAGGAAACAGACGAAAGAAATGGCCCCCCCCCCCCATACACATGTACATACACACGTCCACACACGCAAATATACATACCTACACAGCTTTCCATGGTTTACCCCAGACGCTTCACATGCCTTGCTTCAATCCACTGACAGCACGTCAACCCCTGTATACCACATGACTCCAATTCACTCTATTTCTTGCCCTCCTTTCACCCTCCTGCATGTTCAGGCCCCGATCACACAAAATCTTTTTCACTCCATCTTTCCACCTCCAATTTGGTCTCCCTCTTCTCCTCGTTCCCTCCACCTCCGACACATATATCCTCTTGGTCAATCTCTCCTCACTCATTCTCTCCATGTGCCCAAACCATTTCAAAACACCCTCTTCTGCTCTCTCAACCACGCTCTTTTTATTTCCACACATCTCTCTTACCCTTACGTTACTTACTCGATCAAACCACCTCACACCACACATTGTCCTCAAACATCTCATTTCCAGCACATCCATCCTCCTGCGCACATCTCTATCCATAGCCCACGCCTCGCAACCATACAACATTGTTGGAACCACTATTCCCTCAAACATACCCATTTTTGCTTTCCGAGATAATGTTCTCGACTTCCACACATTTTTCAAGGCTCCCAAAATTTTCGCCCCCTCCCCCACCCTATGATCCACTTCCGCTTCCATGGTTCCATCCGCTGACAGATCCACTCCCAGATATCTAAAACACTTCACTTCCTCCAGTTTTTCTCCATTCAAACTCACCTCCCAATTGACTTGACCCTCACCCCTACTGTACCTAATAACCTTGCTCTTATTCACATTTACTCTCAACTTTCTTCTTCCACACACTTTACCAAACTCAGTCACCAGCTTCTGCAGTTTCTCACATGAATCAGCCACCAGCGCTGTATCATCAGCGAACAACAACTGACTCACTTCCCAAGCTCTCTCATCCCCAACAGACTTCATACTTGCCCCTCTTTCCAGGACTCTTGCATTTACCTCCCTTACAACCCCATCCATAAACAAATTAAACAACCATGGAGACATCACACACCCCTGCCGCAAACCTACATTCACTGAGAACCAATCACTTTCCTCTCTTCCTACACGTACACAATGCCTTACATCATATATATATATATATATATATATATATATATATATATATATATATATACACATACATACAACTGCTGGTTGGGTTGTGATGGCTCAGCAGAGAGGGCCACATGCTACCGAGAGGTGTATAGAATATGGCCAAGATGTTCCCTAAATATGGGAGATGTTAGAAGACTCAACGAGGAGCATAACTGCAAAGACCTTTTATCAGAGTAGTGTCAACGCTCCGCAGCCGAGGAACACGACGCTCTAGAGAGCAAAGAGAGGAAAGGAGGGGTTTCAGAACACCTTCTTCGGCCACATTTAAAAACACTGACCTCCTGAGATCGACTTGGAATCCAAATACAGCATCCAGCGACTATGAAACGACAGAGTCTATTAAACATTACCTTCCTCCACACCTGGACACTCCCTCGTATACCATACCTACAGAACAGCTCTACTAAACCCGACATTAAAAAACGTCACGTGTACGTGAGTCTGGGACTTCAGCCATAACCATAGCGGCGTAGCACATCTGTGGGGTGCCCAACTCCCCTACTGAGAAAAATGGGATGATCTCACCGCCATATTTCACCCCTCATCCCCGGATACAGAGGGCAACAACAGCAGGTCAGCATGATTATACAATTCAGGACACATAAATCTTGTGGCAAACGATGTGTTAACATCTCTAGACCCTCATACAACCATAGCCAATTGCCTTCTCACCATCTAAATCACCTGGAATATATCTGGGTACATCGCAGCTAAATAAAAAGACACTCTCTCTCTCTCTCTCTCTCTCTCTCTCTCTCTCTCTCTCTCTCTCTCTCTCTCGTCTTGGAAGAAAGAATTTCAAACGTACTTTATCTTTTTAAAGACTTTTAAGATGATGCGTATGAATCCATAAGAACTGCAACCTATCATACATCTCAGGCCTCTGTGATTGAACATGTTTTACACTTTTACACCACATCTGCCATATTTCCAAACGATCATACTAACAATGAATTAATCAGAGTAGAAGTCTTTATCTGAAACTTCCAAACGATCGTTCGAACAATGAATTAATGGTAATAGAATCTTTTATTTGAAATTTCTAAACGATCATTCTAACAATGAATTAATCAGAGTAGAATTAATTATCTGAAATTTGCCCAAGCACTTTCATCTATCTCGTCTGTTGCATGTCAGGAAAACTTATCTATATCCTTGACGTATTTCGTCTTTAGACCTCAACATGAAAGAGAGGTAAGGTTAATCTCAAGTGAACAGGATGTCACCCTCCTTTCGACTACCTATGTAGATCCTATTCCAAAGAAATAATGCCAGTAAAGGTGCAATTTAGAAAGGAGTTAATGATAAATAGATGAATGGATAGACAGATAGATAGATAGATAAAGAGACAGACAAAAAAATTAGTAGAGAGATGGATAGACAGACACTTGAATAGGCTGACAGCGAGATAAATACACAGATAGTTAGAGGGATTGGTGGATAGATAAGATGGAATCAAGATTGACACACAGATGGCAACTTATATACACACTACACTACCTCGATATTCAGAGGTGGTGGTGTCACAGTCTACCATGAAGAAATCCTTTTGGAAGATCAATAACGAGAGAGAGAGAGAGAGAGAGAGAGAGAGAGAGAGAGAGAGAGAGAGAGAGAGAGAGAGAGACTGTGTGTGTAAATTCTCCTTTGCCTCACATTCTTTATTCCCCGACACACGGCTACAAGTCAAACAGGGGAGGTTTGTCCCCTAGACTTCATCAGGCAGAGCTCCTGCGCCTGTATCAGAGACAACAGCATAGATATATATATATATATATATATATATATATATATATATATATATATATATATATATATATATATATATATATTATCCCTGGGGATAGGGGATTAAGAATACTTCCCACGTATTCCCTGCGTGTCGTAGAAGGCGACTAAAAGGGGAGGGGGCGGGGGGCTGGAAATCCTCCCCTCTCGTCTTTTTTTTAATTTTCCAAAAGAAGGAACAAAGGGGGCCAGGTGAGGATATTCCAAAAAAGGCCCAGTCCTCTGTTCTTAACGCTACCTCGCTAACGCGGGAAATGGCGAATAGTTTAGAAGAAGAAGAAGAATATATATATATATATATATATATATATCTTTTCTTTCTTTTAAACTATTCGCCATTTCCCGCGTTAGCGAGGTAGCGTTAAGAACAGAGGACTGGGCCTTTTTTTTGGAATATCCTCACCTGGCCCCCTCTGTTCCTTCTTTTGAAAAAAATAAATAAATAAATATATATATGCCGTTAGTTTTTGATAGCCATTGAGTCAAGCATCACATCTTGGTGCAAAGTGAATGTGTGTAATGGAACTTTGAGTATAGATAACTGGGACTGGAACAGGTAGACGATTGTCAAGCTAGTTCTGCAGCCAGGCAGTTGGTACTGGGTATGCTAGTGAGGCGCCTTGGTGGGGAACCTACGATGGTGATGATGGAGTGCTGGACGTTGCGTATGAACTGGTGGAGTGGTGGATGGAGTTAGATAAAGTAGAGGGTGAATTATATATGTAGATATAAAGTGGTAGGTGATGAGTGGAGCGTATGTGTTTAGTGGTAGGATAAAAAGGTGGAGCGCTCTGGGTGGAACGGCTACTGGGGTGTTTATGGTAATATGGAGATGAGCGAGGTAGGCAGAGTGATTAGGGACAGTAGTTAGATAGTGAGTTCTGATATGATGATGGTTAGGGTGAATGTATATTATGGGTTAGTAGATAAGATGAGATGCGTGTGTTATGGGGAGGGAGTTGCACATTCATGTATCTCAGGGTCTTAACCTTGTATATATATGCCATGTCTTTATTCCGATGTATGTATGTATGTATATATGCACACATACACACACACACACACACACACACACACACACACACCAGCCTATGCCCTGAGGGTAAGCATGAACACCTGCGTTGGGTGTAGGCCAAAAGTCACGCCCAGGATTCGAACCCATGAGGATCCGACCTTGGGCTGACCCGGGCTGACTCATGGTCAGTAACGCTTACCACTGCACACACTCTGTGTGTGTGTGTGTGTGTGTGTGTGTGTGTGTGTGTGTGTGTGTACAAGTTCGTGTATTGTAGTGTCTGATGGGACGGGTGTACGTGTTGGGTGAGGGGTGCGCCGAATGCGGTTAGTGTGTGTGGTGGTTGTATGTGATGCTGGGGGTGGTCATGTACTGTGGTGTATTCGAGACTGATGGTGTAGGATGGTTCAGTGAGGGGAGAGAGAGAGAGAGAGAGAGAGAGAGAGAGAGAGAGAGAGAGAGAGAGAGAGAGAGAGAGAGAGAGAGAGAGATGATGGAATGGTGGCGAATGAGTCAGTGGTAGGTTGAGGTATACATGCTGGTAGGATGGTTTCTGTTAGTGAAGTACTTGGTGATAGGGTGGTTTGTGGTAGAGTGGTGTTTAGGTGAACTGTAATGTGTGGATGTGGAGTAGAACCCGTTGGATAAGAAGGTGGATGGTGTCAGGGTGGTGTGTGGAGCCGGGAGTAGTGGTATAATGAGGCAGACGTACGGCCTGGTGTGTGAAGACGGACATTGTGATGTATGGAGGCAGGTGTCGTGGTGAGTGGAGACAGGCAGGTGTTGTGGCGAGTGGAGACAGGTGTTGCGGTGTGTGAAGGCAGCTATTGCGGAGCGTGGAAAGATGTGGGTTTGTGGAGATGGGTGTTAATGATGGTGTAGGGGGGTACTGGTGGTGAATGTGGCAGAGGGGCGCGGTGGCCAGGGTGCTGAATTGCACGGTGCCGTCAAAGGGCCGAGAGTCCATCATCATTTTGGCAGGTAGCGCACGTTGGTGGGACAGGAGGGAACGAGGAGGTTGGCGTAAATTACAGAGGGAGCTGTTTCCAATATGGTCGAGTTTATGGGTCGAGTGAGAGAGGGGTTTGAGGAGACGTAGGTTCAGAGTGTGGTGGTAAGTGTGGCGCTACGGTGGTAGTGGCGGTGAGGAGGATTTAGAGAAATCATCCCGGTGTGTCGGGTGGGCGGTCTACATCTCCGACGGGTTTTTGCAATCATATAATTATATCAGTTAGTCTCAGGCAAACAACAGATACTAATTATAAAACCTCTTTAGTAACAGCACACTGGTATAATTCCTTTCTATATTCTAAGCGTCTTGTCAAGGTATATAGAATTCGGGTGAATGATTGCATCGAGAATTGTTGCAAATTAACGTTAGGGAATTTTTGCCTTGGGGAGCTTCGACCTTTTGCCGAGGTTTTCTCCAACACATTCATTCGAAGCAAGTCAAGGCTGGTCATATCTCTGTCTAGAGATTTAAATTCCCTGTAACTATCAAAAGTAATATCCTCCTCTGGAGTGGGAGCCGCGGAAGCTGAGTTATGTATGACGTACTGGCCTGACGTACTGGCCTGATGACATATTCATTAAGATACACTTACGACAAATGTAAAGGTGGTAATCTTGATTACCATCTCGCTTCTTCGGCCGGTAATCACACGTCACCACAACTCAGCGAATGTCAGAGGATTATTTGTCTGTGGCTCCGGGCGAAAGATATATGCCTTAATAGGAGACAAGTCTCATCCTTATATAAGACACTTGTGGTTCCTGCGGAGCCTAAGATAAAATAATTATAATACTCTCAGAACATACAACCCTGTTCATTATGGGGCTCTATGATTATGCAAATCTCTCCGCTGACTGAACATGGACAGAACACGGCACTGCTGTCCGGTCGCTCTTCGTCAAGAAAACCCCAACACAAACGCAGTTGAGAAAATACATCCAGGGGCTTATAGCATAAACCAATGCGGTAGTGATGTAGTAGACATATTAATGCAGTCAAACCTCCGGTAACAAAATCCCGAGCGGGGGAAATACGACCGTAGAGGAAGGCGAGAGAGCTCCCCTTCGCTATGTTAAACCCCACCTTGAACCAGGATCGCCCGGTAACCAGCCCGGACGGAGCCGCAGATGTCGTAAAAATCCAAATTACCCCACCGCACAAGAGCTATATACACAAATTACATATTCCTCTCTATTGATCAGTATCGAGCGGCACTGAAGCCCTGCCCGCTGGCTAAGACTATAACCCTCGAGAAACACGCACACCTCCCACCAGCTGAGAATGGGAAATGCAAATGCGACCACAATCAAGGCTCCGTGTTCAAAGTTCCTCGGGGGCCACCACAGGACATCAGCTGGTGCCTTTAGTATTCGCCGGCTTGAATTTATGGTTCAATAATTGGTGCTAATGGCTCCCCCTGCAGTATGCTTGGGCGCGGGGGGATCCAGGGGTGGGAAGCATTAAAAAAAAAAGAGAACGGGAATAAAAACGTCTGCGGTGGATAAATCTTCTATTTTTTTATCTCCCTCCCTCACTCTCTGGCTCAAACGCAGCGCTCCTATCAGGTTTCAACGTGGTGGCAAAATATGTACGGTTGGCTGAAGACAATGCGATGCTTTAGGGCGGTTCAAAGCTCCCGTGAGGGTATTACAATCGGCTTTAGATTCCCTGGGGGTTAGTTCTCATTATCCAGTCGGTCCAGAAGTGTCGGTGCATGTAGCTAGCACACGAGCCGGGCTCCACCCTCGCCATGTTGCGAGACTCGTTCTTTGATGCCCAAGTAATGTATTAGTCCCGTCAGTTATGCCACATTTCCGTATCGTATATATATATATATATATATATATATATATATATATATATATATATATATATATATATATATATTGATTTGGGTAAGTGTCAAAAGAGAAAAGCGAAAATAACCTAGGAATTTTGGAGGATGTGGAAAACCTGCCTTTTAAAAATTTGCAGACGTAGGTGTTAGAAAAGACATGAAAAGGTATAGGCTTCTAAAGCTTAGCGGTGTAAGGATAACACAAAGTTTCCATCCACAGTCCGACGCATATACGTATATCAATATGCGCATGAGTGAAGAGACGAACCACTAATCAATGGTAACAGTTAAGACACGGATGGTGTCGGCCTTGGTATACACTGGTATGTAAGGAACGACATTGTGCATGTTGTGGCCATCGTGGTAGGGAGACTTTTAACTTAGTTATGGCTTCCTTGCATGAACATGATTGGCTAAATATGTTAAGAGCTAATCGCATCTAAATACACTCACACACATACAAACACGAACGATGTAAGTGTTGCATGCACACACACACTCACACACACAAGCACACACATCATTCTCATCACAGTTACCATCAATATATCTATAAGGTCTACTTCAGACATAATACTGAAATTTCAGGTAAATTTTGGATGGGACTCTACTTCTTAGATAGTTCAAACCTTTGTAATGCAGTTTCTAAGTAGTGATGGCTTTAAGGAAGGCAAACACGGCCACAAATACTCTAAGGGGAACCTTAAAATAAAATTCATTTATCATTATCAATATTGCATTAAAACATTTTCATTGTGGCAGGAAGAAATCAAAAACGAAAAGGTTCGACTTGCTTAACAGATCATCAAAAGTGAACCTCAGTGGAGTTCCCATTTGACTACCTTGCACAGGATTTCAACATTTCTATGGCCACCCCTCTTCTGAGTGATGAATTACTCGTGGGGTCTTTTGATAGAACAACTCTGATGAGTTAGCATCCCCCTTGGGCATTTCTACCCCCTAGAGGCAAGAAGTTATTATTCTAAAAGGTCTTTCGTTATGATAATCAACGGACGATGTGACAGACGTCCCGAGGATATACAGTGGATCATCAGGCATTAATGTAATTGAAGATGACTCGTGCAGTCAATTCATTAGGTGTTGCTCTTGGCTGCCACTGATACAGTCTTATACTGGCTTAGTCCAATGTACACCTTCCGAATGAAGCCTTCGTCACTGACTAAACTCGGCTCATATAATGATTCATTCTATGGAAATATATGTGTTTAATCATACTTGAGTTTGAGAGAACTTTTTCTTTTTATCATGGACGAATCATTCCATGGTGGTCAGAGGAATGTGACGGTGAAGAAGCTTCTGAATAATGTGATGGCTGTTATGACTGACATGAGTAGAGAAGATGAAGAACAACTAATAATCCTCGATTTATTACATTCCATTCGTTGACTTAACGAACAAAATTTTAATGGAAATATAGAGCAATGACTACCTGGTTAGTTGCGGTTTGCATTACATGGAAAGCAGACAAGCACAGCTGCTGCAATATGGCTTAGATTGACCAGGATTCGAAGGGGGTAAGGGATCGGATATGTGATCGATTATCCGGCTATCAAAGGCACAGCCAGGCGCTATGGCCTCAATGAGGGATGCATGTTAATGGCCCTCCGACACATATGCCTTCGGGGAAAGGACCACCTGACAACTTATCGACCTTACTACAAAGTTATCTCTAATGCCGCTCAGTTTATCGGCCCCCAAACATAAAGTCCTTATAGGAAACGTTAAAGTGTCCATTCCCTTTCCTCAAAAAAGTCGTCAGATATCAGCGGACAGGCAGCGGGGAACTAATTGCAAAGAGCTTCTCCCAAGAGAGACAGGAGAGTGAGAGGACGATACTACCTCTACAGGCAAGGCTTCAGCTCCTACACCAAGCCATTCGCCGCTGGTGGCGCAGCCGACCTTTTGTCTCCGTTGGGCCTGTGTCATCCTTCTGTGAAATGGTGGCGAAGGCGTCACACAGGGATGAGAAAAAAGGGGATGAGGTGGTCCCTGAAGGCGATAAGAATACCACCAGGTGGAACCTATTAATAAGGACGCAACGGCTGGGCCCCCAAGGAATAAAGATGCCCAGGAGGTAAGGCTCCGACGGTGGGTGAATATAATGATCTAGGGGATGAAGAATACTATGGGGGACAAGCATTATTACCAAGTAAGGGAGATAATCTTCTTCGTGTGATGTTAGTTATAAATCAGGAAGGGTTCTTGCTCATTGTGAGCTGCTTCGTAACTGCATTCATAACTCTTGCGTGATAATACTTGAAAACTGTGATCTCTCTGAACGGATACCTACGTCATCTAGTGTCGTCAAAGTGTTCGCTCTATGCAAAGGCCTGTTCTCGCAAGATAATCAAATAATGTATACATCCAACTATATACTATTTATCTATAATCTTCAAACCAATTAATCCCCTTAAGGTCACGGGCTGTGCAAACTTAAAACTGCGATTAGTTTTGCAAATACATCTCCCTGAAGTCTAGATTTCGATTAAGATTGCTTTACGCGCTAATGATTCTCAAAAGGAGGCGTTGCTTTGAAGTGAGGTGGGGGAAGGGAGGGAGTCGATACTACAAAGTGAAGTTGTTTTCAAGTCATGACGGCCACACACACACGTCCCACACTCCCGAGCACTGGACTGCCACTGTTGACTGACAAAAGGAAAGTTTTATATGGAGGAAACTTTGGTAGGTGTGATATGCTGAATGACATTAGATAATAAGGAAAAAAAGGTAATTGATGCTTATTGGGACGACGAGATGGTTGATTCAGCTGACGTTAAAATCATTTGGTTCAATATTGCTTATCACACACACACACACACACACACACACACACACACACACACACACTACTCGCCATTTCCCGCGTTAGCGAGGTAGCGTTAAGAACAGAGGACTGAGCCTTTTGAGGGAATATCCCCCCTAGGCCCCCTTCTCAGTTCCTTCTTTTGCAAAATCAAAAAATGAGAGGGGAGGATTTCCAGCCCACCGCTCCCTCCCCTTCTAGTCGCCTTCTACGACACTCAGGGAATACGTGCGAAGTATTCTTTCTCCCCTATCCCCAGGGATATATATATATATATATATATATATATATATATATATATATATATATATATATATATATATATATATATATATTGTACGTGCACAGATATAGTATGAACGTTCAGATGCATGTTGAAAAGACTCATTATTGTAGAGTATTACTGGACAACGGTAACTCATACTCGGTTACGAGGAATTCTGCAAATTATTATTGACTGCGAGAATGATAGCGCTGCAGCAACGTGAGCAAATGATCATCAAATTTGGTCTGCGTGCATCTCGAGCCTAGACATTCATCAAAACAATGATGCGTATCCCTGAGATGATGACAAGAATCTGTTGCATAGAAGATTTCCACCAGTCAATTTTCCTAATTCAATCAGGTGCGAGTGAAGACGAGGTGCGAACGGCTCTGATCATTACTTTTTTGTCCGTTGAAATCACCCAAGGGGTAAAGATTACTTTTTTTGTTTCTTGAAATCACCAAGGTGTTGGGATTACTACTTTTTTGCTTGTTGAAATCACCCACGGGCATGGATTACTACTTTTTTGTTCGTTGAAATCACCCAAGGGGTAAAGATTACTTTCTTTGTTTCTTGAAATCACCCAGGCGTTGGGATTACTACTTTTTTGTTCGTTGAAATCAACCACGGGTATGGATTACTACTTTTTTTGTTCGTTGAAGTCACCTATAAGTAACGATTACTATTATTTTTTTTCTTGGTTGAAATCACCTTCGCTGTGGGGGGGGGGTTTAAAGGGGAAAAAACGGGGTACGGGGAAGGGTTGGGGGAGGAGTCAATTCACGACAAACACACACAGGAACAATAAAACTCTAATAGCAGCCATTACATCCAGAGTGACGTGACTCCCAGATATTGACCAAACAGCGACCATTTTCATCAGCGATATGTACTCCCATAACTTACCATGGGAGCAATGAGGTACTTACCACATCCATAACAAATGAAGAGCATTACAGATATGTACAAAGACAACGATACTTTTTGTGAAGATTTTGTGACCTACTTGTGACCTACTTAAATGACCTATTCGAGGATCTATGGGTAGGCTGTGGATAACTACCATAATCCCCTACTATCAAGGCCATTATAACCATTATCTTCCATGACAACCATGAGATACTACCGTCACCTACCATGACACTCCAAACCACTGTAATGATAAGAGCCAAGAGTGACACACGATAACCTATCCCAAGGGGTTACGAAAACTGCCATCGAGGCGAGCGATGCGACGCACTGCAATCACGGCTCACCACAAGACACACGAGCGAGAGAGAGAGAGAGAGAGAGAGAGAGAGAGAGAGAGAGAGAGAGAGAGAGAGAGAGAGAGAGAGAGAGAGAGAGAGTGTGTGACCTAGATAGGTGGAACTGACCAGAGAGGCTAAGTCCCGCCTGTTGCCCCTGATGGGGTCGACGTCTGAGGTCAGGTAAGCGCACGTAAAGGCAAAATACATCAGGCAAAGGAAAGGACTGAGGAAGCCATACTCGAAAACATCAGGTGAGGTGTGAGATTCCCGTGTGCAATGACATGCAGGAAAAGGAAGACAGATCTTAAAAAGGTTTTAACATTACGTGATAAACAGGAATATAACTAAAGACATTGCCTTCAACTAAGAACGGCGTATAGCCGTGATCATCGCGAAAAAATATCTGATAAAGTGACGTATATCTAACGTAAGTTTAAAATAGTAAACTTTCTATCAGAAAACTTTTCACTTCATATCTTTTGAATGGGTCTCGTTCAATACAAAAACTTACGGTTCTAATCACATCGGGTACCGCCGACGCCACAAACACTTATCAGGACACATGACCACTCCTTATCCCTAGTCCTTAAGTCAAACAAATCTTACCTTTAATCTCCTCACCAAGAACACTGTTCGAAGCATATGATTCAGTTCCGGACCGTGGATCGAAGCAGAAATATCTGGTACACTGAAAGACACAATGTGGGTTCAAGACCTCAGTTGTGTGGTCCAAGACAAAAGCAGTTGATGAGAGTCTCACGACAGCTGGTTCAAAGCCAAAATGAGGACTACGGGATGACGAGAGGGCATATGTATCAAAAGAAAAAAACAAATCGTGGATTTGTGCGATACAGGCGTTGAATGTCGGGCAGAGGTGATGGGCAGTGGACGAGGATACGGAAGAAAGGGGCAGACAGGGTATGAATGTCGAGGTCTGTCATGTGTGAGGATCTCTTTGACCAAGACGAGTTCTTAGCGGGGTCTGGAGTGCCAATTGTGAGCAGAGGCTTAAGGAGCGAGCACTCCCCAACAAAAGGTGTGTATTGGCGTGGGTGGCCGCCAGGGTGGAGGCCCAGGGCTTCGCTGGTCAGTGGGTGGAGTAAAGAAGTGGGCGCAGAAGGGTGGATAGAGGCCTTATCTATGAGCTAGCTGGATCACAGAGGATGGACTGTGATACGGAGCAGATGCTTCTCTTAAAAACGGAATGAGAAAAGTGCATAACAAACAAGGCTCATTCAGGATCGCTGGCCATCAAGAACGCTCCTTGAGGAAGAGACTAGTCCTGCGTAGGAACCAGAGTCATTATAGTCCTTGATAAGCAGAGACCCGGACACTCACTCCGAGGAGGTATGGGCTGAAAGTAAGCTAATGTTCTGTCTCATGTAGTGTGATGGTATCAGCTGAGGTCTTATGGCATCTTTACGCTCTAGAGTCTAACAGAGAGAGAGAGAGAGAGAGAGAGAGAGAGAGAGAGAGAGAGAGAGAGAGAGAGAGAGAGAGAGACTATTCACATGTACTATGAAGGGCTCGTGTCACAGAACCTCAGAAGGCAACTGTTAACAAAGAGAGGGAAGAAGTATCTTCGTAGTCTTTTACCAGTGACTTTAAGGTTTTGGCTATATCTTGTAAGGAGGCGAGGTCAGGTCACTATGTGAAGATGCGGGGTCAAGTTACAGCTATAACCTATGAGGAGATGGGGCCAGGTCATTGCTGGATCTTACAAGGAGGTGGGGTCAAGTCATTGTTGTATCACAAGAAAGGGTACGATAAGGTTCCTGCTTTATCATGAGGGATGGAAGGATAAAGGCCTCCATTGTATCGTAAAAGGATGAGGTACAAAAAATCTATTGGATTATATAGTAAGAGTATATAGAGCTATGAGACCTTGAACAGTTCCTACACCACTTACTTTGCAATATAGAAATATCATAGCAGAATACGGATTTCTGACTACACGTAAGAAACTGCAGCCCCATCTTTACAAGTTGTAAAGATTTCTCGCAGACAACATCGTGAAAAAAGCGACCCAGAATAAAGTAAATGGACGTGTGTGGAAACAGCACACATTGATTGGGAGGTGGTATAGGCATGGGTGGGATATACTGAATGGGACGTTATGGATGGCTTTTATTGGGAGGTAGAATTAGGGCGTGGACTTCTGTGAATGGGATGTGGTCACGGGTAGGGGGGTCAGATGTGGTTGAAGGAGGGAGACAGCCCGGAGTATGGTAGGAACTGAGCATGGATGGATTTGAGACTAAGAGCGCCTGTTTGGGTGAGGAAGTCAGGTGTGGCTGCGCTTGGGGGCTGAGTGTCGTGGAGTGTGAAGTGAATTGTGGGAGATGCTAAGTGGATGATGGGGTGACGAGTTTAGGAAGTGGGGTGTGGTTGGTTGGACGGGTGTGGATGCCTTTCAGGGAGAGGTTGTGGGTGTAAGTGGAAGAAAGGGTGTGGGCATGAGTTTAGGAAGTGAGTATGTGTAGTGGTAAGAACGTGGCAAGGATAAGGGGCAGTGTGTGGACATGGGTTGAAAGTGATTGTGTGTGGGATAAATGGAAGATGCAGGCAGGAGTGGAGAGTAGGGTATGGGAGTGGGTGAGATTTGTTTGTGGGTGTTATGTAGTAGAGGATGGGATGTGAAAGATTATGGAATGTGGCAGTGGATGAAATGAGGTAGTGGGTGGGATGTGGCGGTGGATGTTGCATTTGTCTAGAGTGAAGTCCTCTTCGCACGTTACTGACCTCTTATTTCCTACTGTAATTGCAGTTCTTTACAGGGAAGGAGTGTGTGTGCTTGGCAGATGTACAAGAGAAACCGACAGGTCATGAAAAAGGTGCAGGGGCTGAAAAAGAGGGCAAATGAGAGTTGGTGTGCAGGTCCAAGGACAGAGCCTTATGGTAACCCCACTTGTGACGCGAAGCCAGTCTGATGTTTATCCGTCACTGTGAGCCAGTCCGTGATCCACGCACATAATCGATTACCTTTACCAAATGATAAAATTACGTCTGATTACATTTCTTCAATGTAGCTTTTCATCGAAAGCCTTTTTGAAATCCAAACATAAAACGGGTGGGAGGTGGGACGTGGGTGTGAGCAGGAGGTGTTGTGGTCGGCAGACGGAATGTGGGCGAGGGTGGGAGAAGATGAGTGTGGATGTAAGGCTGGGGCAAGAGTGGGTGGGGTTTACACACGGCGTGAGAATGATGCAGTGTGATGTAGTTCCGAGCTTACAAATGAGTGTTGTGGCCGTGAGAGTCGCTTAAGCCATGTATTGGCGCGTCGGACTGTGTGTCTGTTGTAGAATTATGACCGTTGGCGGCGCGCAGGCGCGCGTGGGGGCGTGGTTCTGGCGGGCGTGGGCGCTCCCCAAGTTGCAGTACCTGAATGGGCTGGAGGAGGGGGAAGGTATGCGGCACTGAGAAAAGCATTTGAGGTACACATTGGCGGCTGCGTGAACAAACTCAGCGTTGTTACGCCTCATAAATGAGGCAGGTGTGAGATCTATGAGACGTGAGGATAATGAAATGAGGAATGGGATTGCCGCATCCTAGTGCCGGAGTTCGCACAGCAGTGCAAAGCTCCTATAGACGTTCTCATGACGTATGAGGCTTTTTATCTATAGCAACATGGCCCTGACAAATACGCTTTGTGAGGTGTACCTTAAGGAATGCCTTTTTTTACTTTTTTCCTTCCACGGCGCGTATTTAGCAAAGGATATTCACCATGTGTTTGTGGTATACGTGACCTCCTCTTCCTGCCCCTTCACCTTCCTCCTCTCCTCAGTTCCCTCCCATCCGCCTCAAATAACCATAACCAACAGGGTCATCCCACTTACAAGGGCCTGCATCATAAGGACCCTCCCATGGTAAGGACCCCTCCCAGGGTCGTTTAAGCTCCCATCAAAGGCCACCCATAAACCACGTCTGGGAAATCCCTTCCAGAGCCGTGTTTTCCCGAGAGGATAGAGGGCGGCGGGCGTGTGGGTGGGCGTGCGTGCGGGCGGGGTCACGGGTCATGAGTGGGGTGGGCAGCTCAGGGTGAGTGCGTCGGTGTTGGCTGGTGTTAGAGAAGCCATATATCTGGCAGCAATGAGAGGGCAGGCAGTAGGGGTAGGGGAGCGAGTAGCCTAACCATGTGTACGACAAGGCGACACCAGGGCGTCTACGCCCGCAGGTAGTGTCAGGTATGCCGGGCCAGGTTTACGGTAAACTCATGGTCTGTTTGTGCGTGGGGTAGAGTATAATGCTATGGACACGCGCTCTTTACAGTAAACTCACGATGTATGGAGGGCTGGTGATGTAGACTCGTGGTGTTTACAGTAAACTCACTATTACTCTGGACAGGTAAATGTAGGCTTGTGATGCTAACAGTAAACTAACGATGTACTTACGGTCGGTGATGTAGGCTCGTAGTGTTTACAGTAAACTAACGATGTATGTAGGGTTGATGATGCAGACTCGTGGTGTTTACAGTAAACCCATGGTATGTGTGGGGCTGGTTGGTGTTGTGGACTCACGCTCTCAACTGCAGATGTATTCGTGAAGTGGAATGTATTTTCGCTTTGAACAAACATGCCCGATGTTCGTGACGAGTGTTTTTCGTGTGTGTGTGTGTGTGTGTGTGTGTGTGCGTGTGTGTGTGTGTGTGTGTGTGTGTGTAGATCAGAGCAGATCTGAAGGGTCATTTTATCATTCTACTGTGAAACATTGATGCTGTTTTTGAACTGCGAAAATCCATAAGGAAGATCTAAAACAATGGGTCAGAAAAATATACCTTGAACAGAATCTACAATAAAATAGAAATGCTAAGAAAATGGAAACTAAGGAACGAAGGGGCAATGGCCTCGTTTCCTCCCCTGAATTTGGACAAATGTTCCCCGCTATCATGTAGGTCAGGCGATGGCTAGAGGTACAGGAAGGACACAACCTCCTGAAACGCCCATTTGGGTGGTTGGCAGCGAGGGAGATTCCAAAGCCTACATCGCGTGAGGCTACACGGGTGAGAAAGTAACCACACGTTACAAATACAATCAAGAAGGTTTCCTCATACGAACTGATGCCTATAAGTATGAATAATCACACCTTAGATATTATAGAAAACGTAATAATAAGGATATATGAAAAATCAGGTGACATATCGCATATAAAAAGCAAGAGGACATACGCTCTTTTGCACACGGTTTCCTCAGTAGCGAAAGTGTAATGCACTAACAACGTCGGATAGATAACAAGGTATTTTTAATGACAACCCTTTCGCATGTCATTTTCACATATTCCATATTAAATAAGTCACACAATTTCATATAACTATTCGTGACTTAGAAACAGTGACGAAATATATAGCGTCCATAATGCTTGGACGAATAAGTTAAGAGGGAGGACCCCGTCGTGATGGTGTCCATATTGCTTGGACGAAGTAGTGGGAGGACCCCGTCGTGGACCTCTTAATTCAAGGGTGAATATATTGGCTACGACGCAGGTGTTATAGTCTTGCTCCACCTCCTCCTCCTCCTCCGGTGAAATACAGGCCCATAAACCCCTGAGTCTCTCTAGATCGAGGCTGTAGTGGCCCACTGGGATGTAAAGTCTCTGAGCCGAGCATACTCCCATTAGCCTGGAATATAACCCAGAATGAACACCTAACTCCAGATGATCGTGGACGAGTCGCAGATAATATTCATACAAGCTTTTTCCACACTCATAACAAGGACGTGGCGCCAGCTGAAAGGACGCGAGGCTCCGGGAGGTGCGGGAGTTTAAAAGCTTCTATGCAAAGCGAGTGCCAAGCCATCGTGTAAGAGCACACACGCATATGAAATGGGGGCTGGGCGTTGGTAAGCACTGGACCCACCTCGATAGAGTGGTGCACACATTCGTCTTACGCTATAAATGTAATCATTTCAAGCATTTGCAAGAATACGTGAAGGATCTATAATTTCTTCTTGTATACGTGAATATGGAAGTATCGAGAGCTTCTTCGGCAGCTGTGAGTTACAGAAATACATCTCTCGACATCGAGGCTGTCGGGGACCCTGGGATGGTAAGCACCTATCGTAAGTTCTGGCAACACTGGCCGTCCATCTATCGGGGACTTCTTTAAGCTTTGGTCAGACGGTCATTACATTCACCCGATTCGCTAATTATATTCATTTACTTTACGAGTCTCGGCTTTTGTCGGTGGGCGCTCTGGCAACTGGCGGACTGCCGGCCAGCCCCCTCGTCATTCAGGCTCAGGAACCGTTTGAATAACGTTAAATTAAAGAGGGCGGTCACATACGTTGATACAGCCGACTGCGCCGATATCTACCTCGTGCCGATCGCCGAGATACCCCCAGGAAGTGTAAATTACAGTAAATTATTTACAGGTCTGCATGTAGGTGCAGGCGACGCTGGAGGCGGGTGGGGGGGAACAGATCGTTGGAACCTGAGTTGTTGGAGGTGTGCCTCCCGCGGGCAGGTGAGCTACGCCTCCCCAGCTCCACACTTGACAAGTTACATGCCTCCTGCCCGGGCCTCTAACACGGCCTTCCTCAAGCCCCCACCTGCTGCTACTCCCGCTGCTGCTACACATCTGCTGCCGTGCAGATGCTGCCTAGCGTGTGCTGTTGTATACGTGCTGCCGTGCATGTACTGCTGAAGGTACGCGCTTCTGCGCCGTGCGTCGGTTGCTGCAGATGTGCTGCTGTGCACGTACAGCTGTACCCTGAACGGGGTGAAAACATATCCATGATAGACCCCTATGGAACATTCACCTTTCCACCTCATTTATATCTATGGGTCAACCATCATTACCTTTCTTACGAAAGAAGCTCTCAAGAGTTTAAGGGAGAGAAAGAACTTCTATATTTAGTAAACTCGTAACTACAAGATGGTCTGATGGGACCCACACAATCCAAGGTTTCAGTCGAAGAGCCGTAACCCCATACAAAAGCTTTCCTTGAGACCAAACCTGCACAAAACACGCCACACACCTTTAATCCAAGTGGCTGATCCTTCCTAAAGTGCCATTTTGCCAAAGCGCCATCCTCGACTCCCCTATTCTAGAAAGCGAATATTTTGTTTTCGCATTTCTGAGCCGGGAATCGAGGCGTGTTCATAGTTTCCGAGACTTCCTCGAACGGACAGAGAGGCGTGGATCCTCCACAAGAGAGCATTGAAGCCGAGATGTATTCTCTTCGCCTTAACGCCATTATGTACCCTTCTCAGGGACTACGATTTCAATGTCTAGATATGCAAATTTCAGGCCTGAATCTTGGTACACTCCTGCTTATAGAAATCTCCATCGCGCTGAATGGTAAATGTATATTCCAAGTTGTTTTTAAAGACACTGAGGTCCTAGATATATTGTATTAGTCTTATAACCAGAATTCTGCACGACAATTTGTGGATAAACACATGGCACATTGTTGTCACATTTTTTCTTCGCAAACAGCGCGCAGTTACAGTGAGCTTGGCTTACACGTCCAGGAGAGGAGCACCTGCTGCGTTGGAATGTAATCGTGAGGTGAAATTACCTTAATATCTTACGGTAAACACCCATATCTATAATCGTGAGGTCAAATTACCTTAATGTCTTACGTGAAACACCTCTATGTATAATCGTGAGGTTTGAGTACCGTAATATCTTATGTTAAACACCAAAATGTTAATCGTGAGGTCAAATTTCCCTAATATCTTACGTTGAACATTCATATATATAATCATAAGGTCAAATTACCATAACATCTTACGTTAGACACTCATATGTGTAATCGTGAGGTCAAAGTACCGTAAAATCTTACGTTAAGCACCCGTATACTTCAGCTCAGATGAACGTCTCAGTGTCTGGTGTGGAGTGGAAGATGTTGTCTTGAAGTTCAAGAATGAAGTTAACACCATCGTGGTTTCTAGAAAGCCTCTAGCGTCCTCTGAGAACCATGCGTGTCGTGCGGGTGATGACAAGTCAGTACAGACAAGCCTTGGTAGGTGTAGAGTTCACGTCAGAGACATGATCGTGGCTTCTTCTCTTTTTTCTTTAACGAGCTGGGGCGTGTGTTTATCAATATGCAGTGCTTGGCCGTCCCGCGACATGCAACATTATACCCACTCCTGCCCTTTGGATCACCGGTCCACCACCCTGCCTTGTGTGACCGGGAAGGGATTTCATCGTTTGCTTCCTGTTCTCTCTTTTGGCTCAAGTACTTTGGCTCGTGGATCTGTCCTTGCTTGGCGGCATTGCCATTAACCGGAGTTCTAGCGTTTCTACAGAAGAACTTGGCTCCTCGTGTGTTCCCATCCACTGTGCACGACGCTGGTGGACGTCTTCCGTTCGCATGCATGCCTGTGGTGAATTTCTCTCGCCATGTGTGCATAGTAAGTCTGCGTTTCTCTCTGTTCTGCTGCCTGTAGCCCAGTTTTCTAGCTGCAGTTCCCCCAGGGAGGTCATCTACACTCGTCCTTTTTTTAAGTGTTACTTCGGGAGAACCAGAATATTTCAAATTCGAGCCTCAAGTACGAACCCTTCGCCAGTAAGTCTACCAACACGGCACTCGTCCGTGCGACGGCTCGCGTCTACCAGCCTCCTCCATGCGTCTTCTCCCATCCACTGGGGAGGTTAAAGCTAACCTCCCTCACCAGTACCGCCCATGTTATCCCTTCTCCCGTTCGATTCCCCTGGCCAGTATCACCTCTTCTAGGACTCAGGCGTAAAGATCTGCTGTCGTTTTGCTGTCGTCCGGGTTGTCGCCTAATGCATGAGGCTTGCTCTATCAGTGTGTGTGTGTGTGTGTGTGTGTGTGTGTGTGTGTGTGTGTGTGTGTGTGTGTCCCCGCGCGATCAGGGATGTGTATCGACATCAGCCTTACAGACACTGCCTCTCTAAGTATGTGACCCCGCACTTCCTGTTCACACACACACATACACACACACACACACACACACACACACACACACACACATCATGACAGTGGCGATGCAACTGTGCATATAACGATATGGCTCCCTTCAATGTATGTTTCTTCCTTGACAAATCGATTACATTCATAGTAATTGGTGGATTACATTCATTCTTTGTTTGCCACTAGACTTATGCATATGTACACATGTTGTGTGTGTAATTTCCTCAGCTCGGGGAAGGAATTCTACACACGTGGGGGGGAACCATCTCTTGAACTTTCTCTGTCATACAAGTTTTCAGGCCTACGTATGCTGTCAGCATTTACAGTTTCATCACTAAGTCTACTCCGTTCATCCGCTATTCTTCTTCACAGCTTTGCATGATGTTTCTTGTTGAATTATATGTTATAGCACCTAGTCTACCTATCTTTGCACCTTTCGAATAGCTGTTTAGTGTAGGAATCATCGAACGAGAGAGAGAGAGAGAGAGAGAGAGAGAGAGAGAGAGAGAGAGAGAGAGAGAGAGAGAGAGAGAGAGAGAGAGAGAGAGAGAGAGAGTGTGTGTGTGTGTGTGTGTGTGTGTGTGTGTGTGTGTGTGTGTGTGTGTGTGTGTGTAGTCACATTTTACCAGATTATTTCATGTAGAAATAATGCAGTTCCTTTCAGGAAAGTCCAATGCACATGCGTGGAAATTACTTGTTCAATCGATCATTTTTGTTTTAACATCAAATGAGCTGTGATTACTGGACGCTTCTAATGCTGTGAAAGTCGAAGCTTTACAACAGCTTTATACGATCTTAAGCTTATCTTTACATGAATATTTTGCTTAGGATTAAGACGCGCACTTCATACCACATTCAGAGACACCTATACTTGGATCGTCAGGCAAAAACACAAGAACAAACGGCTCGTAAACACCTAATCCAGAGGGCTTGGTGAGCCAACCTACAGCCAAGCGACCACAGGCCCAAGGAATAACCCA
The DNA here is from genome assembly GCF_036320965.1 of Panulirus ornatus. NCBI lineage: Eukaryota > Metazoa > Arthropoda > Malacostraca > Decapoda > Palinuridae > Panulirus > Panulirus ornatus. Next base: position 11,374,404 of record NC_092270.1, read on the forward strand.
TAACTTTCTTTCACCTTTCTTTTAAGCATTCCTGTGGCCAGTCTGTGTTTACCCCGCAGCGTGGCTCGTGGCAGCGAACGGAATTCCTGGGGTCGGCCAGAACTCCACGCCCCGATTTAGTGCACACCCGGACCTCTTGTGGAAGGCACTCGGAGAAGAAAATCCGATGTTAACTTTTGAGAAACGGTAGCATCTCCATCGTCACTATATCTTGCCTATAGTGATGTCGAAGGCTCCATGTAGTAAAGAAATCCTCATTGAAATGGAAAGAGAAAAATGAATATGAGGAAGAGAGGATAGATAGGTATGAGAATATAAGAGAGAAGAAGAAAAGTCTGGAGGATGAGGGAGAGAACTGGAAGAAAAAGAGATCACATAGAAAATGAGTAGAGATCTATGGGTGTGTGGCAGGAAAAGAGATCAGGTCTTACACTCAATTTTATGAGAGAAAATGTTCGACTAGCAATAACCCTGATGAGGGCATTTATGAGAGATAATGCACGACCAGCAACAACCCTGATAATGAGGTCATTAAAATGATTCTGAGCATCATTTCATTACCATGATACATGACTTTCCTCACCATCTTCATCATTATAATTAGGACTACTGACATTATCAACATCATTATCAACACCCGTCACTAATTTCATCACAAGCTTCTCTTAACTGAGATGATCAGAATGATTTAGATCAATACTAGAAATAGAATGGCCGACCCCACCAAGGGCGTTTAGCCTTCTGCTGGTCGCCTTTGGGTAGGTCTGTCCTCACTCTAGAGAAAAAAATAGAAATTAGTATCACCCTGGTCCACCCAGTTCACCTAGCCGAGGGGTTGTCATTGACCATTGAGTCACCCCAGGGTGGAGTCCCTCCACCAGATGGCCCAGGCCAGCCTACTCCTCCAGCTGTTGCTTGGGATATAGCAGGGTCCCCGGACCAGGAAAGGGATCAAGTTGGAAAATGCCTCAGAAAGGGGTCGAATAGTATGATAATAATAATGATAATAATAATAATAATAATAATAATGATAATCATAATAATAATAATAGTAATAATAATAATAATTATAATTATAATAATAATAATAATAATAATAATAATAATAATAATAATAATAATAATGATAATAATAATAGTAATAATAATGATGATAATAATGATAATACGAAATAAATGTAGAGACAGAACAGCAAAGCAGAAGGCACCTTACTGATGAAGACGAAGAAGCTGTAAGACACGTGAAAGAATTAATAAATTTTACGCTTTAAAAATCGTGCAGCATTCTCTGCGTGTCCTTCGTGGACCGAAGAGCAACGAGAGAAGCCACACAACCCGAAGCACACGCGACCAACAGCTTTGTATAAGAGCAACTCGTTAGTTGGGAAATTATAGACACCGTTAACGCTACTCTCACTGCTACTGGCAACGCATACGAGGAAGGAAAGAACTCTATCTTGAACGACTGAGAAACAAATGAAAATCATTTGCTTATGAGACCAGACTCTCTCGGATCCAGTCGTGACGCCATCACAGGCGATTCAATGCTTAAGATGTCTTCCACATGGAATCATACGTTGATACGGCAGCTGTGTCACAGCCCTAGATATTACCCGAAGCTTTTGAGAAGCCTGGCATAAAGGGTTAGTATCCAAGCTATAAACGTCTGGAGATGGATGGAAATTTCCTGCAACTAATTGAGATTTATCTTGGTAATCACACTCTAAAAGCAGTGGTTAATGGTCATAACCTCGGCTGAATATGCAATCGGGACGAGTTTTCCTCAAGGGCTGGTGTCACTGGACCTCATTCGAGAATATATATTTTGATAATATATTACATCTGATACCACAGGTAAGTGCACTGATGACTGCATCTTAAATTTTACATGTGGAAAAGATCCATACTAGATTAGGCTACTACAGATCTCCTTCAGAGGATAACTTCCTTATAGAACACAAGGTATTTTGTTAATTGTAGAATACAAAGTCTTTTGGGATCTGTCTTTCCCATGTACTGTCATTGGTAACACCTCTACTGTTTCTCTCGTAAACGAAGGACTGAAGTTCTTAATACGTTGGGGAGGATGCTGGTAAGACCTTCGTGTACCAAAGGGACAAAGAGGTGGTAGGTTCTAATACACTGATCAGCCTTTTAGTTGACCACGTTGAAGATGTTAGCGGTTATATTACCGAGCCCGTCTCCTGACGAAGTTGTATAGCTAGCTCTTCGCCTTGCCCCGTCTCCTGAAGAAGTTGTATGACGCTTCGCCTTGCCCCGTCTCCTGACGAAGTTGCAGAGTTACCGAATTACTCACATCATATGTAATGTCCCTTTACTCACTAATATCAGATATGATTCGATCACATACACGACAGAGCTCCTCGAGACAGACCTTGATTCACCAACCACCTAACCATGCTATCCTCTATAATATACCGGGGATGTGGTCAGCTTGTTGTGCGCGTTTTAAGAACTGGAAAAACTTCATATCCTTCCTTGGCAGCGAATCTGCCTTCATCCATCATCTGAACCATCTGTACTCGGCAAGAGCTGAGAGAACACCAACTGCAAGTTCCAGATGTTGGCACCAGGCGACAGCCACTCTCTTCTCAGCGCTTGGATGAGCGACTGCGCATCGAATTTCCCCAGCATGAGTTTGGGAGGTGGTGCAGTCGACACAATATTCCAAACGGCTTGTTCAGAAACACTTAAGAGTCTCTTTGCTTTACAAGACGAGACAAAAGAAGTAAAAATGTTTAGAGGCGAAATATATGAAAGGACGAATGAAATATATATATATATATATATATATATATATATATATATATATATATATATATATATATATATATATATATATATATATATTAGATAAATGCTTCTGTTTTTTTTGAGGCTGAGAGACATCACTATCATTATGATTATCATAATCAACATTAATACTATTATCAAATCTATCATGATCATTATCATAATTATTGTCATTATTATTATCATTATCATTATTATTGTTATCATTATTATTATTATTATCATTATCATTATCATCTTTATCATTATAATTATTACTATCATCATTACTACTATTATCATTATTATCATCAGTAGTATCGTTGATGATCAAAATTATATTTTCGCCTTAACCTTTTCTGACTCCTCCAGTATACAAATACATCTCGACATAACTCCCTAAAGTCAAGCACTGCCAAAGACTTTTAAATGCACGAGTGATCATTTGGCGTTTATGCGCTCGCGTTTAAAATTCACACATTCTAAATCCTCCACGATGGGATAAATCTATCTAATCTACATACACCCATGAGTAACACTGTGACAAGAGGTCTCATAAGCAGCTAACATCACATAAACCGCTCGCCTGCGTCAGTTTACGAAATACATCGTCCGCTGGTGAACCCACGAGGGCGCCTGGCCAAAATTCACCCCAGGACTACATATATCACAACTGTCCCGGCCCGCTCAGGACCCTTATCTCGCCCCCATAAGTTAACACGGCCGTGGAACTCCTCGGGTATCAAGGGAGGGTTAGCCCTCTTCTCTTCTCCCTGGGATAATTCCGTGAATATAGGTGGTGGGTCGACCGACGGTAGGTGGGAGCAAGGAGGTCTGGTTGGTGTGGGCGGAGATGGATATGCCTTGTCCCCTTTGGCTACACCACGACAGTGAAGGGAAAAATGATCATGATGGGACGAGCGAAGGTGGGGATGTATGTGTGTGTGTGTGTGTGTGTGTGTGTGTGTGTGTGTGTGTGTGTGTGTGTGTGTGTGTGTGGACCTATTTTCTTTCGCAGCACAATCGTATACATATTTCCCTAGAGTATGGGGAGAAAAAACAGATATGCATTTTGTCCATGTGTCTCCATCGGGTAGCAGAAGGAGACCGCGAGGGGGCATGAGTGGGTCCATATCTATCGTATCATCAGGCACACAAGGAAGGGACCAAGGGATGGTTTTCTTCGGGGCTCCAGTCATCTGTTCTTGATACTATCTCGCAAAGCAAGAAAGGCGGGCATATATATATATATATATATATATATATATATATATATATATATACATGAGAAAGCTTCAAAGTCGAAGAACCCAGACTTAAACTCGTATCCATATCGTAGCGGCTTTTGAATTTTCCAATGTTATCATCATTTACTACTGCTTCAGTTTGACCCGTCTCTGCGCAGCTTCATTAATCAGATGACCACGCAGGGGGCTGGGTTCGAACCAGAACTACTGGGCCAGGAGGCAGGCTGCTAATGATCACTCGGTCGCCGTCTCATAACAACGTATAAAGGCGGTGCATATTATATATATATATATATATATATATATATATATATATATATATATATATATATATATATATATATATATATATATATTTTTTTTTTTTTCTTTTCTTTTAAACTATTCGCCATTTCCCGCGTTAGCGAGGTAGCGCTAAGAACAGAGGACTGGGCCTTTTTTGGAATATCCTCAACTGGCCCCCTCTATTCCTTCTTTTGGAAAATTTAAAAAAAAAAAAAAAACAAAAAAAAAAAAAAAAAAAAAACGAGAGGGGAGGATTTCCAGCCCCCCCGCTCCCTCCCCTTTTAGTCGCCTTCTACGACACGCAGGGAATACGTGGGAAGTATTCTTAATCCCCTATCCCCAGGGATATATATATATATATATATTTTTTTTTTTTTTTTTTTTATACTTTGTCGCTGTCTCCCGCGTTTGCGAGGTAGCGCAAGGAAACAGACGAAAGAAATGGCCCAACCCCCCCCCATACACATGTACATACACACGTCCACACACACAAATATACATACCTACACAGCTTTCCATGGTTTACCCCGGACGCTTCACATGCCCTGATTCAATCCACTGACAGCACGTCAACCCCTGTATACCACATCGCTCCAATTCACTCTATTCCTTGCCCTCCTTTCACCCTCCTGCATGTTCAGGCCCCGATCACACAAAATCTTTTTCACTCCATCTTTCCACCTCCAATTTGGTCTCCCTCTTCTCCTCGTTCCCTCCACCTCCGACACATATATCCTCTTGGTCAATCTTTCCTCACTCATTCTCTCCATGTGCCCAAACCATTTTAAAACACCCTCTTCTGCTCTCTCAACCACGCTCTTCTTATTTCCACACATCTCTCTTACCCTTACGTTACTTACTCGATCAAACCACCTCACACCACACATTATCCTCAAACATCTCATTTCCAGCACATCTATCCTCCTGCGCACAACTCTATCCATAGCCCACGCCTCGCAACCATACAACATTGTTGGAACTACTATTCCTTCAAACATACCCATTTTTGCTTTCCGGGATAATGTTCTCGACTTCCACACATTTTTCAAGGCTCCCAAAATTTTCGCCCCCTCCCCCACCCTATGATCCACTTCCGCTTCCATGGTTCCATCCGCTGACAGATCCACTCCCAGATATCTAAAACACTTCACTTCCTCCAGTTTTTCACCATACAAACTCACCTCCCAATTGACTTGACCCTCAACCCTACTGTACCTAATAACCTTGCTCTTATTCACATTTACTCTTAACTTTCTTCTTCCACACACTTTACCAAACTCAGTCACCAGCTTCTGCAGTTTCTCACATGAATCCGCCACCAGCGCTGTATCATCAGCGAACAACAACTGACTCACTTCCCAAGCTCTCTCATCCCCAACAGACTTCATACTTGCCCCTCTTTCCAAGACTCTTGCATTTACCTCCCTAACAACCCCATCCATAAACAAATTAAACAACCATGGAGACATCACACACCCCTGCCGCAAACCTACATTCACTGAGAACCAATCACTTTCCTCTCTTCCTACACGTACACATGCCTTACATCCTCGATAAAAACTTTTCATTGTTATTCCATGTGTGGCGAGGTGGCGATGGGAATGAATAAAGGAAGACAGTATGAATTATGTCCATGTGTATATATGTATATGTCTGTGCGTGTATATATATGTATACATTGAGATGTATAGGTATGTATATATGCGTGTGTGGACGTGTATGTATATACATGTGTATGTGGGTGGGTTGGGCCATTCTTTCGTCTGTTTACTTGCGCTACCTCGCTAACGCGGAGACAGCGACAAAGCAAAATAATAATAATAAAGATAATACACACACACACACACACACACACACACACATATATATATACATACATATATATATATATATATATATATATATATATATATATATATATATATATGGTGTGGGAGGCAAGTTGTTAGAAGCAGTGAAAAGTTTTTATCGAGGATGTAAGGCATGTGTACGTGTAGGAAGAGAGGAAAGTGATTGGTTCTCAGTGAATGTAGGTTTGCGGCAGGGGTGTGTGATGTCTCCATGGTTGTTTAATTTGTTTATGGATGGGGTTGTAAAGGAGGTAAATGCAAGAGTCCTGGAAAGAGGGGCAAGTATGAAGTCTGTTGGGGATGAGAGAGCTTGGGAAGTGAGTCAATTGTTGTTCGCTGATGATACAGCGCTGGTGGCTGATTCATGTGAGAAACTGCAGAAGCTGGTGACTGAGTTTGGTAAAGTGTGTGGAAGAAGAAAGTTGAGAGTAAATGTGAATAAGAGCAAGGTTATTAGGTACAGTAGGGGTGAGGGTCAAGTCAATTGGGAGGTGAGTTTGAATGGAGAAAAACTGGAGGAAGTGAAGTGTTTTAGATATCTGGGAGTGGATCTGTCAGCGGATGGAACCATGGAAGCGGAAGTGGATCATAGGGTGGGGGAGGGGGCGAAAATTTTGGGAGCCTTGAAAAATGTGTGGAAGTCGAGAACATTATCTCGGAAAGCAAAAATGGGTATGTTTGAGGGAGTAGTGGTTCCAACAATGCTGTATGGTTGCGAGGCGTGGGCTATGGATAGAGATGTGCGCAGGAGGATGGATGTGCTGGAAATGAGATGTTTGAGGACAATGTGTGGTGTGAGGTGGTTTGATCGAGTAAGTAACGTAAGGGTAAGAGAGATGTGTGGAAATAAAAAGAGCGTGGTTGAGAGAGCAGAAGAGGGTGTTTTGAAATGGTTTGGGCACATGGAGAGAATGAGTGAGGAGAGATTGACCAAGAGGATATATGTGTCGGAGGTGGAGGGAACGAGGAGAAGAGGGAGACCAAATTGGAGGTGGAAAGATGGAGTGAAAAAGATTTTGTGTGATCGGGGCCTGAACATGCAGGAGGGTGAAAGGAGGGCAAGAAATAGAGTGAATTGGAGTCATGTGGTATACAGGGGTTGACGTGCTGTCAGTGGATTGAAGCAAGGCATGTGAAGCGTCTGGGGTAAACCATGGAAAGCTGTGTAGGTATGTATATTTGTGTGTGTGGACGTGTGTATGTACATGTGTATGGGGGGGGGGGGGGTTGGGCCATTTCTTTCGTCTGTTTCCTTGCGCTACCTCGCAAACGCGGGAGACAGCGACAAAGTATAAAAAAAAAAAAAAAAAAAAAAAATATATATATATATATATATATATATATATATATATATATATATATATATATATATATATATATATATGAAATATTCATCAAAGTTCTCCTCTCGTATCTTCGATCTCTATTTTCTCGAAGGCACTTCCTCGCTCAAAACATTATTTCATCTGAAGCCCAACTTGCTGCCTTATCCCAATTCGGGTTCCACAAGTGACATGTTCAATTTTCATGCTGCCATACAGGAACACTAGCCTCTGTGTTGCAGGGGTATCGGTGCCTCTATATAGAGTGCTCAGTAATAAGCTGATTTCTTTTGTATACATATATTTATATATATATATATATATATATATATATATATATATATATATATATATATATATATATATATACAGTCGAGGAGCTTGTACCTCCACGTACCTTCATCATAGTGATTACGTTTCTCTCTAGCTGAACATTATTTTGGCAAACTTTCCACGACATTATATGGTTAATGTCCCCCTCACCATCTGACTGTTCCCTTATTGTGTGTGTGTGTGTGTGTGTGTGTGTGTGTGTGTTTATCTAACCGTGTCTTTGTTCGTGTGCGTACAGGACACACACACACACACAAACAAATAAACCTTTGAGCTTCTTTCGAAGTGGAAAGGTCAAAACATATTTTTCTTACCGCCAGGCTATTTGTGTATGTTTCTCTCTCTTCCTGACTACGAAGGCAGACCTGTTCCTCCTGCACGCCCGCATGCTTGAGTATGTATTCATACTCGTGTGCGAAAACGTGTCTGAATTTCACCCCATGACAGCGGATCATTGTTATCAGGGGTCGCCTGTGTAACACAGCTCCACCGCACTAGTACCTCTGAGGATGAGTTAGTAAAAGGCAAAGAGAGAGAGAGAGAGAGAGAGAGAGAGAGAGAGAGAGAGAGAGAGAGAGAGAGAGAGAGAGACAGAGTGAGAGAGAGAGAGGCACTCCACACCTCTGCCCGGGCATCTGTACACTACAGGAGTGGCGGTACGTATTGTCCGTACCCTGAATATGGGTCCTCAGTGTACCCTTCGGAACACCGGGCCACTCCAACCTCTTCTGCGGACCCCTTCATGGATGGCCCTCCCAGTATGAGCGCGTACCCACCCATCCGTTTGGCCCGAGCTGGACTCGTATTCATACTACACCTAAGGCGAGTCTCGACTACACCATCTAACGTCGCCTAATGCACCTCACTTCGACTCTTGATGTTATATACCGAGGTACTTTCGCACCGTAAATGGAAATACGCTGAAATAAGCCCTGCATTTCTATTTTTTTTTTTTTGGGGGGGAAGGGCTTGGACGTATGCAAGCGCAGAGTATGAGCCTGAGAGCGCACCTTGCTTCAACCAACAGCTCACTGTTACAACACTCTGTAAACCCCAGGAGTAATCTCTTGGCATAGAGGTCGTATGGCCATAAATCGTAATTCTCTTTCGAGTTGAAAACCCTCTTAATCCTTGCAATGACCGCTTGCTTTCGCAGGAAGTCTTTGCCTTTCGTCTTCTGCACTGAAGTTATTACAAACTTTCATTTGTTAGTCATTCCTGTATTTGTTATTCCTTCCCTTTCCTTGCATTTTCGTTGTTCAGGTAAGTTCTCGACCGTTAAGTCTTGAATTTCCTTCAGTCTGTGTTGACGACAGATGTATGAATTACTTATATTCTACTCGGTATCTCTCTCTCTCTCTCTCTCTCTCTCTCTCTCTCTCTATATATATATATATATATATATATATATATATATATATATATATATATATATATATATATATATATATATTATCCCTGGGGATAGGGGAGAAAGAATACTTCCCACGTATTCCCTGCGTGTCGTAGAAGGCGACTAAAAGGGGAGGGAGCGGGTGGCTGGAAATCCTCCCCTTTCTTGTTTTTTTTTTTAATTTTCCAAAAGAAGGAACAGAGAAGGGGGTCAGGTGAGAATATTCCCTCTAAGGCCCAGTTCTCTGTTCTTAACGCTACCTCGCTAACGCGGGAAATGGCAAATAGTATGAAAAAAAAAAAAAAAATATATATATATATATATATATATATATATGGATCCCCTGCTACCCTGCAGTCGCAAACATAACTTTAAAGCATCTTCCAGTTTTCCAGCCTTGTAAAGTGTTTACAGATCATTAATGCCTATATTAAGAATGGTGTACATCACCGCTGGGTGAAAGAAATGAGACTCAGTCGTCCAAATGACACAGAAATGGGTCTGAATCATCCTAATGACAACGAAATGGGATTGAATTGTCTTATTGACAAAGAAATGGATCTGAATTGTCCATGTGACGAAGACATGGGACTGTATCATCCTGATAACAAAGAAATGGGTCTGAATTGTCCATGTGACGAAGACATGGGACTGTATCATCCTACCAACAAAGAAATGGGTTCGAATTGTCCATTCGTCAAAGACATGGGACTGTATCATCCTAATAACAAAGAAATGGGTCTGAATTGTCCATGTGAGAAAGACATGAGACTCTATCACCTTAATAAGGAAGAAATGGGTCTGCCTCAACCAAATAAACAGAAATTACTCTGAATCATCCAAAGATATGGATTTTAGAAAATCCTATAAAATGCAAAATGGGTTTAGATTATCTTCTTAACGTAGAATTGCGTCTAAATCATCACTGTGACATTAAAATGGTTCTAAATTATCCTAGTAACGAATAAATGAATCTTCGCTTCGTCGTAAATTTCAAACATAAACTGAACTGATCCTCCACCCGTATGTATTCCTACGACCCCTTTGTTCGGTCGTGGGTTCAACGAAGCTGTATGACTATTAAGATTCTTTTTCCACGAGCCCATCATACTCCATATATATATATATATATATATATATATATATATATATATATATATATATATATATATATATATATATATATATATATATTGTATTTTGTCGCTGTCACCCGCGTTTGCGAGGTAGTGCAAGGAAACAGATGAAAAAATGGCCCAACCCACCCACATACACATGTATATACATACACGCACATATAAATACCTATACATCTATATGTGTGTATATGTATATATATATATATATATATATACATATATATATATATATATATATATATATATATATATATATATATATATATATATATATATATATATACAAACCCGAGAAACGTATCCTCTATCATGGGGATCAGTTAAACACCTGGATCCATTAATTCTTCCCAAACTTAAATATGCTAGCAGGTCCGACCTGATGGCTTGTGCTGGGGTATTTATGTCCATCGTGATAGTTGATGGGCCCGTGAGTGTAATGGTACGGCTGACTAAGCCACTAAGACAAGTAGACCAATAATTCAGAAGAGCCGATAAGCCCAATAAACCGATAACATCTGGGCGCACAGACAACGAAGGATGATGACAGACTACGCCAATTCACAACTCAGCTGAACTATAAACCCCGCTGGGGCTAAGAAGAACTGAAGCAATGATTCAAAGTGATCCGAATGATTCGATACTTTGATTATACATACAGATCAATAATCAAACGATGGGCCTTACCAACGGGTAAATCCAGCGTGTCAAGGAGGTGGTGAGATGCGATTAACTAAGTCTGCCAACAAACTTCTCCGTCGAGGATCATATGAGGCAATCCAATGATCAAGGTCCAAGCCAGGTGTGTCGAGGATCCATGCGAGATAAGCCAGTGAGCAGGATCGAAGCCAGATACGTCGACAATCCAGTTGAGCAATCTCCAAGCCAGGTATATCGACCATCTACCGACCATGGTCCACCAAAGCCAGGTATGTTCAAGATCCGTGCAGGGCAAGCCAGTGAGCAGTCTCCAAGCCAGGTATATCGACCATGGCCCACCAAAGCCAGGTATGTTGAAGATACATGCAGGATAAGCCAGTGAGCAGTCTCCAAGCCAGGTATATCGACCATCTAGCGACCAGGGTCCACCAAAGCCAGGCATGTTGAAGGTCCATGCAGGATAAGCCAGTGAGCAGTCTTCAAGCCAGGTATATCGACCATCTACCGACTATGGTCCACCAAAGCCAGGTATGTTCAAGATCCATACTGGATAAGCCAATGAGCAATCTCCAAGCCAGGTATATCGACCATCTAGCGACCATGGTCCACCAAAACCAGGTATGTTCAAGATCTATGTAGGATAAGCCAGTGAGCAGTCTCCAAGCCAGGTATATCGACGATCTAGCGACCAGGGTCCACCAAAGCCAGGTATGTTGAAGGTCCATGCAGGATAAGCCAGTGAGCAGTCTCCAAGCCAGGTATATCGACGATCTAGCGACCAGGGTCCACCAAAGCCAGGTATGTTGAAGGTCCATGCAGGATAAGCCAGTGAGCAGTCTCCAAGCCAGGTATATCGACGATCTAGCGACCAGGGTCCACCAAAGCCAGGTATGTTGAAGGTCCATGCAGGATAAGCCAGTGAGCAGTCTCCAAGCCAGGTATATCGACGATCTAGCGACCAGGGTCCACCAAAGCCAGGTATGTTGAAGATCCATGCAGGGTAAGCCAGTGGACCAGTCTCCACGAGAGGTGTCTCGAAGATCCACGTCTGTGATAGTCAGTGAGAAGCCTGCGAGTCATGTATATCGAGGATCAGAGTGGAGGAGGAAGCCAGTGAGCCTCTAGGCCAGGAATGTCGACGATCCGGGTGATATAAAGCCGCTCAGAAGACCATTTCCCCCCCCCCACCTCAAGCCAGGGTCAGCCAACTCCGCCAGATGATGATGAACACGCGTGGGTCCAGGTAAATATTAGGGGCAACAATGGCGACAGCACATAATTTCCCGGGCCCCGAGAGAGAGAGAGAGAGAGAGAGAGAGAGAGAGAGAGAGAGAGAGAGAGAGAGAGAGAGAGAGAGAGAGCTCGGGGCTGTGGCCAGTCCTCTGGGGCAGACACCCTCGTGACAGACGCGTAATTTCACGATAACCATAAATTTTCGCCCCTCACAATAACCCTCCGCCGCCATTATGATCCCTTCAATTTACGATGCTTATGTCGTTAATAGGCATTCTGAACCTATCGTAAAGGGAGATGCAAATTTTCTGAACACGATCCTTTTCCAAAAAAAAAAAAAAAATAAGAATAAAAACCTTCTTTAGACGAAGGTGATTTTATGGAGTTGGGAACTTATCTTTTTTTTTTCCTTCTTCCTCCCTCGGGGTCGCACTGGGGTTCCCTGACGGGCCTGTGCAAGGTGGGTTGCGATTGGTCGGGCAGCACGAGGCAATCTTCACACCCGCCCTTGCATTGTCTGAAGGTACTGGGGCATTACCGCGTTATCTGCAGTTATGCGCTGCCTAAGTCCCTTATCTCGACCCTCGGGTCTTACAAAGACGGCATTGTGGGGAAGGGTCGTGCCGTGCTCATTTAGTGTCATTAACTCGAGAATGGCAGCGAGGCTGGGAGGATAAAGCCAGCAACTCAATCACCCTTGGCGTTGAGACAAAAGAGCATCACGCGTCGCCACCAAAGCCGCGTCGAATCCCGCAGGGTCAGCGAGGTTATGCATATCAGATACCTGCGGTCAGCCCTGGATGACGCCTTATAGCCTCCTGCCCCCTGACAGAACCCCATACTCTCGTCTTATCCCTTCTAATGGCGAGCATTCGTCCACATCTTCTGCCAAAGGCTTCTCATCGTCTTCCTCATCCTCCTCGTCGTCGTCTTCGTCGGCAGTGGCAGCTGACGGGGGTATGGGCGAGAATTCGCGGTATCTTAAGTACGATTCCTTGTATTTCACGATGAACTGGAACTGATCAGAAGGTTGTACCTGGGCACCTCTCTTTGTTCGACCTCAAGGAACAAAACTGTAAAATTCACACTTACTGTTCGAGACGAGTGTCTTTTCCTAGGTCATCTGGTTTCACTAGAAACTGAATCCATTCTGCCCTTCATTCTGTCTGTCTGTCTGCCTGTCTCTCTGTCTATCGAGACAGCCACCGACCAGGATGGTACCTGCCGCCTGGTTATCGAGAAGGTTTTAGAGATGGAGGCTCGGCTTAGCGGGAGCGAGCACTTCAGCGACTGTCAAGTTCCTCTCTCTCCTTGGTCCAGAGTGTTGTGTTCTCCGTCTGCTTCAAGAACAATGTGGCCTCCTGGTATTCGAATCCACAAGACACACGCTCCCTCCATCTCACATAACGCTTGACAGCACGTACCTCACATGAACTCGTTGTTAATAACGGTAAAAGCTCGCAGAGGTGTTTGTGGGTGAGTGCTCTCTCTCTCTCTCTCTCTCTCTCTCTCTCTCTCTCTCTCTCTCTCTCTCTCTCTCTCTCTCCAGTGGAAGAGGCGTGTCTGATGTCCCACTGGTGTGCTGTATCATTCAATCACATTCCGGCGTTCTTTTTCCATCAAGGTCAGATGGTCGCCAGCCACCTGAGAACGAGTGCACGACCCTTGAGCACGACGGCAAGACCCTTGAACACGACGGCAAGACCCTTAAGCACTATGGCACGACCTTTAAGCACTATGGCACGACCCTTTAGCACTATGACACGACCTTTAAGCACGATGCAAAGACCCTTGAGAACGACAAGGTGACCAGCATACGATGGCACGGCCCTTTAGCACGGAGGTACGACCCTTGGGCACTAGGATGGTCAGGCCACCATGCCCAAGGATTGCACTGTCGTACTCGAAGGGTGGCAGAGTCGTACTCAAAAAGTGAGGATTTCATCATAACCATTATTTGCTTCTATCATATAAATCTATTCTTATATCATTGTTGTACGTGGTCGAAGGCGCTCTCTGGTGTACATATCAAGCACCCTTACGTGCAGCCCTTCTGGTACACTTGGGGGTCCGCCGCCAATGTCGGTCCCAGTTCCTTACTGGAGGCATAAGGAAACCTATGGAGACGGAGGTATAGTACCTCAAGTTAGCACCGAAATCTTGACCTCTCACTGTTGACGTCTGCCCAGTGACGTTGTCTATTCCACGTACTGGTTTATCATCAATTTATGAACCAGTTTTCTAAGCGTGTATTTCTATACAGCACCTCGAAAAAAATAATACAAAAATTAAAATGAAATACGCAAAATTGATACTTGTTAATACAGGTGTACAGGAAATAAATGAATGACATAACAAATGTTAAAAAAGCGAAGGGAGGAGGAAGAGATGGAAAAGTAATTCAATAATACGAAAAGAGAGATCACTTCAAGATACGGCAAACGCGAAACCAGATCAGCACAAGAGTGACTTGGGACAATAAACACACCATCTTGAATATGGTCAAGCCTTCGAACCTTATATACTGGTCAAGACGAAACATGACAGAGAAGGTTGGGTCTACAGGAACCACAGAATATCAGTTATTTAGTGAGGTGTGGAGGGGTAATTCTTGACAACCTGACGGAGACAATAAACCTCATGTTTATGAAGATGGGATTCTAGGATTGTACTCAACATGTTTCGTGAGGTGTAGAGGGACGACAGGCCTCTTTGCCTGTGTCGTAAGGAGTGTAAAGGGGGTTGTACTAGACACCTTTATTGCGAAATTCCACCACTCATCCTCAAGCCAGCTACGTATATCCTCATTCCCTAAAATTCGTCCCTAGTGCGGTACCTTCTTTGCTTTCTGTGCGTCAGAAATACAGGCGAGGATCCTCGTGTGATTTGTGGGCGAACTTGAGGAACACATTACAATTCTTTTCTGTACTTCCAGCCGGGAAGAATAGAGACCTCAGCTTCGATTTTCTCTCTAGCGGTGTCAGGGGTTCGTGAGCGGTCGCCTCACCTCTCTCTCTCTCTCTCATTCCGTAACGAGGCTCGTGATTATTCAGATAGCGGAGGAGTAGGAGGAGGAAGAAGAGGAAGAAGAAGTGGTGGAGGAAGAGGAAGAAGAAGAAGTGGAGGAAGAGGTTGAGGAGGTTGAGGTGGTGGTGGCCTGACCGTTCTGCAGTCTTTGTCGGGCATCGTATGTCATCTGGATGCATGGGGTTGTGTGGGGGGTCGGGGAGAATTCTTTGTTTCCCCCACACCAAGGAAAATATATTCGCCACACCAGTGGTCTTCCTGGAGTCAGCCTGTGGCGCTGTTATCAGACGCCAGCCCGAAGCCGTCGGATGAAATGTATATATATATATATATATATATATATATATATATATATATATATATATATATATATTTATATATATATATATCCCTGGGGATAGGGGAGAAAGAATACTTCCCACGTATTCCCTGCGTGTCGTAGAAGGCGACTAAAAGAGGAGGGAGCGGGAGGCTGGAAATCCTCCCCTCTCGTTTTTTTTTTTTCTTTTTTTTAATTTTCCAAAAGAAGGAACAGAGGGGGGCCAGGTGAGGATATTCCACAAAGGCCCAGTCCTCTGTTCTTAACGCTACCTCGCTAATGCGGGAAATGGCGGATAGTTTAAAAGAAAGAAAAAGAATATATATATATATATATATATATATATATATATATATATATATATATATATATATATATATATATATATATAAATCTTTGAATTTATTCATGTGACGAGAAAGGCGTAAAAACACAGGAGCTTCGCGTCCATTACACTGGGCAGAAACTGGATAATTTATTATCGCGGTGTGACGTGCTGTTCCACAGGTACCATGTGTCTTTATCTTATTACACAAATTATCTGTATCGCAAAATGATAATCGTAAGTTCACCTTTCTCCTATTGGCCCTGATGCTTCCCTCTGATAAACTATCTAACGACGAATCTGAGGAAATTGAATAATGAATACGAGCGCCAACCTCCAAACTAATATTTATCTTCACCAACCGACTTGAATGGTGTATTCATAAGCAAATCCGCCAAATGAAAGAGAGGGGGAGGAAAAATCATGAAATAATGAGTTTCGTCCTTGGATGAGGTATGTCATGAGTAGAGAAGGTTAGCAGTTCATTAAAGACAGGAGAGATACAAGAAAAAAAATCTTTTTTTTTTCTTCTAAAATCACAGAAAATGCATGGTTGTTATTTGCAGTCCCGTTTTCTTCCCTCTCGCTCTCTATCCGCTCCAGTCGCGACAGAAATTAATCTCGTTGATCTCTGGTAAGAGCCACACTGGCCGAGAATTACCGTAATTAAGTCATCAGAGTTATCACCTAATGACCCTTCTCCCTAACCTCTACGCTTGCACCGGGAGTTAATGAACCAATTAAGGCTACAATGTAACATGAGTGAAAGCTAAGTGTGTGTGTGTGTGTGTGTGTGTGTGTGTGTGTGTGTGTGTGTGTGTGTGTGACCCACAAATTCCTTGAAGGTGTGAGTAATGGTACAAAATGGATCATGAGATCAATGGGGCAAGTTACCTAAATTCGTGTGTGCACGGACGGCCCGTCCATCTGTCAGATCACGTGATTTTATACATGTGTATATATATATATATATATATATATATATATATATATATATATATATATATATATATATATATATATATATATATAAGCCTGCACTCCTTTTAAAGGAAACGGGACTTTCGCTCATCAGGTTAATGAGCCGTTTGAGAAAGTTTCGAGGCGAAAAAGAAAGAAAAAATACTTTTTAAGATAATCCGATATACAGAAAATGCATAACTAAAAAAGAAAATGAGATTTTAACCGAACACCAAATACTCGCCTGATTCTTGCAGTGTGCGACCCACAGCTGAGGGTTCTGCTGACGCTGGTGACGACGCTCGAGATGACTATATACACTGGCCTGGTGGTGAGTGCTTGGCTCACCACCATCAGTTCCTCCGAGACCTCCTCTCCCCCATCATAACTCAGACCGACTGTCAGATTATACGTTCAAAATCCTGCTCTCAAGGACAAGAGGTCAGGCGAGGAGTGTGGTAAGGTGGGCGGCCAGGGGTGGGGTAGTGTAGGTGCTGCTGGGAGGGGGCGAGGTCAAGACTAATTGCTGGGTCAGTTCAGTGAAGGGAAGCAAGGCTGTTGGCTAACCTCATCTGACCTCGTTAAGCCAGGGGGCCAGCCAGCCAGCTCCGTGTGCAACCATTACCCATCAAGGGGCCTAATTACGACTCGTCCAGCGGACGTTTTACTCATTAGATCTCGAGGACGTACAATAATACCCTGTAATACTACAATGCTCACACAGTATATGGCTCCGTCCGGCCGTAAGTTTGTGTGCGTATCTTTGCATCACTTCAAAGCACAGTAGATCATCATGGGGGAAAAGGCATGACCTTTCAACTTCAGACCCAGGGCCTGAGTCGCCCGTGCTTTGGGTCTATGCCATCATGCCAGCCGGTGTACTCGCCTCAATTACCGTCATGACCAATATACATTCTTTGGGACAAGCTTTAATTAGATGTTCCGCGAACGCTGTAATTTTAAAAGCTTAGGGAGCAGCGAGGCACACACACACACACACACACACACACACACACACACCTCTGGCACTACACGAGAACTGATGCAAATGATGCGCAGTTTTCGCATTCTCTGGGACATCATGACTTCTCTTGCATCCGTCAGCGAGGTTCATTTTACCTTCGGTCAGGACCAGATTTAATACACACGACGTTTGGAACTGTTAAATAAAACCTTTTTTTTTTCCTTTTCCTTAACTACTCGTTCTAAAATCCTCTTTCTCTTCGAATATACTAGTGAGGAGAACCCACCAACTCCTCTACAGGGGGCGGGTTAGGGCGGCGCCTTGCGGGACACTCTGAGCTTCTGGGGTTTACAACAGGGCTATGAAGTTTTGCCGATAACCAGGTGTAGGATGAATGTCGCGTGGAGCGGCGGGCGACACTCACCAGCCTCCCTACTTATCGCTGTCTCATCAAGCCGTAAAGACCCGTGGCTGTCGCTGTCGGTGGGTACACGACAGAGGCTTTGTCTACCACTTCCTCCTGCCTCCTGGATAACACCTACGACTATATTTCGTCCCGTCCGTATCATCATCGCAAAGGGACTGAAGCTAGTCGACTGCACCAGGTGTAGAGTGTTCGATGGCAAAAACCTTTTCTTCTGTCCTTGTACAAAAGAAAGAATGTACTTCGAGGAAGCACTCGCCTTGAAGGTACACACACACACACACACACACACACACACACGAACACACACACAAACACACACACACACACACACACACACACACACACACCCTGTCTCATCATAATTCATTTCCCATGGTCATCCGCGACAAACGCTGCTCTTACGTTGCTTAATAAGTACTGGCATATCGAAGGCTTGACTATCGCTCACGGCTGAGGAGCATAGCGGCTCGTGCCTCAGCTGATTAATTAATATTTATTTCACTGTTAAAACTGGCTGATAATGATCACAACTCGGAATTAATCTTCTCCGCCTGTCCATTCAAAATTTACTGAGCATAAACGTCCAGCTTGTTAGGGCAGATGAAACTTCACTTATTCTGTAATCATGAGTCTTAATGACTCACCCGATTCATCTAACACCACAGGTTGAGAATGATGACTCAAGTGTCTGGGAGGAGCCTCCTGCCCTTAAAGGACGTCTTTAACTTGTTGTATACAAGTGTAGCGTCAGAAGTGTCTGGGAGAAAATCAGAGCCAACGAAAGTCTTTCCTCCCAAGTGCTGATTCGAACACTTGCTCCGTATAGAGACACTCAAGTCTTGGTCTCATACTTGTGACTCATTTGCATGTAAATGGCTGAGTGCTTCAAGTACACCTGCATAAGTTTGAGCGGACTGAGCATTCCGTAACTAAGGCCAAATCATCCCTCGGGTTTTTCTTGCTCCATTCACGACAAAAACAAGATGCGGTCGGAACGGCGACGTGTCGAGTTTTAAGGTTTAGCTAACGTCACCAGCAGGAGAGAACAGGTCCTCCAGTGGTCCCACCTTCAGGAGAGGCAGGACTGCCGAGCAAAGGTAAATACAATGTATCTCATGACTCATCTCGACGGTTCTTCTGTGCAAGAGGGGGAAGAAAAAAAGTTATTTGTCGTTCACGATTGTCATCAGCTTGCTGTGTAGTTGTCGACCTAATGGCCGTATCATATGTCCTGGCTACTTACCTTTCATGCCGGTAGCCATGTTCTCTACCAGCGACCACTGCGTGTACTGTGTAAGTCTGGCTCTTCGTCCAGCTACCGTTCCAGTGGCCGTTTACTTTTCCACTGCTGCTTAACGGCTCGTATAGCTAGCTATCGCGCTAGTGGCCATACACTATTCTCTTACTGGTTTGCTCTACGCATACAGCTATCGTTCCAGTGGCCATACACTATTTTTTCTGTCCTGTTTGGCAACTCATAGAGCCATCGTGTCAATGGCCTTACAGTGTTCCAGTAGTGTTTGGTTACTTCTACAGGTCAATGACTGTAAACCCTTCCAGTTCTGTCTGACTACTCAACTAGCTATCGTGTTTATAACCGCACACTGTTCCAGTATTGTTTGGCTATTCATTTAGCTATCGTCACAGTGGCTATACACTCTTCCACTACTGTTTGGCTACTCACCCAGCTATCGTGCCAAAGGCCGTATACTTTGCTAATAAGAAGAACCGAGTGAAAAGCCTTCCTATATCATATTCATAAATGGCATTTTTTTTTTCTTTTTCAGCTTCCATCCTTTCTGTATTTTCCCACGTTAACGACAATGAAGTCAATGTATTTTGTGAGTAACTTTGAAAACTTCAAATCCAGCCAAGTGTGTGAGTGTTGGTCTGGGGTCTAGCTCCTCCCTGATGACTCGACTAGCGTGCACTACAGCTGCAACTAACCGTACCATCTGCTCGCTGGTATAAACTCATCGTCTCTCTCGTTGACTCTTCGTTACAGAGCGACCAAAGCTGTTCTTCTCATCTCCTCTTGCGAACTTCAGACACACCAGTTTACCCTCACACTCGGAGACACATTCCTCCAGACTTGAATTAAGAAGTTAAGAAGTTTGGCTTTGTATTTTTTTAAGAACCCTGGCTCGAGTTCCTCTCTCCAAGACCTGTTAGGCGTCCATGCAGACTAGTCTATAAATGTTAGAACAGACTAACTCCTGTCTCTCTCTCAGCAGCTACGAACTTGAACCTTTAAAGCCAAAAGTCTCAGATTGCATTTCCACTCTTCGCTTTACTCTTCTTGAATTCTGGCATTTATACATATATGCTTTACCTAAGACCTGACCTCGGCAAGAGCTTTTGCCTATGTGCGGAGATAGGCATCAGGTAGCCAAGCCCCTCAGTGGAACGTCTACTGGCCCGGTAATCTAATGAGCAACGCGTTCCGATCACTAAGGTGGTAACCCCGAGCGGGTGTTCTGTCTTCGGTAATTACAGTCGGGCGGATGTATATGTAGCAATCAAGGTATTTTAACATTAGCCAAGTGGGCCGCTTGCCGGCCTCTTGCCAGACCATATCGCTACCCCAAAACTTAAGGACCGTGCGTGCTTAAAACTGATTATTTCTCTTTAAATTATCGTTCAATAGAGCAGATTCTCGACTAGTTTTCAGTCTCAGACGAAAAAAAATATATAAATGGAATGATTACTCATTCTAGACTATAGTTTTGATGAATTTAATGTTCATGAATATATATGATTAGTTAAATCTTTTTTTTTCGTAGTGGAAGTGGCCTCAGCCCTAAAGGGGGTAAGGGGGAGTAGGGAGTAGGGCACAACCCTTACGAAGACAGAGGTCAGTGTCTCATTCCCTACAAGGCATAGGGGAGTGCAAGGGGATGGACAGATGGCAGGGACCTGATAGTCCCTGATGAGGTTATCTACAACTGGACCTCGTATACTGGGGAAGGATCGGAACTTAAATCAAGTCTTCACTGTGTCCTGCGAATTCTCTGGCAACGTAAAGAAAATGGAAAGAAAAAAATTATAAATTCCAAAAAATTTAATTCGAATCTAGGAAATTTCCTTTACAGTAATGACAAGAATTTTAAAAAAAACAAACTTGGAGAAAACGTTCAAAATTTGTTGACTTTTTTGATCATGAATGTAAGTTTTTTTTTCATTTATTGCCTACAATTCAAGATTTTCCATTGTGCGTTTTTATATGGATGTTTGAACCACATAAAAAGACGTTGCCTATATACGCATTATATAAACCCCATAATTGTTCTTGTCTGCATTGCAACATAAAGGCTTTTATTACTGCTGCTGTATATCAAATGGCTCTGTTACACGACCGGGCCGCTACCGCATCGCATAAATACCACTGTATCGCACAGCACCCTCAATATATCGACGTACATAGCACGAAGTATAGAGCAAACACGCTCTATTCGGGTCATTAGATGCAATATACCTCATTCATGCCATCATCCCCCAGTCATCTTCGGCACTGTTTTCATGGTGGTAATCTCGACTGAGTGCAGTTCTCTTTTGAGGTATGAGCCATGATCAATATTACTTTTGAGATGAAGATTAATATTACTCTGAGCAAGGACCCTCACTGAAGATCAATATCACTCGGAGCAAGCCCCCCCCCCCCCCCCGTAACTGGTGATTAATGTTACTCTGCGCTGAGGATTTATATAATCGAAGCAATCACCCCACCTGATGATTCACGTTACTCTGAGCAAACACTGTCGCTGAGGATTAATATTACTCGAGTAAGCACCCTCCCTGAGGATTAATATCACTCGAGTAAGCACCCTCCCTGAAGATTAATATCACTCGAGTAAGCACCCTCCCTGAAGATTAATATCACTCGAGTAAGCACCCTCCCTGAAGATTAATATCACTCGAGTAAGCACCCTCCCTGAAGATTAATATCACTCGAGTAAGCACCCTCCCTGAAGATTGAAATTAATCTGAGCAAGCACCCTCGCTGATGATTCATATTACTCTAACCAAGAACCTGCCCTAGAAGATTAATATTACTCTGATCACGCTCCCTGCGTAAGGATCAACATCTAGAGTAAGCGCTGAAGATTTATATTACTCAGGCCAAACACCCTCGCTCAAGGTCCTTCGACGTAAGTATTACCGTCCGTCCGTACACACAAAATGACGGTAATACCATAGCAAATGTCAAATCATGTCTTACATGACGGCTAGTTCCCTGGAGGGGTTGAAGAGGCGCGGCAGCTGGTCAAGCTGCTGCTGCTGCTGCTGCTGTTGGCCTGAGGGAGAGAGAGAGAGAGAGAGAGAGAGAGAGAGAGAGAGAGAGAGAGAGAGAGAGAGAGAGAGAGAGAGATTGAACTCGACAGTTCGAAAGGCAGACGAAGGTAAGAGACCTGACGGGACACGGGCAAAAGGCCTACCTGGAGGAGAGAGAGAGAGAGAGAGAGAGAGAGAGAGAGAGAGAGAGAGAGAGAGAGAGAGAGTTAACGAACACGTGACTAACAGAAACAAAATGAAATTCCAGAAAATCAGACTGAAGAGCTAAAACACCAAATCAATTAACAAAACAAAACAAAAAAAATATCGAAATGATGACGCAAATGAAATGATTATCCGGTATATCAAAACAGTGTGTAAATAGAAAAAGAAATATATGACATGACTGACTCTTCCCCTCCCCCAACCCAACACACACACACACACACACACACACACACACCGTGCTGAACAACCGACCAATCCCAGAAACACCGCTAGGCGCGTGCCAGGGTAAGAACCTACATAATAGCATAGTATTTACAGCTAAATGTTTGTGTAGGGCGCTCGGAACGGCTCCTCGGGGAATCTGAGCCTTTATGGTATGTAAAATGTTTAGTGTAACTGTTTCTAAGAGTGGGGTTGGGAAAGCATAGGTATTTGAGGTGCTAATAACTTATAGCCACTCCCTCGCCTCTACCCAGGGGCTGATGATGGAGTGGGCGGCGTTGCAATGATACAAATGATCCCTTTTCATTAAAATCTCTCCCGTTCTCCTGAAAGTCTTCGAACTGAACCTAAGACCGGAAGAATAAGGAAAATAATCATCTAAGTTTCGTCTCATCTTTAAAAGAGGATTTTTCAAAAACTGCCCAGATATTTACGAACGTAATCCCAAGGTGAAAAGTTATCTGATACTTTCTAATTACTTTATACGGAGGAGAATGTCAGAGTTGAGGCAAAGGTTGAACGAAGCCTCAACATTTTCTGCTTTGACCTTTGCCAGAGGAGTGGTGGTCGGATGTTTGTCATTAGCTACGTCTGAGTGGACGTGTGGACGTGTGGATGTGTGGATATGTGTGTGTGTGTGTGTGTGTGTGTGTGTGTGTGTGTGTGTGTGTGTGTGTGTGTGTGTGTGGATCTCACTGTCCTTCGAGATGAGTGTCTTCTCGTCATGTACGGGAGCCTCGGGGCTCCTAGCGACGTAGGTACTGTGTCATGCATCATGGACTCGTGGTTGGTGATAGAGGAAACGATTTACTGAAGGATAGGGAATTAACTCTATGTCCTTTTGCAGGAAGGGGGTCTTCTCCTCGCCATCTACGGGAGCCTGGAGGCTCCAAGGATACTGAATATAGTGTCATATGTAGATGCAGAGTTGGTTGACGACGCAGTCGAGTTCGTACAGGATTGAGTTCTTCGATTCATCAAGTCTTTGCCTCACCGTGTCAGCTCATAGTTCTCGTCTCTAAAACCTTTTCCAAAGAACATTGTGTTGACCTTAGGCACGCGAGCGTGGCTGACCACCACTAACCTGCTATGATCCAATCAGATGATGGTTACATAGGCTGCAGCTATGATCCAATCAGATGATGGTTACATAGGCTGCTGTGATTCAATCAGATGGTGGTTACATAGGCTGTTATGATCCAATCAAATGATGGCTACGTTCTTGAAGAATCATCTTCATCCAGCTTTGAACGAAATGTATAAAGGACGCGGACAGGCTCGATAAATTTTGTGAATTATATAAAGGAAAAATGAAAATCTCTTTATGTAACATAGGAAAATCATGCATGGCGAGCACCCGCATAATTACCTCATCAATCCAAGTTCTTTGAGCAATTGAAGAGACAAGTTTGATAGTCTGAGTAATAACGTGCACGCACGCGTGCACGCACGCACACACACACACACACACACACACACACACACACACACACACAGTGCGGCTTAAGCTAGTGTGTCTGTGTGTGTGTGTGTGTGTGTGTGTGTGTACATCTTTGAGTAAAGACGTATCCACAAGGTTAAGAGCCGAGGCAACACGAGTGTAGAACTCTCTCTCCGTAGCACACAAACAGTAATCACACACACACACACACACACACACACACACACCATCGGTTGTGTATGGGTGATGCAAATAATGGCAACATTCGGCCCAGTCCGGTTAACTGGAGGGTGGATAATAAGGGATAATTACCTGATATCCTTATGGAAATTCTGACTGAAGACGAGGTACGTGGTTGGGTAAGGTGAGCCCAAACGCGCCATTGAGAAACCACCTGATATTACGATGGGAGTAGGTGAACCTGGTATTTATGGATGCACGCCATATACCTGTAGCTCTGCCTTGGTAACGGGGAGGACCTCTCAACCATTTCTCCTGCGTGGTCGACTCGTTTACCTTTCATAGTGACCGACGTGGTTCGGGGAGACATACCCTCAACGTAAGAATCTCAGGTGCAGAGATAATGGGATACGAGACATATAACGTAGTTATTATCATCTTTTGTGTTAGGTGAGAGGGAGTTTTACACTCGTGTTGCCCCGTCTCTTAAACTTGGATACATATACGTCTTCACTTCAATGTGTGTATTTACACACATACCACAGCCGAAAAGCTCCCCCAAGTGTTTCCAAACCTGCCTCTTTAAGGACAGAATGGTTATAAAATGCCACAAATTCGGTATTCTAGGGAAAAAGAAGGTATCATACAGGGCAATCCCCGAACATGGAAATCCTCTGCATTGAGGATTGTACAACATTGATGTGAATATAGGAATGTTTAGGGGTTGAAACTCAAATCCTTTCAGGGTTGAACACTGTTGAAGGAACTGGGGTCAAAATATAGGAAAAATAAAAGCAAAGTTACAGAGGGTATAAGAAACTTTGAGTCTGGTAACTCAATTAGAAACTGGGAGACACAAGCTCCACGTAGGAAGCAGTGAGAGATTTAGGACTACAGCAGAGACGACACCACCACTGGGGCGGACACGGTGGTGGCGAGTATGTGTGAGATTTGATTGTGTAGAGGGAGGCATCAGCCTTTGACTACTACGTTTCAGAGAGATGGGAGATGTCGGTTTCAGAGAGAGATCAGGGAAAGAGACTGATATCTTACAGGGCCGAGGTTGGATGTGAGACCACAAAATGTAGCAGAGATGAACGGACAATGAGCCAGGCAAGGAGAGATGAGGTGTGAATCCCAGTCGCCTCAGTGATGGCTATTAAGAAGGGGCTCTGGGAGCCTCCCAGACTACCTCAACCGTGGCGCTGTTCCAATTTGGCACCGGGACAATCACGGGGATATTCGAGGTGGACCACAAGGATTCTTTACTGTGAGTGAAGAAAGAGCTCTGTGAAGTGTGCTGTCGAGTGTGATATGTGAGAAGGAGAGAGCGTGAGTCTGTAGATATGGATGCCAAGAAAGGGAAACGTACAGCTGACTCATTACGTCGCCATCACAATCCTTCCAGTACCTGGGAGATTGTACCTCCCTAATCCGGTTTTGCCTAGTGACTATACTACTCACGTTCCAGTACCTGGGCGATTGTACCTCCCTAATCCGGTTTTGACTAGTGACTATACTACTCACGTTCCAGTACCTGGGCGATTGTACCTCCCTAATCCGGTGTTGCTTAGTGACTATACTACTCACTGGAGTACACACAGCACAAAAAAAAAAAAAAAGCTTGATTTGAGAAATTGTGAAATTACTATCTTTCATTCACTTGGGTTGATAAGTGAGAAATGATACGTTACTTAAAGAAACAGGATTTGTTCTGTCGAAGCAACACAATGGGAGAGGCGGTCTCCTGTGTAAGCGGAAATGTGGTAAAAAGAATTCCTTCATCTCAGCAAGAAAGACTAAATCATTTTGCAACTATAGATGAAGTCAGATTTGACAAATGTACCAAGTTTGATGAAGTTTATTGCGTTTCACAAATTTATGATGCTTGAAATCATCAGAATTTACCACGTTCGACAGATATGTTTGGTTCATACATTCTCTTCGCGGGTTTCATAGAGTTACATACATTTATCACATTTATTATCATCAGTTGGAAACACACAACGTATCAAGTAAAACCGAAAGAATTTATCCCTCTGGGGTAAAGCCAACCCCCCTTTCTATTCCTTCTCTTTTCCTAGCTTTCTCTGATCCATCCTCCTAGCCTTCGTCCCATAACTGCCTAAGCCACTATGAAACCCATCCCTCCTATCCTATCATCCTATGCCCGATTCATCCACTCTGACCAACCCTGCTATCCCTCATCCCCGAATTCAGTATAAACCTTTTATTCTCGATTTATTTAACCAAGTTATTATCGTTGTTATCTTTCTTACTGCCTTTATTCTGCCCTTCGTTTCCCCTGCAATGTCCGTATTTACAGATAAGTGTTTTCGATTCTATTTCCAGTTCACAAAATCGTGGTTTCCCTTGTTCTTTTCGGGTATCATAGATAAAGGAGAACGCTTAATTTATATTAGTCTTTATATATATATATATATATATATATATATATATATATATATATATATATATATATATATATATACATATATATATAAGACATATATACAGAAACAATATTAACAATAATGATCATGATAATAATGATAATATAATAATAATAATAATAATAATAATAATAATAATAATAACAATAATAATAATAATAATAATGATGATAATGATAATGATAAACGCTATTATCATTACTATTGTCATCAATATCTTCATTAATATCATTATCATTACTATCATTATTGGTGGCTGTAGAAGCAGTAGTATTTTCATAATGCCAGTAATAATAAAGATAATGATAAGATATCAATTATCATCATTGTTATCATCATTAACATCATTACCATTGTTAACATCATGAGCGTTTATCATGATCATTACTATTACGATAAGAAGGAAATGATACGATCAAAAATGCTGATAATTACATCAGCAATAATTATGAAAGTATTTCGCGTGGCGAACAATACCGGAATTCGGTCACTTTCACTCGTGATATCCATGAAGTAACTCAGACATGACCACCCAACTGAGGCCCAGGAAAAGTATCTATCACCCAGCCATCCAGCTGCGGCTCAGGAGAGTAACCATCATCACCAGATGGTCGCACGCAAGGGAAGAATACTTCTATTTTCATGGATTACCAGGACGAAAATATAGCCCAAACAAGCGTAAAGCCAGGTCTTCAAACCCTACCAAAAATGCCCAATGCTTATATACATGTCTTCGAGATAACATCAGATAATAACATCCTATATTTGTCCACATACCGACAGATACTTTCCACTTTCTTTTTTCTCTAGAACACACCAACCGATCAACAGTCATTCTCTCTCTCTCTCTCTCTCTCTCTCTCTCTCTCTCTCTCTCTCTCTCTCTCTCTCTCTCTCTGAGTTTTGCGTGTTAGGGGTTCACAGCTGGCTGCCTGCACTCCTGGCCTCAAGGAAGAGCCACGGTCGGGCTCAGGTCATACCTGTTTTCAAGCATCAAGGATTGGTCAGCTTGATATATATATATATATATATATATATATATATATATATATATATATATATATATATATATATATATGCAGAAATATAAAGGAATACAAACAGTAGCAGCCCGCTGGGTGCTACGTAAGCTGTTTGCGACAGAGGCAGAAATGTAAAATGCGTGTAAACACGATTTGCAAAGCAATACCAGTACACTTACGTATATAACTATGGAGGCGTACACTGAGAACGGTAATAGTGAAAACTGCTTATGAAACAGGCCTGTTCAATCACCATTTACAATGCCTATCATTCAATCACTGTACTCTTCCCAACTCTAGTCCCAAAGAGATATTGTAACTTCAGAATATATACACCAGTTGACATTTCTAAGTTCTTCAGCCCCAGGATCGTCACATTATACCCACAATTTCTATTCCATTATAAAGATTAAGTCTGAACAACACATGTTATAAGAAAAGAACATTTCATTCAAAGTACAGGTCTGGCGCAACGTTACCTAAGGGATGAATGTTGATGGTATACGCAGAATACGACTGAAATCGTCTCTGGCCGACGTATTCCTCTTCTCACATCACCCTCTCTGACCTCCGACCACGGAGAAAAACTCCCTCGCCAACCCTGGCTCAAACCCTCCTCATTCCTTCTCGGACGAAGCCTCGCTCCCTAAGGCTTTACATCGCGCTTCCCGAAGCCTCACATCTCGCTCCCCGAAGCCTCGCATCTCGCTCCCCGAAGCCTCGCATCTCGCTCCCCGAAGCCTCACATCTCGCTCCCCGAAGCCTCACATCCCGCTCCCCGAAGCCTCACATGTCGCTCCCCGAAGCCTCACATCTCGCTCCCCGAAGCCTCGCATCTCGCTCCCCGAAGCCTCACATCTCGCTTCTCTTGCTTTAACCTTTATTACGCGATGGTTCCAATGGCAAGCCACCTCGCGCCTTAAAAGTCTTGAGAACTGATCCACCTCGTCTATAGGTTGGGCGTTGCCATAATGTTTCTGTAGCCTGTCATGTTATTAGCTAACTTCTGTACAGTGTTATTGAGCTGGCCATAAATCAACATGGTCACCGTATGGCATTTTCTTACCCTCATAAATTTTCCAGTTTATCTATCATGCTGTTTTCATAATTATGTAACTTAATCTAATGTACTGTGAAGTTTCGTTATGCTATCATAAGATAACGTCCTTGAAAACCGAAACGAGATCATAAAACTACAAAAGTAAAGATTTTGTTTACGATTCTCGACTTTTTCCCTTCCACTGCTGGGTTGAAGCACCTTTTCCGCCATGCTAACCCCACACTTTTTCTATCCCTCCATCCCCACCGTCATTGACCTCCCAGCATCCTCACCATGACGCCATCTCAACCTCCACTCTTCTAACACCCTCTCTCCCTTTCTTCATCCCCAGCATCGCGATGACAGCCCTCATCAGCCATCCCCCAGACACACACACACACACACCATACCATCCTTCCTACCTTCCTTCCTTCTCCCTATCATCACCTTAGCCCTCCCCCCTTCACTCCATCTCCCGGATTCTGCCGCTGTCTTCGTCACTCACCCCCTCACCGCACTCCTCCCCTATCCCATTTTCCACGTAAAATAAGACGTACGCACGGTCGACGAGTCAGTGGGCTCGTGCCGGCTAGCCCCCTCGCCGGACCATGTACCCCGAAATTGCAGTTATTATACATTAAACGAGGAGTTTCCCCTGAATTTACTCCCCCGGAGAGGAGAAGGGACTCCTCGGCGGCGGAACATTAGCGATGCCTCGCTGATGACCCCAGCGAGATCTCACCCGGTGATACAGACGTCCCTCTTCCACCCCACCTATCCCGAGCCACCCGGCCGAACCCACCAGTGCCTGTGTGTGTGTCTCTCTCTCTCTTTCTGCCAGCCTGCCTGGCCTACGTTGCCCCGACCACCGAAATGGAGAGAAATGAGAGAGAGAGAGAGAGAGAGAGAGAGAGAGAGAGAGAGAGAGAGAGAATGAGAGAATTATTCATAGAGCGGCAATAAGCCAGCTGTGATAAAGAAGATGTTAGTAAGTAAGTAAGTAGGTAGGTAAGTAGGCAAGTAAGTAAGTAAGTAGGTAGGTAAGTAGGCAAGTAAGTAAGTAGGTATGAAAGTAAGTAAGTAAGTAAGTAAGTAAGTAAGTAAGTAAGTGAGTGAGTGAGTTTCTTTTCAAAGCAGAGCTCGGTTTTCCTACAGGGATGGAGAGCTCTGTAATGGCTAATATGAGGGATAAGTAAGACAGTCCCTCACATGAGGGTCCAGCCTTGCCGAGCAATTACCATCTCTCCAGGTCTTGCCAGCATACACCGTGAGGCCGTCTGGGCAGAGCACTCACGGACGGGGGAGTGAGGAACAATTATTACACATATTTGCTATCATGAATGTCAATATTATCTATAATTATTATCATTATTATTATTATTATTATTATCATTATTATTATTATTATTATTATTATTATTATTATTATCATCATTATTATTATCATTATTATTATTATTATCATTATTATCATTACTATTATCATTACTATTATTATTATTATTATTATTATTATTATCATTATTATTATTATTATCATTATTATCATTACTATTATCATTACTATTATTATTATTATTATTATTATTATCATTATTATTATAATTATCATTATTATTATTATCATTATTATTATTATTGTTATTATTATCATTATTATAATTATCATTATCATCATTACTATTATCATGATTACGTCTATAATTACATTTATGATAATAATCACTTATCATTTTCTCATCACTTGCTGTTTTTAACATCATAACAATGTACAATAACATACTTATAATCATAACCACCATCATTTATCATCAACATCACCATTCAGTCAACAAGGACCACAGCAAAACACAAGGATCTGGCCACACAGGACCAGTCTATGCGTCCCTCTCATATGGAACGAGGACATGGCACTTGCTCCATCTCCCTCGACAATCCTCAGACATCAATAGCTTCCAGCAGTCTGCCAACGGACTGTGAACGTGTCGATCGACCTCTCGTATCATCTTAACCAATTCCCCCGAGATTTCGTAAGGGGAGAAGAACCATACATTCGCAACTTGACGAGACAATAGCTCAAAAACTCCGCGAAGAACCGACCCTCTAGGAGATATACATGGGTTATAATGATATGTGGCCGGCTCGTAACCCTGGTCTTGGGTCAGCCGAGGTCAGTCATGGGCGGGGCGCCGAGGGCAGAGGAGGAGGAGGAGGCGAAGGAGGAGGAAGAGGAGGAGGAGAAAGATGAGGAGGAGGAAGGGTCAGAGTTGGGTGGGTCTCCCCACAGATAAGCCGGACTGACCCTTATAAGATAGCAAAGGCGGTGGGGTCGCTGTGGGTAGTGGTGGGGTGATTGGGGTAGTGGTGGGTGGTGGGGTGATGGTGGGGAGTTAGAGTGGGTGGGCTGGGGGAGGAACTTATCATCTGTCACTGGCCACAGGTAATGGTGATTATTAGGCAATGTCTGGCGTGGAGAACACCAGCACCTTTACCATTCAGTCTAATTTGATTTTAAATGACGGCTGACCTGAGCGTAACACTGATTTACTCAGATTCTTTTTGTCTTCTTATTCATAGGTATTTACATGTGTGTGTATATGAACGCACGCAAATGTACATATATATATATATATATATATATATATATATATATATATATATATATATATATATATATATATACACACACAACATACACATATAGACACACATGATCAAAGCTGGCAGCATCCATAATTCTAATATACTGTATGGTAGGTAGAGAATGTTTAAGTGATGGGGGGCCCCACGAGCTCAAAACTCTCTCTCCATACAGTCCATATGGGTAATTACACACACAGCTTAGGCTGGTGTGTGTGTGTGTGTGTGTGTGTGTGTGTGTGTGTGAACACAGGAGAAACGACAAGGTGCCAGGATGTGAGACGAGGCAACACGAGTGTAGAAAATCATCTGCCCGTAAAACACAATTAGTAATCAGAAATGACACACGTCCTTATGAAGATGACAGACTGATCATACAGACAACGTTGAGGTTCACTTCCGTATAAAAAGAAGACTTCACGGACCTCTGTGGTGTAGCGGTTAGCGTTACTGACCGTGACGCATTCACGGACCGTCCGAGGTCGAGCGCATTAGGTTACAATCCTGGTTGCGGCAGTTGGTCCACAGTCAACGCAGCTGTTCATCCTCCCTTACGGGGTTGGTCGATAAATTAGGTACCAGGCTTAAGCTAGGGTATATACATAACGTTAATGAGATATCCTTGATTAGGACGGTCAGTTGCCCGTGGCGTTTCACTGAGCATAAAAGATAAGGAATGAGGGGCGTCTCTAGCGACAGGTAGGCCCGCCCACGACCCACGTCCCTCCGTCTCTTCCTTTCGCATCACTGTTCTTCCTGCCTAGGATCACGCGGCCTAGCTGGCGAGGCGGGAGATGTCTGGTGGCAACATGGGAGGATGTCACTGCACGCTACTCGAACTGGCTCCTCCTCTCTCCTCCCCGTTGCATCCTGGTTTGTAAAGTGAGAAATGCAACCTTCCTACAGTACCTCTTTACTTCCTCCCACTTCAAGACCTTCTCTCAAGATACTATCCATTACAGTATGACCTCCCCTACAAAATCAACTTCCTTCACCATCACCTGCCACACAGGATTATCTCCTTCTACAACACCATCAGCCACAATGTATAATTTACCCCACAACAGCTGCTTCCTCTCTTTACCTCGTCCCACAACATTACTACACCTATCCATCTTTCACCCCTGCCTTACACGTTACACTCCTCCCCTACACATCTAACCCCTCACCCACACATCTTAACCCCTCACCTCCTCTTTCCATACATCTCACACGTCACTTACACACCTCACCGTCCCTCGCACGCTTCACCCCTCCCTACACACCTCACTTCCCCAAACACCTCTCCTACACACTCCAACCCCTAACCTACACACCTCACCCCCTCCCACACGCACGCACACACACACACAAACCTCACCCCTCCCCGTAAGCAACCCATCCCTCCCTCCCCGGACAATCTTCCTCACAACACCCCCCTCCCATAACACTTCCCCTCCCCCACCTATTAACCCTCTGCCACTCTAACAACTCTGACAAAAAGGTCAAGAAAACCCGAAACTCAAAGCCCAGTAATTCTAACCTTTGCATTCTCGGCTAATGATCATTAAATCTCAAATTTCAGTGATGTAATTAAACCTAAAAACGGCCGCATTCCCCCCCTCCTCCCCTTTAATTCGTCGCTGATAACAAGCAATGGTAATGGATTGGGGACGGTAATTGGTGTATTAAAGAATATACAATGTACCTGTGGCGAGGGGCAGTGAGCCTGTGGTGGTGGAGAGAGAGAGAGAGAGAGAGAGAGAGAGAGAGAGAGAGAGAGAGAGAGAGAGAGAGAGAGAGAGACGGGATGTGTGTGTGTGGGGGAGGGGGGAGAAAAGAGGAGGGGAGCTGTATTGGCAGAGATTCCAAGCTGTGGAGGTGCATTATGGGTAAGCAACGTGTGTGGCCGCCTGGGGAGGGTATAGGTGAGGGTGGAGTGGGGGTCGGGGCGGGATCGGAGGGGAGGAGGGCGGGCGGCAGAGGGAGGGAAGGAGGGAGGGAGGGAGGTCAGGTGGTCGAGGTCATGTAGCCGCCAGCCAGGATCATCATAATGACCACAGTCGTCGCAACAAGCACCATCATCACCAGCCACGATGCCCTAATCATACTCTTGCCCGGGGTAATTGCCGATTAATTTGAATATCATTAATGTCGCCGTTACTTAATCTCTCTCTCTCTCTCTCTCTCTCTCTCTCTCTCTCTCTCTCTCTCTCTCTCTCTCTCTCTCTCTTTTTTGAGGGGGGTTTAGGGCTCTAGGGGGGTGTACTTCAGACCCAGGGAGGCAAAATGGTGATTCGCCAACGCGAGAAATTCTGAAAACGGAGACCAATGATCGCTATGTACATATATGTAGTTCTTCATGTGTGTGCCTGTCTCTCTTGGCACTTGTAGTTCTACACACTTATGTGTCGGTGTATATGTCTTTGCACCTATACAGATGGACAGACAGACAGGTAGATATATACTTATAACCATTATATATATATATATATATATATATATATATATATATATATATATATATATATGACAAAAAAAGAAAAAAGTCTCTAGCTTAAGACAGATGAAGAATTTCAGACGGACGTACAGGGATCCCAAGACCTCGAAATACCAAAACACAAGAGACCAGACGAAGTGGACGTTATGATTAGCAACGAACCTCTGGAGAGAGAGAGAGAGAGTGGGGGGATAACTACGAACGTATAAGTCATATCAAGCAGGACCCACGAATCCCATAAGGATAAAGGTCAGGGAGGGAGTTGACGTTAAACAAAACACTAACGACACCTGTTGAACAGAAGCCAAATGGCCCAAAAGACTGTGGAGCCCATCGCACATTGAGCGGATGGGTGCACTGGCCTCTACAGATCGAGGTGACAGTATACACACACACGGAGGACGGAAGCAAATGGTGAAGCTAGTACAGTGGAAGGAGTCAATCCGATTCAAGAGTTGACGCTGGACGAACGGGGGCGATGGATGTGACTGAGCGTGTTGCGCGTCTGGAATCCGGGCAGTGTGAGTGATGTGTCAATGTCTCGTGTCGAGGCTATGAAAAGGATGTGTCAACTGGAGGGAATGCATGAGAGAAAAGAAGAAAATAATTGAGATTCCGAAGTCTTATGCTGAAAGGAGAGAAGGAATTAGGAGGTATAACATAGGTTTTCGACAGGAGGAAATGAATGAAGATGATGAGGACTTTATGAAGAAGAATGATGTACAATCCAGACATGAATGATCTGTGGGTTACATGATAACCCTAAGTGGTAATTACAGTCACAGAAGGTGACATGGAATTGAGGATGATTGAATAGGCAGTTAGTAAGACGGGAATTAGCCGTCTCAGTGGTGATGAGTGAAATGATTGATGGAACTGAAGGATGGGCTGAGATCGAGGTGTGGCGCCGAAGTACAACTTGGGGACGAGGGATAACAGATGGCTGCCGACGGTGGCGAAAAGTGCAAGAGTTTGCGGATGGTTAGCTGCTAGTACCCAGCATAGACACAGGTCCACAGAAGCTTATATGTATTCTAAAATCCCATTGGAGGGAGTTCCTTACAAACCCACCATCTTTCCTATACTTTCCTGTTACTGCCTCAACCCACCACCTTCCGTCCAAGAAAAAAAAGTGCTTATCACCTTATAAGCCCGACGTACGAGAGATGTGGGCTCCCCTGCGGGATAAAAGTCGTCAAGGACAGATCTCAAGTAGTAATCCTCTGATAAAACATCTTTATGGACAGATCGTTTAATGGATGAGACAACTGAACGATTTTGAAGATTTACGATCATGGGGGGAAAAAAAAAGGCGAAAGAAATGCGTATATCAACTCGAAAATCTATCAACAGATGGCAGCAGTTCCAGAGCTTTTACGATATTACGATATCCATTAAAGGGTATTATAAAGTGTTTTTTACACCAGAGAAGCAGAGAATTTGTGGCTTAGCACCATTGTGGATTCAGAGCAGCGTCATATGTCGTGGATAAAAGGATTTAGAAAAAAAAAACCGATATCAAAACCGGATCGTCTGGGTCAACCATAGTCTTCACATTACCATAGTTCAGACTGTACTGAACTAATTCATAGTCTCTGTAATCATCTACTTCGAACTTTAATTAATGAATGAGGGAGAGGGTCGCTCCATGCCCACTGGTTACTCTCGCGTCATTAAACTAACCAGGGGCGCCCGGGGTTGAATGTAGGGAGCTGTCGAGGGGTGGCATTATGGAGGAGGAAGTAGGCGACGAGGTCTCGTATCAGATAAGAAGAGATGGGAGGGCGACTAAGGGAGTGGGAAAATCAAACCCAAGAAGGACGGAGAGGGAGGGGTAGCAACTCGAGGGCTGGTGAGAAGAGAGAGAGATTAACTATTCACAATCATCTGTCGCGTCAACAGCAAAAGTTATTGACAAAGTATCTGAAATTCTAAAGGAGTAGAAATGTCTAAAAAAAATCTTGTAAGGGAGATTTAATTAAATAGATTTTAAAAATGAGAAGTAATAGAACCTTATTTACATTCATAATCATTTGAATCATGTCTTATATAAAATATTGGTTCCCTTTCAAGAAATCAATCCAATTAAAAACGTCAAAATCATCTCTTTCTATACAGACTCGAGTGTGCGGAGAGGGGTTGAAAATTGTCTTCAAGATGCTGTGAACACAGGAGGGAAAGGGAGGCAAAGGCGAAGAAGAAGTAGAGGCAAGAAATGCGTCAAAAGCCGCAGGTGAGGCGAGGAGAGGTGGTTCGTGGGACGCTGAGGTGGAGGTGTAGACAGACAGTGGAGACTACTCGTTGCGTCTGCACGGCACCAGAGTCAGGCATACACATGGTAGGATCGAGATTGTCTTCCGCAACCTAACAAAACCACAAAACGTAACCTCGCTTAGGCTACCCTAATCTAACCTAACTTAGTATCGCACAAACACAAACAAATTCTATGGAAGGAAATCCCAGCCATGCTTCAAGAAGCCATGACCATCTCGATATAAGCGATCTTTGTTACTCCCCCGCTTGGAGGAGATGGCCGCCTGAGCTCTCTATTGTAGATACGTAACCATGAGAGCTTTGGCCTCGTCCACGAGCACTCGACACCCAAAACGTATGCTCACTCCGGCTTGTTCCTCCGGGATGAAAAGTTCCGACGAAGGGTGCGCATGAACACTCAGGTCAGCCGGGGTCACAGAAGAGAGAAGAAGGGGGGGGGGCCTCCAGAGGGTGCTGTTGGTGGTGATGGTGGTAGAGAGAGAGAGACCCTCTGGTTCCTCCAAGTGATTTAGTAACGTGTGGCGAAGAGAACTCTGGGAAGTCCAAAGTGTATGGATCGACGGTGATTAAGGCAGCTAATGGATCGGAGGGTTTTCTTATTTTTCACTTTCCTAATGTGTTTCCTGACGCTTCTTTCACATATGAAAAATATCCAGATACGTAGATAAGCCACGTCCTCTCCTTCCAGGTAATGACATATACCAGTAAAAAGAATCCACGGAGCTGATAATGCTCAATGCGAATACTCAATTAAATATCACTCACATCAAAATTCCTTCGGCAGTTACTTCGTCAGAGGAATATCAAGTGTTCCTCATGCTTCACTTGTTGCTGTGTTCAGCATCAAACTAACGCCTTGTATTACCCCTTAACGACGCCTGTAGTTGTAGACTAACAGCATTATATTCTATCACTGTTAAAGTCTCTGACACAACCTGAATCCTCGGCGAGTTCTGTAGCATCCCTCTTGGAAGATGAGGTAAGGATACCCCTGGTTCAACTGAGGTGTTGTCCATAGGCCGCTGTTAACTAAGCCTTCAGACCTGTATTTACTTTTATAAACCTCACCTCCTTGAAGCTATGATCCTAAAGCAGAAAGGATGAGGATTTTGCTGGGTCCTTTGGGCCTCTGAAGAGATGGTTTACAGGGCATCTCAAGTGGAAACGCGAAGACGGCCTCCCTCGTGTGTGAAAAATTACCCACACACATACATACCTACGCTTACATATGAAAGGCTGTGTAGATCATTCATTCGAACAGCGCATTACAGCACCTACGGTCATAAATCCAGACGGTGCTCAGTGTAAAGGGACGTGACAGCCGTTTACTTTCCTGTGACTGAATAGAGGACCACCCAGCCTTTGCCGGGTGACCCCAGGCCACCAGGCCAACGCTAAATACCCTGATACATCGGGTCTCGACAGTATTTCAGACGATCTGCACAAAAGTCCCCCCATTTGTCGATGCACCGGGGCCTCCCAAAGACCTCCCTGGCCAGGGAATGGCCCGTACCTCACCGCCCCTATTGTGAATTCCTGAAGGTGCAGACGTTTGACCGTAGATGGGCCTTGTCCGCCTTCGTCGTCCCTGTCTGCCTGCACGAGGGGTGGCGAGCCACGACATAAATGGTGAGGTTCGAAGTCCACTTTTTTAGGGAGAAGTTACGTAAAATCACTCTCGGGGCGCTGTTTAGCCACGCAGAATCACCATGTATCCGATTACTCGCCGCTTCACTGTGGTAAATTAATCCCTTCACCAATTTAACGGTATGATTCGTTCTATCACTTAGTTATATACTGGAGATGGTGATTACGGGGGCCTAGATTCAAGGGGGGTGGTTCACCTCGGGAGGTAGTCGCTGGAACTGAGGTGTCCAATTAACTCTCAAAAGGGGTATAATCCACCCTGATGATTGGTCGCTGTCTTGCATAATTCTGCGCGCTAATTGGAAGTTTTATGGGACAAAGCTCGATACTGATTGGATGAACCTGCGCCTAATTCTGAATATCAATTGGTTTATCCCGTGGCAAATTGTGAAACTTAATTACTTAATGATGTAGTAAATTAATATTACTGATTGGTCGCCCACCAGTGTCCATTCTCGAGTTTGAGTTGCTTATAGGGATCTGTATACATTCCTACTATATATATTGTATATATATAATGTATATCACGAAGAACATCACAACTGCACAGGTTCCTAAGCACGACATAACGACCATAGAACACGACGGTAGGAGCCTGGAGCACAACGGTACGACCCTCGAACACGACGGTACGAGCTGAAGCACGACAGTACGAGCCTCGAACACGACGGTACGAGCCTGGAGCACGACGGTACGAGCCTCGAACACGACGAGCCTCGAACGAGACGGTACGAGCTGGAGCACGACGGTACGACCCTCGAACACGACGGTACGAGCTGGAGCACGACAGTACGAGCCTGGAGCACGACGGTACGAGCCTGGAACACGACGGTACGAGCCTCGAACACGACGAGCCTCGAACGAGACGGTACGAGCTGGAGCGCGACGTTACGACCCTTGGATATGATGGCCTAGTCAATGACCTAACCCCTTCTACAAGCCAACTGCCAGGCCATCACTCCTAAGGCTCCCATACATCGTCGTAATAAAGAAACCTGTCATCCTGTCGTGTTCACAGGTCGTACTGTCGTCGTGATGAA
Source organism: Panulirus ornatus (assembly GCF_036320965.1). Classification (NCBI taxonomy): domain Eukaryota; kingdom Metazoa; phylum Arthropoda; class Malacostraca; order Decapoda; family Palinuridae; genus Panulirus; species Panulirus ornatus. Next base: position 11,413,615 of record NC_092270.1, read on the forward strand.
AGGGTTGAGACGACTGATTCCAGGTCGTGTTCGTGGTAGGTAATTTGCTGGATGTCAAGCCTATGAGAGGATGTCCCACGCCCTCATCCTGTGAGGTTAACAGATGGTACAACTTGACGAGGCTGTTATTACAATTAGCTAATTTAGGAGAATGTGAGCCAATCCTGTGACGAGGAAAGCTGTGTCAACGTTTCCTCATCATACCACCAAAAAATTTGCAAAAACTGAAAAGAATTATTTCAATATGAAAAGAAAAATATACAAGTGACTGGTACTTATGGAGATCAGAAAACTCTGATGGTACTGATGAATTGAAATGAAATGATATGTTATGTAGCATTTGACAAATGAATTGAATAATGAGGAAAAGAAAATGACTATCAGAATATTTCGTAATACTAAGAGAGAGAGAGAGAGAGAGAGAGAGAGAGAGAGAGAGAGACTTACAAGTACCCACGACGAGATCTTGCCCAAAATGGCAGCGTTGGCGCGTAGCGCTCACCCCAGGAAAAAAAAAATCTAGGGTTACAAAAGACGGATCGCGTAAGTTACGTACAGTGAAGCGTTCTGCTTGAGAGAGAGAGAGAGAGAGAGAGAGAGAGAGAGAGAGAGAGAGAGAGAGAGAGAAGAGAGAGAGAGAGAGGAAGGGAAAAAAAGATTCTGCGCTTAAATAAAAGTGTAGAGGCGAGGCGCAGGTTAGACGAGTAGGGTGGCCAGGCATGGGGAGTACGATGGAGCCGGAGAGGACGATGGAGCCGGGGATGGACGATGGAGCCGGGGAGGGAGGGCATACCAAGAGGTTAAGTGGAAGGTCAAAGTGGGTGAATATGTAGCTGAGAGGTGAGAGCTGGCGTGGGTGTAGGCGGATGTACGCCTGTCGAAGAGCTCGGTCGGGCGCATTTTTCTGGTCCAGTCCCCATAAGGTGAGGAGCTAGAGAGAGAGAGAGAGAGAGAGAGAGAGAGAGAGAGAGAGAGAGAGAGAGAGAGAGAGAGAGAAGACGAAGAAGGAGGAGGTGGAGGAGAAGAGAAAAGTAAGTGTTAGAGAGGAAGTCTACTTTAAAGGATCGTATATTTTGAGGAGGACTTTCTTCTTGTGGCTGAGCACCATGTCTTCTCGACCATAGCCTATGTCTTAGCAGGTATATTCTGAGGATTATGAAAAATCGTATCTGCAAATGCATGCGACATGCATGCATAATTTCCCCTTCTAGTCCTATGAACATAATCCCGCGGAAGTTGATGAAACAAAAAATGGGTAAATAACGCATTCAGCTCTCCAGAGCTAGTCACCCGGCCTAGAGAAACCCGTAAATAAGAGTATTTTGGTGATGTTATCATTTTCTTAACACTCTCAAATATTCAAGAGATTCACCATTCCCTTCTCCCTAGTCACCAGATGGGAAGGAGCTGTCTGGTTCAATCAAAGTGTTAAAAATGCAGTTTCTGTCTTCACCTCCTTCGAAATGTCCCTCCTCTCATTATGTTACAGTTTTCAAAATACTACAAATCATCCTTGTGATGACGCACACTTGCTGGGCGTCACCATATCTTCCATTCTATCCACGACTCCTCACATAAACAACGTCACAGAGCCTGCTTCCCAAAAGATAGGGGAGTTGTATAGGTGTCGTTAATTACTGCTCTTGTGAGCAATTCTGTCACGTCTATGATCTTATTCGTTCAAGTATAGGGTACTGCTCAAACATCTCGGTTGGCTCTTCTTACACCTAGTCACTGAACTCCTCCTCCAGCTCATTATTGGCTCCTCTTTCACCTCATTATTGGCTGCGCCTTTACCTCATTATTAACCAGAGTGGAATCAAGACAGACTTCTAATTAATTCCGTCCAACCATCCCTTTCTGTCCGCCGCAATGTTACTGTCCTCTCTCTCTTCTAAGGGCATTAGTCTGGCCACTACTCTCTCGTATGTGTACGCACCCCTGCCACCTAGGCACAGACCCCTAACTCGGGTATGGCTGCTGCTTCCCACTGTTTCTTTGTGGAGACCAGTCACACGAGGATAAACCGTTATACTTTCTTCTTCCCTCAAATAGGGAACCTATGGTAGTATCCTCCTTCTTCTTCCCTTCTCCTAATAATCCTTATATCTGTAGGGGTCAGGTCTACGTCCACTTAAGGAGCTTTCATCAATTTCTTCATTCCTTTTCTTACCCTATTTTCCTTTTACCCAAGATGGCCAAGGATAGGGTATGTCTTGCCCGCACCATATTGGTCAACGCAGAATAAAAGGATAAAATAAAAATGCAGTCCCAGGGTCTCCTTACATGGGTCTCCTACAGCTCCGAGGCTGCGCTCCAAGCGGGGTCAGGTTAAATTGGACTCCTCTGGGTAGGGAAGGTCCGCGACAACGCTGTGATCTTCCCGTCTGCAGACGATGATACAACCTCACCAAAGGGGCCTCCCTACCTGTGATGTAGCCTCAAACACTCAGAGTCCGGCAACACCTACACACACACACACACACACACACACACACACACAACACACATTATAAATTATATACATATATATATATATATAGGGGATAGGGGAGAAAGAATACTTCCTACGTATTCCCTGCGTGTCGTAGAAGGCGACTAAAAGGGAAGGGAGCGGGGGGCTGGAAATCCTCCCCTCTCGTTTTTTATTTTTTTTTTTTTTTTTTTTTTTTAATTTTCCAAAAGAAGGAACAGAGAAGAGGGCCAGGTGAGGATATTCCCTCAAAGGCCCAGTCCTCTGTTCTTAACGCTACCTCGCTATCGCGGGAAATGGCGAATAGTATGAAAAAAAAAAAAAAAATATATATATATATATATATATATATATATATATATATATATATGGGATGATAATCTAACATTTAATACGAATGAGATTGACTTTGCTAAATCATTAACATGGCAACAGGCTGCGAATGAATCATTAAGAATAAATTACTATTCAAACAACATGAAGGAGGAATCACGAAAGAAGAGCAAAAGAAAATAAAGAAATAAGAAGACACAAGATAACCCACACAATAGACATAAGGCTTGTGATGCTCTCTGCTTTAGGAGGAGAGTATAAGAGATGATGAAAGGGAGATCCGAAGCCAAACGAGGAACGTGTACGATAAGGGTGACGGGCATGAGAGGAGCAGCAACTCCTCATCATACAGGTACATCCGTCCCACTCTCGTCAAGCTTGGAGTTCTCGGCCCACGGAGGCCAAGGACGCTAATAAAAACCTTCGCTGCCAGGGAGGTGACTTTCCGTGAGCATAACCCACCCCCTTAACCTCGCCTCAGGGAATGTGATACACGTAAGGCTCGTTTGCGTAGGCCATATACATTTTGAGATTTGGCTGCACTCCGACATGATAGACGTATTTGGCTCGCCGGGCGATGATTACAGGGGTACGTTCCTTTTGGGCAAGATGGACGCGATGTCGTCGCTGGCGAGTCGCCCGAGTGTAAACATGGTAGTGCTGTAATAATGGTCGAAGCGTGACCTCTACAACCCGCCAACATCAATCGCCAGCTAAGCGGATTAAGGCGCGAGGCAATGTCCTTTTTCGCCCAGCTTACAACAGCCTGGTTTAGAGCTGGGTCCAGAGGGGGGGGGTCCGCACCCATGTAAAACGGGCTGCCTAAAGACGTCTGGGGAGAAGGAATTTATTGAATATTGAAAGGAATGATGGAATCAGTGACGTTGCCCAGTGGAATAAATTGTCGCAAGCCAATGGTGATGCTACAACGCTGCTCACAGACCCGAGTCTCTGTAAGCCGCGGAAGGAGCAGTATCTTTTTTATCACAGAATTAGTGGAGGAAAAGCTCCTTGGCTGGGGTACATCAGGAACGATAAAGGGAGGTTTGCTCCGTGCAACCTGGTAGTCAGCATGATCGTGGTACACAGGCTATGATGGAGTGCGTATCCAGGATTTGTACTTTATGTCGCGTCGAAATCTCCAAGCGGCCAGGTGGCGCTGGTTCAGTGCCTAGTGTGGGTGAGTGTAGTGGAGGTCAGGGTTAGGAGAATAGTGGTAGTGGTGGTGGTGGTGGTGGTTAGGACGGTACTAAGGTGGATAAGGAAACGAATTTGAGAGAGTGGTAGTGGACGATACTGTGATTGTAGCGGTGATGGTGATAGTAGGTATGGCATAAATGGTAACACAGAATGGTTATGGGATTAAGCGCAATGACGGTACTGGCTGTGAGTGATGTGGCGGTGAGCATGGTAACGCTGGTAGCCAGAAGTACGGTGGAGGTGCGGTGGATGTGGGTGGAATTGTCATGGGTACGAAGGCTGTAGCAACTGTTCCGTTAGTGGTACGACAGTGAAGTAATGGTACCAGTTCCGGCCAATGTTATCACCAGTAGGGTACCGGTGATAGTTTTAATACCAGTTGAGGTCCAACTGACGCTTGAGGAGGCGTGGTAATATAGTACAGAGGGTATGAGGTGTACAATCTTGGTGGCGCCGTAACCTAACATGCTCTTCGCCTATCGATTCATGGGAACTCAGTTGAACATCGTCAATTTATGATGTCAACATTTTACAGCAAGTGTAAACATTGAACCCTGGATGAGGTCCACGTTCATAATCTCTTACTGGGAGATAGCAGTTCATCTTGCCAAGGAAATGGATCTAAATTTACTATATTTACATACTCCGTATTATATCACTCAGTACATTCATAAAGTCAGTACCGAACTACCAGTAAGAAGTAACAGTGCCTGGAGTCCCACAGTGTTAGTATAACAAACAAGATGCTTTCATATTCCTCTAGTTCAACGAGCAGGTTAATACTATCATTATGTATTGACCACTAACTGTATTACTACCTTTACTGGAGCTGGTCTTGGATGTAATTGAAGCATCGTTATTTTTAGATTTCTTTTACGTCTTTTATTTACCGTTCCTTAATTACTGCACGTCAGTCACTTTTGTTTATCTATTGGCAGACTTGATCGATTATGTTCCCATAACGGTGTATATGAAATGAATAATTCATACTGTGTGTTTGCTATTCCAAAAAAGTAAATGATTGAGTTTCGGGCATCTGACAAGAGAATTCAGGGGCCCAAAGAAGGGATTTCAAAGGTGTGGCGAAGGGAATTCAGGGGCCCTGACGAAAGGAATTCGAGAGTGTGGCGAAGGGAATTGAAGAAACTGACGAAGAATTTCAAGAGTATGAAAAGGGAAATCGGGGGGAGTGGGGGGTATGTGTTTGTAATACGATAAGTAACTTAACAAATTTAGTAAGCACAGTGTTGAACTTTTTTTTATCAAACTTTCACACTGACAAATAATCAGGACACTAGATACTCAATCACCCATCACGGAAATTTCAGTCCAGGAAGAGATACTCCCCAGTCATGTACGTGTTATACTTTCTTTTCTGCACTGTGGACGCGACCCATCTCTCCAACATAACGAACATCGACTTCCATATCACAATACACTTCATGCCTAAGGTGGAACTTCTACGCTGAACACCTACGCCTCAAAAATCCTGCACTTACGCCATAAATACAAACAGACACACTACTTAGCCCACCCGGTGGACGCGGCTGGTTTCCTGAGAGCTGCTGGTGCCCCACATAGGCGAAACCTGAGCCATGAAGGTAAGATAATGTAACTTACATGCATATACACATACAGTGTTGAAATACTGTGTATACTCTGGCATCATTTAATGTAGCCATTTTTGACGTTCTCAGTCATCAAAAAGTGTTACTTTGCGTGACTGGAAAATACATCAAAAATCCTTCCTATTTTGTTCTTAACATACAGGAAACTAACCTCCCAAAATAGGGAAGCACTAACCAACGTCAAGGAAGCAGTGCAGAAGGCGAAAATGATATGTTTTTTTAGCATTATGCGAGAAATACATAGTCTTATACCATATGATAAAGTGTGCGTCGTAAGAACTAGAAAAAAAAGAGGGAGGGGCAAAAGTCTTTTTGAGAAGAGGTAACGAGACTGTATATATGTTGAGACAACACTTACCGTCCGCAACACTCCTAATAAATTAGTTTTCCTCAGGTCGCCAAGCGCTTCGACTTTAGTCTTCTAGATGAACAGCAGTTGTGTTACTGTTTCTATTTTGTTTTCCTTTCTCCTTCCCAAAGAGAAGAATTTGGATCCTACACCATAACTTGGCGTTAACAGATGCGAGAGATGCGACTCCTATTTCTCAGGAGAAAATAATTGGTAAGTGGTTGGGCGATGTAAACATGAGAATTAACATACAAAAGGGACGTTAACTGCCTCATCAGAAAATGCTAATAAGCTTTCACGTGATATGTTTAAAGCCGGCCCGTACAGGTTCCTGGACTTTTGGAACAATGGAACTTGAAATAGTTGAATGCTGATGACACTACTACTTTTACCATGATCATGATAGGAGACCTGATATTTACAACGGATTACAGAAGACATAATAAAACCATATTACCTTACAGGTTTCTTTTTTTCCTCTCTCTTTGTAAGAATGAACATGAGACTCTTGCCAAAAGGAGATGTGGTGGAAAATCTTATAAGGACGAAACGGCTGGAGAAAAATATATACAATAACAACAGGAAGGAATAAATGGTAGCCCATCAGACCTTAATGAATAATGGAATAAGGAAATTCTTATGAATATTCTCGTCGTAAGCCAGTGTAGGCATAAGAAGATATAAAACGATGTTAGAATTCAATGCTCTCCTCTTTTCGAGAGAATCGATGATAAAAGAAATACGAAACGACGTAAATTACGATGGATTAAAAGGAAGATTTATATACATTAAACTCCTCCATCTCGAGGATGAACCAGGAACGTACCCTAGACAGACAATCAGGCCAGCAGTAGCCACCAGTGGCGCCCCGGTGGGCAGTGAGGTACGACCAAAGGACGCGAGGCTCGAACGACGAGTCAGTCACGTGCGTCCTCTTGATAAGAATCTTATCGGCTGTTATCTGAGCCATCTGGAATCCCCCTGGCTGGCAGATGGCACTCAAGATATCCCCAACTGAGTAGAACTGATGCGTCTCTCCTCCGCTCTCTTTCAATTTCGAGGGAGATAATCGGATGAAACGAAGTGCATCGTGTCGAGTGCTGGAAGTCACTCAACGAGACATTTTTGGGCTCAGGGAATTTAGCTGCCTGTGGAGGATGGTGTGTGTGTGTGTGTGTGTGTGTGTGTGTGTGTGTGTGTGTGTGTGTGTGTGTGTGGGTGGCGCGAAGAGCCTCAGGGCGATGATAAGGGCATATGACTTTCAACGTAAACGGAAATTTCTTTTAACGTACTTATACAACGGGAATCTTACTGATGATGTAGAAAAAAAGCGGGGTTGCACGTACAAATGTGATTACAAACTTATTCCTGGTATCTATACACTCAATTTAGATATTCTAATGACGCTCGCTTGCGAGTTCAGCTTTCCGAACCGTAGTTCAAAAGTTCATTGAGAGAACAAGTTGAAGTACAAAGTCATACTCAGCTGGTACCCGTCGCCTGCGGTGATGTGCTCTTGGGTATTTTTGAGAGTTGGGAGTTGGGGTGCATCTGTATTGAGCAGGAAGTGCTGGGGAAGCACGGTGTGTAGTCGAGACGCTCCATCTGAGCTCAGCCCGGGTGCACAGACGAAGCTGCTTTGAAACGCAATGACAGGAGAAATTCCTTCGCATCCAATGTCTGTTACTTATGAGCTCTTAAGAGAATAAACGCGGGCTTTGCCTCACAAACTTCACTAAATCCGGCTCACCAGACGTCCCCAACCATATCTAGTTGTACCTGACCTGTGGCTCTGACCTTTGCCCTATTCACTTGGAAAATAGAGTGTGCTTGGAGAAGATTAAAGTCAATTCCGGAAGAAAGTTTGAGTGCAATGACGTCAGCCTTAACGGACAATACATAGAAAGACAAACAATCGGACGTTGTGAGACAAACGCCCATAACCCGCGTTGTTGTTACGTGAGGTCTGATATCACGAAGTAACATGGCCAATACCTTTGGTATGGATTCATCCAATTAAACATGGCCAATACCTTTGGTATGGATTCATCCAATAAAACATGGCCAATACCTTTGGTATGGATTCATCCAATAAAACATGGCCAATACCTTTGGTATGGATTCATCCAATAAAACATGGCCAATACCTTTGGTATAGATTCATCCAATAAAACATGGCCAATACCTTTGGTATAGATTCATCCAATAAAACATGGCCAATACCTTTGGTATAGATTCATCCAATAAAACATGGCCAATACCTTTGGTACAGATTCATCCAATAAAACATGGCCAATACCTTTGATGAATATTTGGGCCTATTTAGAGCATCCCTCACAAACATATCCAAAAATAACTGTAATCAATGCGTTGTAAAATACGAAAGATTTTGACCTACTTCACAACACCCTTTGTGTCCATAACCCCTGGACCCCACGATCTCACAACCATACTTATGAATAACAGTAATTAATGCATTGTAAAATGAATAAAACCATAACCCCTTGCTCCCATGATCACACAACCCATGGTTGTTATGATGTCCTGGACTATGAGCTTCATGAGAACACATGATACCAGAAATTAGTCCCCGATCCAAAAGTCTATTTCCGTTTTCTGTCTTCCATACATCATGAGACATTCCAAGACTATGGGTCAGATCTAAGACGATAGAAAAAAACGGTCGAAAGTTGGTGGACATGATAGAATATGGTCCTCTGGAGCAGGAATGGAACCACACAAGGTGGAGCAGTGTCGTCACCACACAAGAGGGTGGTGTTGGTGGAGCAGGGTCGTAATCACACAAGGTGGTGGTACCAGGTGGTGGTGGTGGATTAGGAACGCAGCCACACAAGGTGGAGCAAGATCGTAAACACAACAACGTGGAGAACGGTCAACCAACACGCAAGGTGAAGCACTAACATGACCACACAAGGTAGTGGAGCACTGACAACACCCACACAAGGTAGTGGAGCACTGACATGACCACACAAGGTAGTGGAGCACTGACAACACCCACACAAGGTAGTGGAGCACTAACATGACCACACTAGGTAGTGGAGCACTGACAACACCCACACAAGGTAGTGGAGCACTAACATGACTACACAAGGTAGTGGAGCACTAACATGACCACACAAGGTAGTGGAGCACTAACATGACCACACAAGGTAGTGGAGCACTAACATGACCACACTAGGTAGTGGAGCACTAACATGACCACACAAGGTAGTGGAGCACTAACATGACCACACAAGGTAGTGGAGCACTAACATGACCACACAAGGTAGTGGAGCACTGACAACACCCACACAAGGTGGACCACGACCACGTACTATAAACCAAACTCTCTTACAACTGCCTTATCTTGTGACATCCGGGACGATCCTCCGCAGAAGCGTATAAAATCGCACAGATCTAATACAAAAGTATAAACATCATGAATATACAGGCACACATACAAGTAATAAACACAGGCAGAGATACAAGCGCGTACACATACCCACACACATACACACACACACACACCCACACACACACACACACACACACACACACACACACACACACATAGTTTGAAGAAAAAAAAAAGTTGATAAGGCAAAAGATAATCCGAAACTTTTCCATTAATGCGTCGGGAATAAATCGTCAGTTAAGCAGCACCTAATCAGGCTAAGGGATCTAGTGGTAAGAGTCGTTGAGGACGATGCAGGAATATGTGAGGAACTCGAATGACGACATAAGTCGTGCTGCCATAGTGGAATACGCTACAACCTTAATACCAATGAGACTGAGTGGAGAAGAGGCATTGTTGGGCCTTGAAACTGCTAGAAAAAGACATATGGAGATTACTAAATGGCCTTGACCCATATAAAGTCCTTCATACTGATGAAATGTATCCATGTGTGCTGAGGAGGTGTTCACATACACATGACAAGTCGTCTGAAATGTCGTTAATTATGTCGCTGAGGGAAGGTAAAGTGCCAGAGGATTGGGAAAGGGCAAAATCTCATACCTATCTTCAAGATGGGAGAATGGGAAGTTGAGCTAAACTAGTGACCAAGACTTTGACAAGCTGGTCTGTAAAATATAGGTAAAAGTCAATCAGACACAAATGCAAGACTGTTAACACAGGAGAGAGGTATCGTAGTGAGAAACAATAAGGATTCAGGGAAGGGACATCTCATGTTTTACAAGGTCTCCTTGACATCCACGCGAGAGTGAACTCCGTTATAGAGAAGGATGAATGGATTGTTAAGTTTCTGAAAGACCATACAGCATTTAGAGAAAAAACACGAAGGGAGATGATAAAGAGCTGGATCCTCAAGCGGAAGACATGAAATTGCCATAGTAGATAGGGACAAGAAGACACATGTGAAGGAAGCCTTCTCGTAATGGGTTTAGCGTATCCACTGGCGTGCTATAAGGGACACTAATCTTTCTGGCCCACTTTAAATAAAAGGGAGTAATGGAGACTGCATCCTCTTACAAGGGGACCTAAACAAATTCAGTAACAAAGTTAACAAAGATTGATGCAATCTAAGCTGAGTAAATGCAAAGTAATTAGGATGGAAAGATGAACTTGGGAGACGACATTGTACCCACGGAAAATAGCAAGTTACACAAAAATTTTTTAGGTAAATTATAGAATTGTATTGAAGTTCATGGAAAGAGAAATATCATCTAAACTGTTCATAACGTCCATTAGACCTTAACTAGGATAGGTTTCTCAAGGTTTGCTCACTACATTTAAAGATGCACAAAGGGCTGATAGAGAAGTCCAGAGGAAGGCAACAAAGATGGTAAGAGAATTAAGATAGCGCAGTTACAATGAAAGTTTTAAGGTCATATATATTTGTCCACCGTGGAAAACAGAACCGGACGATTGTATTCAGCTTTTGGGAGGCCCGAACAGCCTACCGGACTTCGGAGTTTCATTCTAGCTTACGGCAGACGATTTTGTTCGTCTTTTAGAAGAGTAGGAGGTGACCTGATCACAGCCTTCAAGTTCGATGAATGAAAATGTCAACACTGGACAGTTCCTCGAAAGATGCAAGGATAGAACAGCCAGAGGATGCAGCATGAAATTAAGGAAGAAACTTGTTGAAAAAAAATATAAAGATGTACTTTTATAGTATTATAGTGGATGAACGAGGAGAAACCTGAGAAATGATATTGTAAATGGTGAAAGCGTATGAAAGTTTAAATAAGTGTATGACAGTAGATTTTAATAGACGGAGCCCCATCATCTATAGAACCCTTTCCCTCCACCGTAAATGTAGGTAATTAGCAATAATCAAAAACACCTACTAACACACAAACACCCATTCACTCACAGGCTATATGACAGAGAAGTATAGTCATGTAAGAAAGCTCTCATAAAGACAGGATCTTGATTGTAAAAAAAAAAGAAGTAAATGATACAAACACCATCATAAAACATCATCATGACTGAGCAAAAGATTTTTCAGTACTAAAAGTCTACCATCCACTAAAGAATCCTTCGAGCGAGGAGAAAAAAAAAGATGATAATAAAAGATTATTTTACAAACTTCAAGATCAATTTTTTTCTCCCCTGAAATACCAGAAGTCATCTCTCAACCCAGCACCAAAGGGGGTGGACCTCAGCTCCCCTCACGGCCTGCCAGAACCCACTCTGCGTCCACTCTGGTTTAATTGGATCAGTCGTGCATGAAATACTCATGAACTTCCTCCTCCTGCTCCTCTGAGTCATGCATTCCCTCGGCCGGCCAGCCAGCCAGCTAGCTAGCTAAGCCAGCTTAAGTTGGGGGTGGGGGTTCGAGGCCTTCAACACCTGGAGACCTACAGAAGGATTATACGCATATATACTTATTCTCTTTTTTACCGTCATTATAAACTCGATGAGGTGAGTTCGACCCACCAGGACCTTGCAGTCGTGAGCACCTGAGTCTTCGTTATGCCACGCAAGAGCAGTTTGTCGAGCTGAGGTCCAGACTAACCTTCTGTGGACTGGCCAGGAACAAAATGTCGTCTGCGTGACGATGGCTGAGCACAAGGGTTGGTACATAATGGTAAGAAACACATACAGTATCAAGATATCATATGTCAATGGCCTTTCTCCACCACCCAATCTCCCACTGTCGGAATACAGAGACGAAGAATCAATATACATTGGTATACATTGGTACACTTACCCTTCCATCACGAACAAAAGTTATCATGTATAGTTTTCAGATACCCAAGAAAAAGTCTACAGACGTTAAGTGCTGTAAAAAAAGTGTCTGAAAAACAGTGTGGCCATTGTATTGCATGTTTGTAAGTACTAACACAGTTGTGGTCACACACACACATATATATATATATATATATATATATATATATATATATATATATATATATATATATATATATATACATATATATATAGAGATATTCATACTATTCGCCATTTCCCACGTCAGCGAGGTAGCGTTAAGAACAGAGGACTGGGCCCTTGAGGGAATATCCTCACTTGGCCTCCTTCTCTGTTCCCTCTTTTGGAAAATTTGAAACGAGGGGGAGGATTCCAGGCCTATATATATATATATATAATCTATGCCTTTTTTTTGGGGGGGGGGCCATAGCGATCATTATTCACAATAGCTTGTCACGCGAAGCTTGAAGTCCAGTCAATGAGATCACATGAGAGATGTATCAAAACCAATCATCGAAACTCGCTATTCTAAATCCACCAATCGCAAGTGCTGATGGTCAAGATTCGACCAATCAGAGGAAGGAGGTGGTGCGTGCCGTTCATTGGTCAACGCTAGCTGCTTACACGAACCAGTCTGAACTGGATAGTTTTTTTTTTGTCATTGTTTCTTTGTATTCTCCTCACACAAGTTCCTATTATTCTTGTTCGTGCAACAAAGCATATATATATATATATATATATATATATATATATATATATATATACGGGAGCGGGGGGCCGGAAATCCTCCCCTCCTTGTATTAACTTTCTAAAATGGGAAACAGAAGAAGGAGTCACGCGGGGAGTGATCATCCTCCTCGAAGGCTCAGAGTGGGGTGCCTAAATGTGTGTGGATGTAACCAAGATGTGAAAAAAGGAGAGATAGGTAGTATGTTTGAGGAAAGGAACCTGGATGTTTTGGCTCTGAGTGAAACGAAGCTCAAGGGTAAAGGGGAAGAGTGGTTTGGAAATGTCTGGGGAGTGAAGTCAGGGGTTAGTGAGAGGACAAGAGCAAGGGAAGGAGTAGCAATACTCCTGAAACAGGAGTTGTGGGAGTATGTGATAGAATGTAAGAAAGTAAATTCTCGATTAATATGGGTAAAATTGAAAGTTGATGGAGAGAGGTGGGTGATTATTGGTACATATGCACCTGGGCATGAGAAGAAAGATCATGAGAGGCAAGTGTTTTGGGAGCAGCTAAATGAGTGTGTTAGCGGTTTTGATGCACGAGACCGGGTTATAGTGATGGGTGATTTGAATGCAAAGGTGAGTAATGTGGCAGTTGAGGGAATAATTGGTATGCATGGGGTGTTCAGTGTTGTAAATGGAAATGGTGAAGAGCTTGTAGATTTATGTGCTGAAAAAGGACTGATGATTGGGAATACCTGGTTTAAAAAGCGAGATATACATAAGTATACTTATGTAAGTAGGAGAGATGGCCAGAGAGCGTTATTGGATTACGTGTTAATTGACAGGCGTGCGAAAGAGAGACTTTTGGATGTTAATGTGCTGAGAGGTGCAACTGGAGGGATGTCTGATCATTATCTTGTGGAGGCTAAGGTGAAGATTAGTATGGGTTTTCAGAAAAGAGGAGTGAATGTTGGGGTGAAGAAGGTGGTGAGAGTAAGTGAGCTTGGGAAGGAGACCTGTGTGGGGAAGTACCAGGAGAGACTGTGTACAGAATGGAAAAAGGTGAGAACAATGGAAGTAAGGGGAGTCGGGGAGGAATGGGATGTATTTAGGGAATCAGTGATGGATTGCGCAAAAGATGCTTGTGGCATGAGAAGAGTGGGAGGTGGGCTGTTTAGAAAGGGTAGTGAGTGGTGGGATGAAGAAGTAAGAGTATTAGTGAAAGAGAAGAGAGAGGCATTTGGACGATTTTTGCAGGGAAAAAATGCAATTGAGTGGGAGAAGTATAAAAGAAAGAGACAGGAGGTCAAGAGAAAGGTGCAAGAGGTGAAAAAAAGGGCAAATGAGAGTTGGGGTGAGAGACTATCAGTAAATTTTAGGGAGAATAAAAAGATGTTCTGGAAGGAGGTAAATAGGGTGCGTAAGACAAGGGAGCAAATGGGAACTTCAGTGAAGGGCGTAAATGGGGAGGTGATAACAAGTAGCGGTGATGTGAGAAGGAGATGGAATGAGTATTTTGAAGGTTTGTTGAATGTGTCTGATGACAGAGTGGCAGATATAGGGTGTTTTGGTCGAGGTGGTGTGCAAAGTGAGAGGGTTAGGGAAAATGATTTGATAAACAGAGAAGAGGTAGTAAAAGCTTTGCGGAAGATGAAAGCCGGCAAGGCAGCAGGTTTGGATGGTATTGCAGTGGAATTTATTAAGAAAGGGGGTGACTGTATTGTTGACTGGTTGGTAAGGTTATTTAATGTATGTATGACTCATGGTGAGGTGCCTGAGGATTGGCGGAATGCGTGCATAGTGCCATTGTACAAAGGCAAAGGGGATAAGAGTGAGTGCTCAAATTACAGAGGTATAAGTTTGTTGAGTATTCCTGGTAAATTATATGGGAGGGTATTGATTGAGAGGGTGAAGGCATGTACAGAGCATCAGATTGGGGAAGAGCAGTGCGGTTTCAGAAGTGGTAGAGGATGTGTGGATCAGGTGTTTGCTTTGAAGAATGTATGTGAGAAATACTTAGAAAAGCAAATGGATTTGTATGTAGCATTTATGGATCTGGAGAAGGCATATGATAGAGTTGATAGAGATGCTCTGTGGAAGGTATTAAGAATATATGGTGTGGGAGGCAAGTTGTTAGAAGCAGTGAAAAGTTTTTATCGAGGATGTAAGGCATGTGTACGTGTAGGAAGAGAGGAAAGTGATTGGTTCTCAGTGAATGTAGGTTTGCGGCAGGGGTGTGTGATGTCTCCATGGTTGTTTAATTTGTTTATGGATGGGGTTGTAAAGGAGGTAAATGCAAGAGTCCTGGAAAGAGGGGCAAGTATGAAGTCTGTTGGGGATGAGAGAGCTTGGGAAGTGAGTCAATTGTTGTTCGCTGATGATACAGCGCTGGTGGCTGATTCATGTGAGAAACTGCAGAAGCTGGTGACTGAGTTTGGTAAAGTGTGTGGAAGAAGAAAGTTGAGAGTAAATGTGAATAAGAGCAAGGTTATTAGGTACAGTAGGGGTGAGGGTCAAGTCAATTGGGAGGTGAGTTTGAATGGAGAAAAACTGGAGGAAGTGAAGTGTTTTAGATATCTGGGAGTGGATCTGTCAGCGGATGGAACCATGGAAGCGGAAGTGGATCATAGGGTGGGGGAGGGGGCGAAAATTTTGGGAGCCTTGAAAAATGTGTGGAAGTCGAGAACATTATCTCGGAAAGCAAAAATGGGTATGTTTGAGGGAATAGTGGTTCCAACAATGCTGTATGGTTGCGAGGCGTGGGCTATGGATAGAGATGTGCGCAGGAGGATGGATGTGCTGGAAATGAGATGTTTGAGGACAATGTGTGGTGTGAGGTGGTTTGATCGAGTAAGTAACGTAAGGGTAAGAGAGATGTGTGGAAATAAAAAGAGCGTGGTCGAGAGAGCAGAAGAGGGTGTTTTGAAATGGTTTGGGCACATGGAGAGAATGAGTGAGGAGAGATTGACCAAGAGGATATATGTGTCGGAGGTGGAGGGAACGAGGAGAAGAGGGAGACCAAATTGGAGGTGGAAAGATGGAGTGAAAAAGATTTTGTGTGATCGGGGCCTGAACATGCAGGAGGGTGAAAGGAGGGCAAGAAATAGAGTGAATTGGAGTCATGTGGTATACAGGGGTTGACGTGCTGTCAGTGGATTGAAGCAAGGCATGTGAAGCGTCTGGGGTAAACCATGGAAAGCTGTGTAGGTATGTATATTTGCGTGTCTGGACGTGTGTATGTACATGTGTATGGGGGGGGGGGGGTTGGGCCATTTCTTTCGTCTGTTTCCTTGCGCTACCTCGCAAACGCGGGAGACAGCGACAAAGTATAAAAAAAAAAAAAAAAAAAAAAAAAAAAAATATATATATATATATATATATATATATATATATATATATATATATATATATATATATATATATATACATATATGCTGTATTTTTCATAACTGACCACCGTTTCTCGCGTTAGCGAAGTAGCGCCACGAACTGAAGAAGAAGAACGGCCTCATTCGCTCACACCCACAATCTAGCTGTCACTTATAATGCACTGATACCAGAGCCCTCTATCCACAATCAGAAGCAATATATCTTTCCCTGGTTTTCCCTTGACCGTTTGCTTCATATACCCTGGTTCAGCCCACTGACAAGCACGTCTCCCCATCTATAACACAACGTTCCAATTCTCTCTATCCCTTTCATGCCTCACACTCTCCTGAATGTTCAGGTCCCGATTGCTCAAAGCATCTTTCACAACATTTTTCCACATCATCCTAGGTTTTCCATTTTCTTTGATCCTTGATCTTCCCAAAGATACATACACACCCTCTTACTCATCATGGCTTGATGTCCACATAACTTTAGCACACCCTCTTCAGCTCTCCTCCTACCATACCTCTCTCTTCCCTTGCCATTTCTGAATGGATCAACCCTCCTCACACTTCTTTTTGTTCTCAGACGTTTCATTTCCAGCACATCTATAGCCTACGCCTCGCATCCATACACCCCTGTCTGGGCTTCTAATCTATTTTTGCCCCTTGCACACAGTGACCTCTTTCCACACTCCTCAACGCGTCTGGAGCTTAGCCCCTACATTCTCCTATTGGTAACATTAGCTTCTGTGGTTTTCATTCGCTGTCATGTCCACTCTCAGGTATCTAACCCACTCCACTTCCTCTAGGTTCTCCCAAGTCAAACACGTACTCCAAGTAACCTGTCTCTCTCCACTAACTTTGTTTTCAGTCACATTTACCATCAATTATGCACTGGAATTATAGAAGCATTTTACAAATCAACAAGTATCTCATCTTGAGCCATACATACTTTGAAAATACTGACTAACCAGTCAGTACTTTGCCCCCTTTTTCTCGCGAATATCAACTGCAGTCCCATCCACTCCATATATATATATATATATATATATATATATATATATATATATATATATATATATATATATATATATATATATATTCCTATGAGTCCACGGGGAAAATGAAACACGAAAAGTTTCCAAGTGCACTTTCGTGGAATAATCACATCATCAGGGAAGACACAAAAGAGAAATATAACAATCAGTTGATATACATCGAAGAGAAACAATATATCTATCATTATATATATATATATATATATATATATATATATATATATATATATATATATATATATATATAGGAAGAGAGGAAAGTGATTGGTTCTCAGTGAATGTAGGTTTGCGGCAGGGGTGTGTGATGTCTCCATGGTTGTTTATTTTGTTTATGGATGGGGTGGTTAGGGAGGTAAATGCAAGAGTTTTGGAAAGAGGGGCAAGTATGAAGTCTGTTGGGGATGAGAGAGCTTGGGAAGTGAGTCAGTTGTTGTTCGCTGATGATACAGCGCTGGTGGCGGATTCATGTGAGAAACTGCAGAAGCTGGTGACTGAGTTTGGTAAAGTGTGTGGAAGAAGAAAGTTAAGAGTAAATGTGAATAAGAGCAAGGTTATTAGGTACAGTAGGGTTGAGGGTCAAGTCAATTGGGAGGTGAGTTTGAATGGAGAAAAACTGGAGGAAGTGAAGTGTTTTAGATATCTGGGAGTGGATCTGTCAGCGGATGGAACCATGGAAGCGGAAGTGGATCATAGGGTGGGGGAGGGGGCGAAAATTTTGGGAGCCATGAAAAATGTGTTGAAGTCGAGAACATTATCCCGGAAAGCAAAAATGGGTATGTTTGAAGGAATAGTGGTTCCAACAATGTTGTATGGTTGCGAGGCGTGGGCTATGGATAGAGTTGTGCGCAGGAGGATGGATGTGCTGGAAATGAGATGTTTGAGGACAATGTGTGGTGTGAGGTGGTTTGATCGAGTAAGTAACGTAAGGGTAAGAGAGATGTGTGGAAATAAAAAGAGCGTGGTTGAGAGAGCAGAAGAGGGTGTTTTGAAATGGTTTGGGCACATGGAGAGAATGAGTGAGGAAAGATTGACCAAGAGGATATATGTGTCGGAGGTGGAGGGAACGAGGAGAAGAGGGAGACCAAATTGGAGGTGGAAAGATGGAGTGAAAAGGATTTTGTGGGATCGGGGCCTGAACATGCAGGAGGGTGAAAGGAGGGCAAGAAATAGAGTGAATTGGAGCGATGTGGTATACAGGGGTTGACGTGCTGTCAGTGGATTGAATCAAGGCATGTGAAGCGTCCGGGGTAAACCATGGAAAGCTGTGTAGGTATGTATATTTGCGTGTGTGGACGTGTGTATGTACATGTGTTGGGGGGGGGGGGTTGGGCCATTTCTTTCGTCTGTTTCCTTGCGCTACCTCGCAAACGCGGGAGACAGCGACAAAGTATAAAAAAAAAAAAAAAAAAAAATATATATATATATATATATATATATATATATATATATATATATATATATATATATATATATATATAATGGTAGTGTTTTTATCCCATCATCTGGGTCCACAAACATTGTAAAAGTCTTACTTGAAACCTTGTTAACTGCACAACTTTACACTTTCACCAGTGATACGAAAGCAGAATTCTTGTGATAAAAGTGAAGGAATTGTCTGCTTATCTATGAACTTAACCTACGATAGAAAAAACTGGAAACGGCACTTCTTGGGGGTAGATACGACGTAAGATTGACATTTAGATGGAAATATCTTCATAATTCACCTTATACGTCCCTCATCTCGTTCAATACATCAGTGACTTCCCCACCTCCATCCCCAGTCAACAACACCACGGGTGATTTCTTCGATCTTTTACGATTGCTTCCATCAACCATAATAATATACTTTCCACGCAACTCTATCAAGGGGAAGGACACCAGATGCCTTTCATCTCCCCAGCTGCTCTGTCTAAACCTTCCCCCAACGCAAGCACACCAATGCCTTTCATCTCCCCAGCAGCTCTGCCGAAAACTTCCCCCAACGCAAGTACACCAATGCCTTTCATCTCCCCAGCAGCTCTGCCGAAAACTTCCCCCAACGCAAGTACACCAGTGCCTTTCATCTCCCCAGCAGCTCTGTCTACACCTCCCCCAACGCAAGTACACTAATGCCTTTCATCTCCCCAGCAGCTCTGTCTAAACCTTCCCCCAACGCAAGTACACCAGCGCCTTTCATCTCCCCAGCAGCTCTGTCTACACCTCCCCCAACGCAAGTACACCAGCGCCTTTCATCTCCCCAGCAGCTCTGTCTACACCTCCCCCAACGCAAGTACACTAATGCCTTTCATCTCCCCAGCAGCTCTGTCTAAACCTTCCTCCCAACGCAAGTACACCAACACCTTTCATCTCCCCAGCTGCTCTGTCTAAACCTTCCTCCTACGCGCAGACGCTCTCTTCTCACTCCACTTATCGTTTCAGGTGTACCAAATCACCCTTCACGTTCAGCACGATTCAGCCACCTCCACCGACGACCACAAACTGCCCCACGCCCGTCTTCTTTCCCAGCACATTAACACTCCATGAGAAGCGTTGGCCGAGGGGATCCTCTTGATTTACAAGCGAACGTCGAGTTTGCTTGGGAATATCTGTGAATGGCTGTGGCCACACTTCAGACTAGCCATTCGAGTGAGCTAAACTTTGACCAAAACCAGTATGATCTGAGTTAGATGATGTTCTTATTGCGTTGTTTTTCAACACCTTGTACATATGATCAATCCTCTCTGTACCTCGGGGAAATTACCATTTCTCTGTACCCAACGTAATTATCATTTTCTTTCATCTCGTGAAAATGATGAATTTTCTGTACCTTGAGCAAACTGAACTGTTGCAAATGATTTTGAATGACAACACTTCACTTAACCTTTTCAGCAAATTCAATTTTTCTCTTTTCATATAGGACGTATTCAAGAAACCTCCTCTTGTTACATATCTTAGGTTAATTTCGATACCACAGACTTGAAATATCCCATCATAGTATCTGTTCCATCCTTATCTTTAAGGTTATATTAAATCAAATGCCTGTAATCATCCATTCCATCAAGCATCCTTATTCCAATGCACTTCCCTTCCTCTTCTTTTCATACTATCCTGTCCTGCTCAGCAACGTATGTTACCCTAATATCATACTAATCCACCGAAGACACCAGCAGCTCTGGGCTACCTCCCTCTGTCATAGAAGTCGCCAATAATACTCCCTCTTTGGTCGTGTTGCCTACATCAATAACACCCAAATTGAGCAAGTGTTTTGGCCTCCTGTGCTGGCGAGAACTTTTTCCGTTCCAGGGGATTCTAGTGTACATTCTTTGCATACTCTATTTTACGCTTGTGAGCTGTACACTTCCTCGCTTATATTTCTCTCGCTAGTTTAATGGCATTCTCCTGTGCCAAGTCTCATGGTGGATTCTTCTCCGTGTTCTTACCATTTACATTATATTCTTTTATTCCTCTTTTGTTATTTTCTGTTGTACGTGTCTCTGTCATACTTCTTGGGCAGACCTTCTCATACTTTTTCTTTACAAACATATAACTCGACTATTGCCTTTCATGCAGCGCCAACGAAGTGCGAAACGATTACTTTCTATATCGAATTTTAGAACTTGTACCTTTCCTCTCCTAACGATGGTTAACCGGCTGTTCGTTATCTTGCTGGACAATGCCCTGGTACACATTCCACTGTTGGACACATTCCCTTCTGTTTAATCTTCCTCTGTTATGGACACCCCCCCCCCGCCGTTGCAAGTCCTCCCATCCCACCCTTCCCTTTTCCAGACGCCTCCCTCATGTTCCCACGTGACACCTGTTCCCATTTGAACGCCCTCGTCAGTGAAGACTTGCCTGAACGCCTGGACATCCCACTGCTAGACACACCCTGGTGGCAAATGATCCCAGACTACACGTAACCCGACCTAATGTACATCCCTTCATGGGGGACGAGGTGCGTTGTGCGACACGCCAATTACCTCCCACGAGTGCTGGACGACACGGCCATTCTCTCTCTCTCTCTCTCTCTCTCTCTCTCTCTCTCTCTCTCTCTCTCTCTCTCTCTCTCTCTCTCCATCGGCGTCATCCCCTCCTGTGGGACACCCTACTGTTGGACAACCCTCCCGGTTCGCATTATTTTGGGACACACACACAACCCCTCCCACTCCTCTTCATTTATGGGCACCAACCCCTAACTAACCCCCCTCCTCTACCCCATGGGAGGGACCGGGGTAAATGGTGTGCGTCCGGCCACGTTCATCTCGTTACCCAAGGGTCCACGACACGCTCGCGGTGCTCCAGTCGCCCCCAACACAAGACAATTCAGGAATTCACAGCCCGAGAGACGGCCGCTGCCACTAACGCAAAAGGGGCTCACCATTTTCTCTCTCTCGATTTCAGTGTCTCCTTCAGGGGAATTATCCATCTGTCTCAATCTCATTTTCTCATCCTTTCCCGTCTACGATGATTTCCTACAGAAACATTACAAAGAAAGGATTACAATACCTTCTCTCTCTCTCTCTCTCTCTTTTTTTTCTTTTCAAATCTTTTAGAAAAATCTCCTCCATCGACCCACTGCCTGGCCCGTCATGACCCTCAGTCGCCGCCGTTCCAACTCCCAGGTCAGGTCTGGTCATGCATCTGCCCCGACCCCCGCAAAGGGCGAGGCCTCAGCCAAAAACCTCCCTCTTGCAGTGAATGTCTTTTTTATTCCATCTCGCTATAAACGTAATACCTGACGAAGGCCACCATGGCTCCTGCAGGGAGGTCTACAACTGTGGAAGATTAATGGAAAACTACAACTGTGGAAGGTTAATGGGAAACTACAACTGTGGAAGGTTAATGGGAGACTACAACTGTGGAAGGTTAATGGGAGACTACAACTGTGGAAGCTTAATGGGAGACTACAACTGTGGAAGCTTAATGGGAAACTACAACTGTGGAAGTTTAATGGGAAACTACAACTGTGGAAGTTTAATGGGAGACTACAACTGTGGAAGTTTAATGGGAAACTACAACTGTGGAAGTTTAATGGGAAACTACAACTGTGGAAGTTTAATGGGAGACTACAACTGTGGAAGTTTAATGGGAAACTACAACTGTGGAAGCTTAATGGGAAACTACAACTGTGGAAGTTTAATGGGAGACTACAACTGTGGAAGTTTAATGGGAAACTACAACTGTGGAAGTTTAATGGGAAACTACAACTGTGGAAGCTTAATGGGAAACTACAACTGTGGAAGATTAATGGGAAACCACAACTGTGGAAGTTTAATGGGAAACTACAACTGTGGAAGCTTAATGGGAGACTACAACTGTGGAAGTTTAATGGGAGACTACAACTGTGGAAGTTTAATGGGAAACTACAACTGTGGAAGATTAATGGGAAACTACAACTGTGGAAGATTAATGGGAAACTACAACTGTGGAAGTTTAATGGGAAACTACAACTGTGGAAGCTTAATGGGAGACTACAACTGTGGAAGCTTAATGGGAAACTACAACTGTGGAAGGTTAATGGGAAACTATCTTGAACTTTCCTATACCATGAATGGGTAAAATAGGACTCCTATTATCATATCTATTTCTCTAATAGACTATCTTTTGAATACAGAAAGCGCTCAGACACAGCACCTGTCATCACAAACAACACAATAAGTGACTCTTAAGTCATGTAATGATGTATAACATTTAATCCTTTATGGAGCTATGTAAAAAGAAGAGAACTCGTGGACGAAAACGATTCAGTGAGGACATTCGAAGGAAATATAGATCCTTTCATGAACTAATGATAAAGATCTGCTTTAAGGACGCGTCGGGCTGAGCGTGCCAACATTAAAGAACATCATATCAATCGATTGGTTACACTGAACAGAAGACCTTTCTCCTCGCGAAGGTGAGTTTCGAGTATGTTGAAAGCGATCAGTTTAACGAAAGTGGGTTGGGCCCAGAAGACAAGGGAATACGTTGGGTTAAATAACCTCGAACACAGAACCACGACTAGAAATGGACAGAACTTCTGAAAAATGTACTTTGATTTTCTTTAAGGGGTCGAAATTTACCATATTTTTCGCCGTTGATATTGTAAGTAAACCAGTGTTACTGTCTCCGTCTTGTAAGTAATACTTTATGCATTGATACGTGTGCGTTCAAAGGTAAGTTTTTCGTAGCATTCTCATCGGAAAGTTCACGATGTGAACTTCTACCGAATTTTTGCAAGTCATTACTTCTTGTCTTCAAGTACAAATGACTGACTTGGAAATAAAAACAAGGAAAATTCCATTCACTATCTGGTGAAGACAATCCCAAGTAGACTATCATAGGATGGGACATTTCAACGCACACACGACGAATCTAAGCTTATTTCAAGACTAAGAATAAGGTACAGTATCGGTTCCTGGGGGAATAGTACGTGAGGACTTCACAGATACTCTTGATTTTACTCTTTATTTTTCCTATTTCACGGTATCTGGCCTCGAATTCCCGCTCATCCTCAATGTTCCGTTCGTTTTCATATTTTCTGTTGGTTGAGTCAACATTCGTCTTATTTCAAAGTCAACCCGGTATGTTATAAGTGACCTATTGACCGTAACAAAGCGATTGACGCGTTTCGGGTCAACAGTCATTCATCCGCTCCATTTCCCTCGACCGTAAACTAAAATCTTCGATCACAATTTAC
>NC_092270.1:11445028-11462528 GCF_036320965.1 Panulirus ornatus
ACTGGACGTTGCAGGCCAATAATGTATCTACTTTAGTTCTTCCTCTAACACATTTTACAATCGATCTTGATATGATGTTAATATAATCCTGTTTGCATCACGAAATTCGTAGGACCAGCTCCCTACCACCTTCCTATCATCGAAACATAAACGTATACCGCGACCATCGTGAGTCCCACTTCCATACTGCTCCTTTGTGGTGCGTCCCTCCCACGCCCTCACATCTAAGAAGACCTCATACCCACACTACTCCTCCTCCTCATGAAGAGGCTGTAGCCAATACATCCCCCTTCATGAGTAAGGCCTGAGGTTGAGCGCCTCTCTCCTGACGACGCCCCTGGGAACACTGTCTCCCTGCTTCGTGTACTACCCTTAATGTTGTGGGTATTTGGAAAGTACAGAGTAAACAGAGGAGAGAAAAGGACTCCATTCGAAGACAAGAAGGATGAGGAAGACCCTTTGGGACAAGGGGGTGAAAAATCAACTCGCTTCTGACTGGCACACACGCCTTACTCTCATGGTAAAAACTCACTACCTCTAGCAACTTTCCTCCCACATTCGCAGCACCTCCCTCAAAGCATATCTATCAACCCTATCAATACGCTTTTTCCCACATCCATAAAACGCCTCATACAAATCCTTCTGGTTCTCATGTGAACACTCACCTTCCCTCCCGCGTGTAGGCAATGATTCCTCATCTTTTCGCTGGGTTACCCAGAGCGACCATGGCTGATACAAATCTTCTACAAAGGAATGTAAACTAAGTCACATGTGTACGGGTACAAGAGCGGTAAACCAGTGTTAAAACGAAATTATTAATAGTATCAGTCTTCCGTGCAAGGCATGCGTCAATATACGTATGTATATCACTGCGCAACAAAATACGCAATAAAATCTTTCATATACGCTATACTTATCTGAGATATGGAAGGGGTGAGGGGTAGGGTGGCCAGACTTTTTATCTACCGTGATAGTGTGTGTGATTACGATCTGTGGTACGGGGAGAGAGTTTTACACCCGTGTTGCCCCGTCTCTTGATCTTGTATATATGTACACACACACACACACACACACACACACACACTCACACACACACACACTCACACACACACACACACACACACACAGGTACCCATTTATCGACCAGCACCGTGAGACGGATGAACACCTGGGTTCTGTTGGCCCATGATAACCCATGGTCAGTAACGCTATTCACTACACCATGGAATGTGTGTGTGTGTGTGTGTGTGTGTGTGTGTGTGTGTGTGTGTGTGTGAAGACAGTAGGACAAGCGGTACGTGTAACAGCCAGACATGGAGAACCATCCACATCCTCACCACAGCCAGATGTAACCAGCACAGTCGAGGTACCAAAGACTAACATCCAGTGTCCTGGAAGTCTTTGACGACCCAACACTCCAGGAACCCAGCCACACGAACTCGCTATGATAAACGCTATCGAATAGAGTATGAGAGGAGAGGTGTGTTGGGAGGGGATAATCATGGGGCCAAAACAATTAGCATCATGGCTTTGATAAAATACATTACATTTTATCATCATAATCGTGGGTGTCTCAGGCCATCCTGCGCGTTGACCTCTCGCACCACTACTCTTTACTACTCCCCCAGCTGGATGAACTTCACTTCATTTGTTCGTTTCATTATCCAGTAACATCATTTACCCTCACATACACGAAACTTTTGGTCATAACATTGGCTCTCACGTACCCTCTAAACAGTTGAATTGATCAAGGCTTTGAAAATAATATGAACACGAAATGGTTACGTTTCTTGAGGATATGTTATTTGTCTTTTCTTTTTTTTTCCCCCACTGGGTATGTAGAGGTTTCTGAGAAGCCAGCAGGGTATGTGGGAAGGTCTTGCCCTTGTCGAGTATATGCAGTATATTTTCTGTGTCCAGGCAGGCAAGCTAAGCAGCCACCCAGCTTGCTACCCACCCAGCTAAACCGCCAGTCAACCAGCCAGTCAGCCAGCAGACCAGACTAACCAGCCAGCCAGAAACGCACACCGACCAGGCGGCGACAGTGTAATGAGGTAATGTGTAGTCACAGTATTTTTCCTTGACAATGACACTGGCAAACAGCGACCTGGGTGGGTTATCTGCTGTGAGCGGGCGAGCCTTGTCCAGATTACCAAGACTTGACGATCGTGTAAAGCAAGACTCCACGTACGGGAAAATCAGGTGTAAATGTTCTAAAACATACTTATGAGCCATTCACTCCTCCTGTTTGTACAGAGAGTCAGTGGGCCGAGTTTAGATATCTAAGATGGAGGTACGGGATACGAGGCAGTCTTATATTTTACTAAATTATACCTGGGCGACGTTCTAGACTAAAACAGGTGTACTTTGGAAATCTAATGAGGGTATTTACTACATGAAGCAGTCAGGGAACATTGCTGTGGATCCTGGCAAATGCTGCCGCCGCTGCTCTCTCTCTCTCGTGCCTTCGACGGAGAACTTGAACTTTCTTATAAGGCATGACATTTATCGCACGTGAATAAAACTTGATCGAGGAAGGTTTTTTTTTTTTCTTCTTCTTGTAATCTCCTGACATTTCCTAAAAGGGAATATTTGTGACAGACTTTATCAATATGGCCAAAATTAATGACGGGATGTTTTGTGCAGACGATGATGCTAAAATTCATTCTTCTAATCGTGGTGCTCACTTTTAAGCACTTCTATATTACTCTATGAGCAGTAGTGACCTCAAATAAGCACATACAAATAAGCACATAGAGGATGGAAAATGCGGATCAAGAAGACAAAGAGACAGACAGACAGAGACAGACAGACAGACAAAGTTTCCTTCGCTCAGACTGTCTACAAAAGTAGGGAGATGGCGTGGAAGGCGACAGCCACCTAAGATCTACACCACAGTAATCTGAGATGCACTACATCAGACCTGATGCATTCACTTTCATCAACTTTAGCTTCGCATATCATGATTTCATAGGATGTCAAGCTATTAGTGTTGCAATCACACTAAAGGATGTTCAATAACTCGGTCGTGAACTGAAGTGATGGGCACAAACTACCCTCGGATGATGGTGACTTGTTCCACCCACAGGCAAAGTGTGTCTGACCAAAGTACTACATCCACAGACTACAAGGTGATCCTCGTGAACAAAAAATACTCCACTGGAGAGTCGAGAACAGCGAGTCGTCCCGTTAATAGTAAGGTAAAGCACTATTTCCTTCAGCTGATGTTTGGGAAGGAGGCCTTAAAAGACAATCTTTCTTTCTTTTTTTTTGTCCACTTCGGAAGAAAGAAGAGTGTCCCGAGGCTTGAGTACTGATCACAATCTTCATGTTTTGAAACCTGTTTGATAATGTCAACAGCGAAGAGTTCTTCGAAATATACAGGGACGGGACAAGAGGCCAGACAGCTGAAGTAATCACCCTGGAACAGATTTAAGTACTGATATTTGTTTACACATATGATTCCGTTCTTCAGGCAACGACATCTAAATCATAGATCAGCAATGCTAAGATGTGTGTGTATGACCCAATTGTTTGAATTCGTCAGGCAATTACGTCTAGACCATAGATCGGCAATGCTAAGATGCCAAATGTGTGTGTGTATGACCCAAGTGTTTGAATTCGTCAGGCAATTACGTCTAGATCATAGATCGGCAATGCTAAGATGCCATATGTGTGTGTGTATGACCCAAGTGTTTGAATTCGTAAAATCAAACAGATGTAAAATCGAACGCAAACGATCACCCATCAATGTTATATGTAGACTAACAGACTTTCGTTGTAATCCACCAGCATCCGTAGTCGCTCTCCAACTGCCTCGTAGATGAGAATAAAAACCTTGAAAGAAGAGCGTCAGATCGTGTTATCGTCCCAGTGGTCTCATGTTCCTTATCGCGACTCATCAGAGTGAAATATCCCGAAGCTGGTAAATAGCCAAGGACTTACAAGCCCTCATTCCTTCATTCACTTCTTTCGTCCCACTCGCCTTATACAGGTGCCGTCAGGTCAGGAGCAAGACGACTGGCAACCTTCAGGGGAGAGAGAGAGAGAGAGAGAGAGAGAGAGAGAGAGAGAGGAAAAAAATATAATCCTCACTTGACTAAATATAAGCAGTAGAACCAGAGCTCTCGAGGCCGTGGGTTCGATGCCTGGCAGGAAGGGCGGAGTACTGCCTCACCCGAAGCTCTTTTTTTTGTGCCGCCCTGGTCACCTCATTACCCAAGAAGCTGCGCTGGTTAATCAGTTCCTGACAGAAGGCTCGCCTCCCGATGCAGACCCGTCGGTAAATGTTGGAGTAGATTAGAAACTCGGTGCGTGTGTGTGATGGTTCCTCAGCCGTGTTCACTTTTAATCTTATGAATTTTAGCCAAAGTTGCGATGCAAGATGGCTTATTTCTTTTTGTTGTTTTTTGGTTTATTGTTTACGTTCTGAGCCAAAGGACTGAGAGGGGTCGTTGAAGCCGTCAGCGTGAGGTTATAACATACAGACATACTCTGTATGTTGTACACATTCTTACTGTCTGTAATATTGCCCCCTGCGCTGAGTGACCCAGCCAATGGGGTTCAAGTACGGATTTTGTGTTTCGTTTTCTTTTCCTTGTGAAAATGGGATCCGTATCATTATACATTAACAGGATCACTTCATTAAGATCTTGAGGTCGACTATTCATCTCAATTTATTCATACTCAACGTTTATTCATTTCAGTAAATCTCTGGCGATTATTACTAAGTATATAACTCAAAATCTGGAACAACAATTGTTCACTTTGGAACTCGGGTACAGATTTTGAACAGTCGCTATTCTAGTCTCTTACTAAACATGGTATAAAAACGAAATGGTATATGTGTATATATATTTTTTTTCATATATATATTCGCCATTTCCCACATTTGCGAAGTAGCGTTAAGAAGAGAGGACTGAGCCTTTGAGGGAATATCCTCACTTGGCCCCCTTCTCTGTTTTTTTTTATCTTATTTTTGAAAAGTAAAAAACTAAAGGAGGGATTTCCAGCCCCCCTCTCCCTCCCTTCTAGTCGCTTTCTACGACACAGGGAATACGTGGGAAGTATTCTTTCTCTCCTATCCCTATATATATATATATATATATATATATATATATATATATATATATATATATATATATATATATATGGATTTGTATGTAGCATTTATGGATCTGGAGAAGGCATATGATAGAGTTGATAGAGATGCTCTGTGGAAGGTATTAAGAATATATGGTGTGGGAGGCAAGTTGTCAGAAGCAGTGAAAAGTTTTTATCGAGGATGTAAGGCATGTGTACGTGTAGGAAGAGAGGAAAGTGATTGGTTCTCAGTGAATGTAGGTTTGCGGCAGGGGTGTGTGATGTCTCCATGGTTGTTTAATTTGTTTATGGATGGGGTTGTAAAGGAGGTAAATGCAAGAGTCCTGGAAAGAGGGGCAAGTATGAAGTCTGTTGGGGATGAGAGAGCTTGGGAAGTGAGTCAATTGTTGTTCGCTGATGATACAGCGCTGGTGGCTGATTCATGTGAGAAACTGCAGAAGCTGGTGACTGAGTTTGGTAAAGTGTGTGGAAGAAGAAAGTTGAGAGTAAATGTGAATAAGAGCAAGGTTATTAGGTACAGTAGGGGTGAGGGTCAAGTCAATTGGGAGGTGAGTTTGAATGGAGAAAAACTGGAGGAAGTGAAGTGTTTTAGATATCTGGGAGTGGATCTGTCAGCGGATGGAACCATGGAAGCGGAAGTGGATCATAGGGTGGGGGAGGGGGCGAAAATTTTGGGAGCCTTGAAAAATGTGTGGAAGTCGAGAACATTATCTCGGAAAGCAAAAATGGGTATGTTTGAGGGAATAGTGGTTCCAACAATGCTGTAAGGTTGCGAGGCGTGGGCTATGGATAGAGATGTGCGCAGGAGGATGGATGTGCTGGAAATGAGATGTTTGAGGACAATGTGTGGTGTGAGGTGGTTTGATCGAGTAAGTAACGTAAGGGTAAGAGAGATGTGTGGAAATA
Organism: Panulirus ornatus; assembly: GCF_036320965.1. NCBI lineage: Eukaryota > Metazoa > Arthropoda > Malacostraca > Decapoda > Palinuridae > Panulirus > Panulirus ornatus. The sequence continues at coordinate 11,451,038 of NC_092270.1, forward strand.
AAAAGAGCGTGGTTGAGAGAGCAGAAGAGGGTGTTTTGAAATGGTTTGGGCACATGGAGAGAATGAGTGAGGAGAGATTGACCAAGAGGATATATGTGTCGGAGGTGGAGGGAACGAGGAGAAGAGGGAGACCAAATTGGAGGTGGAAAGATGGAGTGAAAAAGATTTTGTGTGATCGGGGCCTGAACATGCAGGAGGGTGAAAGGAGGGCAAGAAATAGAGTGAATTGGAGCGATGTGGTATACAGGGGTTGACGTGCTGTCAGTGGATTGAAGCAAGGCATGTGAAGCGTCTGGGGTAAACCATGGAAAGCTGTGTAGGTATGTATATTTGCGTGTGTGGACGTGTGTATGTACATGTGTATGGGGGGGGGGGTTGGGCCATTTCTTTCGTCTGTTTCCTTGCGCTACCTCGCAAACGCGGGAGACAGCGACAAAGTATAAAAAAAAAAAAAAAAAAAAAAATATATATATATATATATATATATATATATATATATATATATATGTGTGTGTGATCGAGGCCTGAACATGCAGGAGGGTGAAAGGAGGGCAAGGAATAGAGTGAATTGGAGCGATGTGGTATACCGGGGTTGACGTGCTGTCAGTGGATTGAATCAAGGCATGTGAAGCGTCTGGGGTAAACCATGGAAAGCTGTGTAGGTATGTATATTTGCGTGTGTGGACGTATGTATATACATGTGTATGGGGGTGGGTTGGGCCATTTCTTTCGTCTGTTTCCTTGCGCTACCTCGCAAACGCGGGAGACAGCGGCAAAGCAAAAAAAAAAAAAAAAAAAAATATATATATATATATATATATATATATATTTATATATATATATATATATATATATATATATCAGCCTTTTTTATATAAAAACTGCCATTAACATCGCCAAGAGAACAAAATACTTCAGTGGAAAATGAATTTCTCATCTAGTTACAATGCCGCCTCCCGCAGGGCAGGATTCGCAAATGCAAGAGTCATAATAGTTATTGAAATTACTTGCTTAAATTAGCCTCCGTTACGATTATCTTAGCTGTGAAGAAGAATAAATCTTGTGATATTATCGGCAATCTTCTATTTTAATTTCTTCTTTCCCTAAAGATATTCTTAGCTTGGTTAACTGACGTCATTTCTATCTAATACAAGTTGAGATAAAAGTCCTAAAAAGTCTGTCTTCAAGATCGAGGAAGTCCAGGAGTACCGTCCACAATCTACGAGTTCGTGGAGGCGACTGGCCTTTGATCACCTGATCATTTTACTCACGTCGAAGGCTTCAGTCATGGACGAAAGCCCTTACTATGGCCAAGCCTCAGATGAGACAGAAAAAGGGGCTAAAAAGATAACGAAATGAGAAGAAGAAACAATCTATAAGGAAGCAGAAAGCCTGATGAATAGCATGATCACATAAGAGTAAAGCATTCTTATCCTAGCAAATGCCAGAGTTCGTATCCATCAACACTGTTTTGAACGCCTGACGAAAATCCCTAATGAAAATGCCATGTGTAAATGCTTACTGAAAATGCCAGACATCTGAACTGGAAATTGAATATTCAGTCACTACACAGACGGCAACGTCTATCATGTCTACTTGCAGAGAGGTGGGCCACTGGGTTGTTGGAGTCTTAGGCGAGAGAGTCCACTGGGACCCCAGTGAGCCTTGATATTAGTGTAGGGGTTAGCGTATCTGACTGTGACGCATTCACGGGCCATCCAGAGTCGAGCGCATAGGTTCGAGTCCTGGTTGCGGCAGCCGGTCCACAGTCAACACAGCTGTTCATCTACCCCAGGTGGTTGGTCGGTGTAGTGAGTACCTGGCTAAGGCTAGGGTATATATAGATATATATATATATATATATATATATATATATATATATATATATATATATATATATATATATATATATATATATATATATATATATAATGTTAATGACATGGCCTTGATTAAAGCCTAAGTTCCTCGTTCGCCGTCTCAGCTAACACACAAAAAAAGTCAATTTCTATTTCAAATTTCACTTTGCCTCATCCATGATACTCCAATGAAGATATCTTGAAACAATACCTATAATTACGAATAACAGAAATTCATTGAAATAAAAAGGGGGAAAGAAAAATATTTAGGGGCTCCATAAGAGTGTAAGGCATAGGAAGGTTGCTATATTTGCCCTACCGTAACTTCACCGCACACTCTAGGGTTTAGAATCAAAAGACAAAAACAATAAAGCGAACATGGCATGTCGTCGAGCCTACGAGAAGTACATATGAACTGACGGCAATAATCCATAGTCATATGTACTCAATACTACGTATTCCACCGGGATTACACAGGGAGTGTCTGCCTCGAGGATTTTGAACTGTAGATGAACAATGAATAGACGTACAAACGCTTACGTTAATCACCAGTTAGTCCTGGTTATGCTCGGTGGCACGACTCGATATGTAAGGTCACACAGACTCAAGATTTTTCTGTTTTGCGTCCGGTGAAGCCCAAAACGTCGGGAGGACGAGAAGTTTACTCAAAGAATCATGAGCTCAATATGCTCTTGTATGATCAAGTAGAATTTCCAGTTAATTACGATTGTAAATTACTGGATGAGCGAGTCGACAAGTACACACACTCATTACCCGAGTATATCATTATATCTCTCCTTCAGTTGTGTGTCTCATATGTCTCCTAACTTACACGGAGAATTATACCGATGATTTAATCTCAGTCTAATAATCAACATGGTGGAGCAGGTGAGCCATTAGTCGACCTAACTGAAAAAAAAACACACACACACACACACACTTCTGATTACATCTGCCATCAAGACCTCTCATCGTAGAGCCTAACGAGATGCAATTGTCCTTGAACACCAACTGTGCGTACGAATCTATGAACCGTGAGTGAGAGGGCGCCTTCGACCCAAGTCTTCAGGGTCAGGTCAAAAGTCACGTCGTTGTACTCAAGGATCATCGTCCTATCTTACCCTCATAGGGGGGGTTTCCATACCCACAGGACTGCGTGTGGAGTCAGTCTGAACTCTGCTTATGAGACGTATGGATATGAGGGTGTCATGAGGTAGCCGAATTATCAGACACCGAAAAACCAAAGAGGGAGGGAATAATATGACAGTCTTGTTTCTAACTCTTTATAATCAACCTTAAGACGAAGAGAAGTCAGAGACTAAAGTCCATTCGACAGTTACAACAGAAACGCTGGTCTGGAGACCAGTTCCACCCACTATCAAACCACCCAGCCACCAAACCTCCTGGCGAAGACTTACTTCCTTACTGTGAGAGAGAATCGAAACATGACACCCAACCTTGACAAAGACCCCAAGTTAGATATCATATAAAGCATTACGAACCATTACAAGTGACAATTACGATCACGCTGCAATAATGAGCGTATTATCGCCACGTCCCACCTCAGCATGAGAATGAATGAGGGAACAGTTGATTTGCTAAATGTTATTTTTTCCCTCTCCGCGTCTTCCCCAAACTCTCTCCTCAGTGTGTCTTGGCAGTGAAGCCAAAATTATGTCTTTATACCGTTAAAGATCGGTAGTGTCGTGCGAATAATGTTCTGTGTGTTTAAACCCCTCTGAGCAGGACTGTGGAAACCTTGAGCAGGACGGTACGATCCTTGAACACGACGGTACGATCCTTGAACACGGAGGTACGATCCTTGAACACGGCGGTACGATCCTTGAACACGGCGGTACGATCCTTGAACACGACGGTACGATCCATGAACACAACGGTACGATCCTTGAACACGAAAGTACGATCCTTGAACACGAAAGTACGATCCTTGAACACGAATGTACGATCCTTGAACACGACAGTACGGTCCTTGAACACGACGATACGGTCCTTGAACTGAGGGTACAATACTTGAGCACGACGGTACGATCCTTGAAAACGACGTTACGGTCCTTGAGCTGGAGGGTACAGTAATTGAGTACGACGGTACGATTCTTGAGCACGACGGTACGATCCTTAAGCAGAACGTTACGATCCTTGAGAGCGAGACGGTACGATCCTGAAGCAGGACTCGACCATCGTCAAGCACGACGGTACGGCCCTGGGAAAAAGATATCCTGGCCTTTGACCTGACCTTCAAAAAGATTCAGGTCAAAACCCAGGCCATCATACCTAAATGACGTACCGTCGTGTTCAAAGATCGTACCGTCGTGCTCAAGGATCGTAAAGTCATGCTCAAGGATCGTAAGGTCATGTTCAAGGGTCGTACCGTTGTGTTCAAGGATAGTACCGTCGTGTTCAAGGGTCGTACCGACGTGTTCAAGGATCGTACCGCCGTGTCCAAGATCGTACCGTCGTGTTCGGTTGGTCTCTCTCTCTCTCTCTCTCTCTCTCTCTCTCTCTCTCTCTCTCTCTCTCTCTCAATCCGGCACTATCCTTCATCTGGTGGGGAGTGCATTAACGTTCCTTCCAAAGGCGATTACTGCACAAGCATCCAAGTCACAGACAACGTACACATTTCTCCACCTCTGTAAACGCCTGTAAGCTGGCGGGGCATCAGACTGAGAAATGATGAAGGTTCAAAGAGAAATGGGAATAAGTCGAATGTCCAGCTATTGTTATCTGTCGAGTTCTAATATCATGGTGATGCAAAACCATGATATCTAAGGCTTATCTGGAGAGTCCTGATATCTAAGGCTTATCTGGAGAGTCCTGATATCTTGGTGCTATCGGTAAAACCCTAAATATCAAAGTGGTTATCTGAAGTGTCCTGACATCGTAGTGTTATCCTGATGTTGTCTTGTTATCTGGTGATTCCCGATATCTGAGAGTCAGATGTAAAATCCTGATATCTAAGGGTTATGCTATAGGGTCCTGATACTGGGGTGTTACATTATGTTCCGGTCCCGATATCCTACAAAACAATTTCAAGGAATACAAAGGAATTCAAACAGCAACAGAGCACTGGATCCTTTCGAGGCAGTTTGTGATTGTGGATCATGTCAGAAACTCACAGATTAGTGTGGTAAAAATCAGAAGGCAGACAGATAATGCAAAGAAAATAACCTGCAAATTGCCATTGTGACGAAGGAGGCGCAAATAATGTAAAGTCGTGGACTTGAAGTGAAGTATAAATCAAATCTGTTTTTAAATGTATCTTTAGTACTACTTTCAACCACTCTAATTGGCAAATCACTCCATATGTAAACAAAATCTTCTGTGTGAAGAAAAATGGAGGAAAGTATTCTGATATCAATTTCAGTCGTAGAGAAAAATCTCTTATAAATCGTCACTGTCTGAGAGTATCTGGTCTCGAAAATCTCTTTTACAGTCGTTCTCGCCACGTTTCAGAGGATCAGGTCTCGTTTATATGAGCAACATCACCCATACTGCTACATAAGAATTAATCTTTATCACAGGAATGTACTCTCTTAACTCACACACACACACACACACACACACACACACACACACACACACACACACGGTTACCCCAGGGTAATGGGGCACCACGGGGCACCCGTCAGTCTGCTAGGGCGTGGGCGAGGGAGTGAGGGTGGCTCCATCTTCCTTCCTCCTGCTTTATCAACCATCTATATGGATTAGTGATATACAGTTCTACTACTGTTCCTCCCCAAACTGATAACCTCGTCAGATGTTCACACGGTGTCTGTCTCTCTCTCTCTCTCTCTCTCTCTCTCTCTCTCTCTCTCTCTCTCTCTCTCTCTCTCTCTCTCTGGTAGTCCACTTGGCAACTACGATCAGGGAGGTGGTACGACCCCCGCCTGGCTATAGGGAAGGTTGGCGAAGGTAGAGTCTCAGTGAGCCACCAACACTTCGGTGCCTGTCAAGTTCCTCTCACTGACCCAGCTTGCACACAGCTGCTGTGGCCTCCCGGCATTTGGCCCACAAACACACAATCTCTCTCTCTCTCTCTCTCTCTCTCTCTCTCTCTCTCTCTCTCTCTCTCTCTCGCAGCTGGGTTGACCCGCATGGCGTTAGTATGCATGAGGAGGTCAGGCTGTTGTAGATTCAGGTCTGCCATGCGCATGGCGGAATTCGATATCAAATTCATTTGTGCAGGTGAGGATTGGTCCCAAGGTGTCTTCTGCTTTATCGCTGAATTAATTAGCAAATAAATGAAGAAATTAAGATTGGAGATAGGTTTGCGCCGCGGCTTCGGCCGACAGGGATGGTGCGATGCTTGGGACAGGAGATCTCGCCCGACCGAACGTAAAAAAAAAGAAGAAAGGAGGGTGTGTGTGTGTGTGTGTGTGTGTGTGTGTGTGTGTTATGATGGGTTCCCATGACTCGCCATATGAATCAACTCAGGCACGGGTAACGCCTCGCTGGCGTCATGAGGGAGAGGCGAGCTGCATTGGTATTCTTGTTTATCAAAGCTTCGTGTTTACGAATTGGGAGGTGACCCTGATTTCTCTCTCTCTCTCTCTCTCTCTCTCTCTCTCTCTCTCTCTCTCTCTCTCTCTCTCTCTCTCTCTCTACTTCGTCCTTTATCTATGCTTTCACATGCTGCCTCTTTACCTTTCTTTTTTCCTCTCTCTTCTTCGTTTTGTCTGTTGTCTTCCACTCCCGTTTTCTCTGCAAAATCTGTCTCCATGCATCTTTCTTTTGCTGGGACTAATACATGTATCTGTATCCTATCTTTTGGTATATCTACTTGCCTATGTGTCTATATAATCTAATTATTTATCTATGACCTATCTGTTCATCTATCTATCCGTCTCTCCTTCTACTTATCCACAGACAGTTGATCGAGCTATAGCCAGGTACAATAACAGAACAGAGTCTAAAGCACTTTACAGGGATATGAAAGATCCTAATCACCTGATTACCTGGCATGGGGGGGAGGGCTAATCATTTACATAGATATGCTGACTGAGATAACAGACTGATAGTGGAATCCTGTCCAGCCACACACACACACACACACACACACACACACACACACACACACAAAGATATATATGAATTTTAATGATGCGGTGAAGAGAATGGACGTTTATGTTGATAAATTCCATTTACGTCTCGCCAAATATAAGAACAATGATCTCGTACAGAGGTCTGTACTGAATTCGTTGAGGTCATGTGCTAGCAGGTCAGGGGTGACCTTATTCCTCAAGAAGTGCTAGGTCAGACAGGGTGCCTGGGTTCCACTTAAGATCTGTTTAGAAAACAGACGACAGCTTAGGGAAAAAAAATCCACACCCCAACCCCCCTTGTCTCTTTGAGAGCATAAATCGTTTTTTTTTTTTTTCAAAAAGAAGGAACAGAGAAGGGGGCCAGGTGAGGATATTCCCTCAAAGGCCCAGTCCTCTGTTCTTAACGCTACCTCGCAAACGCGGGAAATGGCGAATAGTTAAAAAAAAAATGTATATATATATATATATATATATATATATATATATATATATATATATATATATCATCCCTAGGGACAGGGGAGAAAGAATACTTCCCACGTATTCCCAGCGTGTCGTAGATACATAAATAGATAGACAGATAGATAGAAAGCTAGACAGACAGAGAGAACCAGAGCTGCACACACTACCGACGCCTGTCGTCATTACGAAACTGACATGCTCCGGGCAGACTTCAAACGTTCATCCCTGATCCAGCCTCGCCCTGGGCTGATAAAACTCCATTATCACAAAGCAATCAAATATGATGGATGAAAACACCTTCGGCACCGTCTTAATATTACATGAGAAGAGCAACACTGGGCGATCACTCTTAGCAAACCTTCCAACTCGTATATGCCTCCCCTCCCTCATTGCTGATCCTCATCCCCCACACACCACACACACACACACACACACACACACACACACACAGCTGGCTGGTTACCCTGAGGTATCCTACACACACACACACACACACACACACACACAGACAAGACACCTCACCCTATCAAATCTATGTATCAGAAAACTTACTTCAACTCTTACGATAATCGTAGCTCTTGCTCCCTGACACTCTACGAATCTTTCAATAATACTCGTTAACGAACGCGCCCTCTTGAGCAAGCAATGCCCAACAAAACGTTCGAATCCCTCGTAATACATTATGGAGAAGCTCCGCAGCTCTGCCTTCCAGGTTGAGCCCAAAAGGAATTCATTGTATCTCGATTTTCTGGATGATCCACGTCTGTGATTCGTCTTTGGAGGTAACGTTAACCTAACCTCAGTGGGGGGGGATTAAAAAAAAGAATATATATATATATATATATATATATATATATATATATATATATATATATATATATATATATATATATATATATTATCCCTGGGGATAGGGGATTAAGAATACTTCCCACGTACTCCCTGCGTGTCGTAGAAGGCGACTAAAAGGGGAGGGAGCGGGGGGCTGGAAATCCTCCCCTCTCTTTTTTCTTTTTTTTTTTTTCCAAAAGAAGGAACAGAGGGGGCCAGGTGAGGATATTCCAAAAAAGGCCCAGTCCTCTGTTCTTAACGCTACCTCGCTAACGCGGGAAATGGCGAATAGTTTAAAAGAAAAGAAAAAAAAAATATATATATATATATATATATATATATATATATATATATATATATATATATATATATATATATATATATCGCTTACCACTATCATGGCCCTTTTTCCTCGGCCATTATTTTCAGAGGAGGCCATTGGCCAAGGCATTGATAGCTGGACGCCATAGGCCAACTGGGCTGATTCATGGAGAGGCCGATGTGTTGAGAATATCTAATGGCCATGTTGAAGCTAATAACATCAAGCTACAACACCCCTCAGCATTGACCTCCCTTTGCCTCCACCTGTAACCTGATCTTCGGGTAAGTAATTGTTAATCCGGTTTATCAGTCTCGAACAGTATACGTATACACACACACACACACACACACACACACACACACACACACACACACAGACCGGCAGCTGGATAAATCTACAAGGGTCTTTGGTTCCCTCCGCGTGCCTCAAGCCGATCAGCCAGGGTTCTGCCAGAAGTGCGTGACGTTTCCTCACTCATCCCTTGGCAGCGAGGTGGCAGCTGTGGAGATCTCCAACTCCCCAACAGATGACAACAGTCTGTTACAAGCTTGACGTGAACACACGACTCTCACAAGGGGGCAGATAGATAAGGTTATCTCGGCAACCTGAGGTTTAGCACCTCGTCACTGAGGGGAACACAGACTCTCTCTCTCTCTCTCTCTCTCTCTCTCTCTCTCTCTCCGTGGGTGGAACCCGTCTATTTCCCTGCAGGCGGAATCTTGTGTGTGTGTGTGTGTGTGTGTGTGTGTGTGTGTGTGTGTGTGTGTGTGTGTGTGTGTGTGTGTGTGCGCGCTAAACGCTTCGGTTACAATCGATTGTTCGACACTTGAAGAGCTGGCAGTGTTGGTGAGCTGAATGAAGTTTCCGTGTGAAACGAGAGAGAGAGAGAGAGAGAGAGAGAGAGAGAGAGAGAGAGAGAGAGAGAGAGAGAGAGAGAGAGAGAGAGAGTGTGTAGATGGAGTGGTATGGGTGGAGAGAAAGGAAGAATGGACATAGAGGTGGTGCTTGTGGTGTGGAGTGGTGTGAGGAAATAAAGCAGTGTGGTCATGTGGAGTGGTGATTGTGGATGGGATGTTGTTACGGGTGGATGATGTGAGTGGGTGTATTATCGTGGATGGACGCAGTGGTAGGGGTGGATGGTGCGCTGTAGGGGGATGTAGTGGTGTAGGTGGATGGTGTGGGTGTGATAGAATGCAGTGATGGATTCGTGACGAGGGTAGATGTAGTGGTGCAGAAGAGCGTAGATGGAGTGGAGTTTGAGGATGTAGTGGTGCTGATGTAAGCAGTGGTGTGGATGTAAGTAGTGGTATATGTGGATCTATTGCCGTGGGTGGATCTAATCGTACGGATGGATGTTTAGGGGGTTCGTGGATTTAATGTTGTGGGTGGTATGTGTACCGGTGTTTGTGGATTAACTGGTATGGGTGGATTAGATGATTGGCTTAGGCTGATGTAGTGATGCTTGGTATGTTTTAACGTAGTGAGACGTGGTGTGTCTACTCATACGGGTGAATGCATTGGTAGGTGTAGATGTAGTCTTTGTCCTCGTAGATGTAATGTGGATCAATACACGGTATGTGGATGTAGCAATGTGTGTGGGTGTACTGGGGCGGATGACGGAATAAGGTTGGGTCTTGGTGGCTGGAATAGATAGAAATGAGAGGTCGAGTGCGTGAACTGGTGAGGTCAGATGTATGAACAAAGATCAGGTATGTTGCTGGAAGGTTAGATGTATGGGGCAATGGGTCAACTACGTTGTGTGGTCAGGTGTGTTTCAAGCAAGGGGTCAGATGTATGGTCATGGAGTCAGGTAAGATGGTGAGAGGTAAGGTGTGTGGGTAAAGAGTCAGATATGAGGGTCAAATATGTGTGTTTGGGTAAGGGATTAGGTATGTAAGAGTGTGAAAAAGAGCTCAGGTATGTAGGTATAAGGTGTGAGGTCAGATATTGAAGGCAGGTGTGTACATTCAAAGACAGATGAGGAGGCTAGAAGTCTGGTATGGCGTCAAGGAACCAGCAGGTGTGTCAGCATGAGGTAGGGCCTGTAGACGAAAAAGTCAGATATGTCCTCTAGGGGACAGATGTACCAATGCTGGGGAAAGGTAAGTGGGCGCGGATTCAGGTTTGGTGGTGTTGATGCAGGTGAGTCAGTATGAGGACGAGTGTGTGGGTGTTGGGTATGGGTGTGGGGGCGTGTGTGTGAACGTTGGGTATGAGGACGAGTGTGTGGGTGTTGGGTATGGGTGCGGGGGCGTGTGTGTGGACGTTGCGTGTTTGGTGAAGGGACGAGTGTGTGGACGTTGCGTGTTTGGTGAAGAGACGAGCGTGTGGACGTTGGGTGTTGGATGTGGGGGCGAGTGTGTGGACGTTGGGTGTTGGATGTGGGGGCGAGTGTGTGGACGTTGGGTATGGGTGTGAGGGCGAGTGTGTGGACGTTGGGTGTTGGATGTGGGGTTGAGTGTGAGGACGTTGGGTATGGGTGTGGGGGCGAGTGTGTGGACGTTGGGTATGGGTGTGGGGGCGAGTGTGTGGACGTTGGGTGTTGGATGTGGGGTTGAGTGTGTGGACGTTGGGTATGGGTGTGGGGGCGAGTGTGTGGACGTTGGGTGTTGGATGTGGGGTTGAGTGTGTGGACGTTGGGTATGGGTGTGGGGGCGAGTGTGTGGACGTTGGGTGTTGGATGTGGGGTTGAGTGTGAGGACGTTGGGTATGGGTGTGGGGGCGAGTGTGTGGACGTTGGGTATGGGTGTGGGGGCGAGTGTGTGGACGTTGGGTGTTGGATGTGGGGTTGAGTGTGTGGACGTTGGTATGGTGTGGGGCGAGTGTGTGGACGTTGGGTGTTGATGTGGGGTTGAGTGTGTGGACGTTGGGTATGGGTGTGAGGGCGAGTGTGTGGTACGTTGGGTGTTGGGTGCGGGGACGAGTGTGTGGGTATTGGGTACGGGTGTGGGGGATGA
>NC_092270.1:11467528-11477528 GCF_036320965.1 Panulirus ornatus
TTGTGCGGACTTGTGAGTCTATACCAATCGTCTCTTTGACTTCCTCCGACCATGAAAGCCTCGTCCCCTGTGCATACGTTTGAGTCTATACCTATTGTCTCTTTGACTTCCTCCGACCATGAGAGCCTCGCCCCATGTGCATACGTGTGAGTCTGTATCTATCGTCTCCTAGACTTCCTCCAACCATGAAAGCCTCGTCCCCTGTGCATACGTGTGAGTCTTTATCTATCGTCTCCTTGACTTCCTCCCACCATGAAAGCCTCGTCCCCTGTGCATACGTGTGAGTCTGTATCTATCGTCTCCTTGACTTCCTCCAACCATGAAAGCCTCGTCCCCTGTGCATACGTGTGAGTCTTTATCTATCGTCTCCTTGACTTCCTCCAACCATGAAAGCCTCGTCCCCTGTGCATACGTGTGAGTCTGTATCTATCGTCTCCTTGACTTCCTCCAACCATGAAAGCCTCGTCCCCTGTGCATACGTTTGAGTCTATACCTATCGTCTCTTTGACTTCCTCCGACCATGAAAGCCTCGTCCCTTGTGCGGACTTGTGGCTGTAAATTGCCTGTGCCTTCCTCCTACTCGGGGGAGATTAACTCGTGCATTCAGTTCGAGGACGGTGTGTTGTGTTTACCGCAGGTGCTGTGGGACGGATGAGATGATGGCAGGTTAAGAGGCGTGTAAAACCTTTTGTGGTAAGACTCAGACGTGCAGGAGTTAATGTGCTTCTCGCTTCCTCATTTCTCTTTCGATCGTAACTCAATTCTTTTTTTTTTTCTGGATCTTAATCATTTTTTCCTTTGGATCTAAACTTGATATTTATTTTTCAAATGTTTTCCCTGGATTTCGTGTGCTCATGCAACTGCAGTCCTGATTTCCAGACTGATATACGAGTATAGGAGAAAAAACTTTTTTGAGTTTTATCAGTTTCTATATTCTAAGAAACTAACTTGAAGGTCGTTTTCTTCTGTGTCTCATTATATGTCTAAAATCACATTTCTTATAGATTTTCATCTCATCAATCAGACAAAAAACTGCTTCAGTATCGTTGCTTGTAATATACACTCATCATCTTTTTTGTCTTCTTTTCACATCAGATCCTTAAGCCTCTTAAAGATACAGACCCTAAAAATACTCTGAAACAGAGGAACATATAAAGACCTCATCAGCTGAGAGTTCAAAAGAGTCGAACTCTGGAGGGAGGTCGAATTCTCTGAGCCTGTTCGTCCCCAGGGGAGCCGACCGCCGGACACACACACCGTCTCTCCCTCCCTCCTTCCTTCTAGACGAGACAAATCACCACAACTCGAAAAATCGAGTCAAGGTGCTACCCTTCTCTGTCCTCCTGCCACCCTCCACCCCGTACAACTGTTTGTCTTGGTTTGCCTCTACCCAGGAGTCTCGCTGAGCTGAATCTGTTGCCCCCTGCCTTAATCTGTTCCCCGTTCCAGTGAGTCTGCCTTAGTCTGCACCTCCTTTCTGTAGTATCCTTCAGTCTACTGCCTCTCTCAGCAGCTGCCTTAGACTGCTGACCCTCTCACCAGCCTGTCTTAGACTGCTGACCCTCTCAACAACCTGCCTTAGACTGCTGACCCTCTCAGCAACCTGCCTTAGACTGCTGACCCTCTCAACAACCTGTCTTAGACTGCTGACCCTCTCAGCAACCTGTCTTAGACTGCTGACCCTCTCAGCAACCTGTCTTAGACTGCTAACCCTCTCAGCAACCTGCCTTAGACTGCTGACCCTCTCAACAACCTGTCTTAGACTGCTGACCCTCTCAGCAACCTGGCTTAGGCTGTTGCTCCCTCGCCAGCAGCCTGTTGCTCCTCCTAACAGCGTACGTTAAGCCACTGCTCCCACTCAGCAGCTTACATTCTTACCCTGATGCTTGTCCCTGCACCTTCCTCTGAGCTCTTCCACCCTCCCAACAGCCTTTCTTTTTGGTGTGCCGTTCCTCATTGCTCCTCCAAACAGCCTGCTGTCTCCCCCAACTCATCACCCTGCCACGCTGAGGACAACCTCCGTCAGGAAATCAATCGCCCCAAGAGTTGCCACCCACGTAGGGAGGCTGCTGATGTCGAACCCTGGGCTCGCACGTCGGCCCTTCCACCCACCACCTACCCACCCCACTCACATCCTCATCATGCACGGGAGGGTCAAAACATTTTACGTAATTGCCTTTATTTATTGCCTTTTGAATCCTCATTCATCTCACGTGAGACAATGGGGTTTTAGATTTTCATTATCATACGTAAGGTCCAGCTCGCATATCAAATTCGAGATTATTTTATATTGTCGATTCGAACAATGAGATCCTACATTAACATGATTAAATGTTGAATTTCATGAGCACAGGACCTACTTTCGATGTTGCATGTCCCTGCATTATAATCATCCGTCTTCTCAAAGCAAGTCATTATTTCCTGCCCAAGGGATCGTATGCTAAATTTCCCAGGCTGTATCTCATTGTGAGCTACTGTACATGCTAGAGTTAGCGACTGTTACAATGCATTAGCAAGTTTAGCTCACCGGGTCACGCAGTATATAAACATCGTTAGGGCTTTAATCATTCAGGTAGTGAGTGCGCTTAAAGTGATTGCGGACGGAAGCGCTGTCGTAAATTAATGTTTAAGACGTGTTTCGTAATGAGGCTGCCATTCTATCTATCCATTTTAACTTTTCAGTATGTAGATGATATATAAAGGCAATTCCTCTATGAATTCATTACGACACACGTAAGCTATATTCATTGTCTTGTACGTATTTTTATGCCAATCTATTGCCTTATCATCTTATGGCAATTGAACGCATCTCGATAAAATCTTGCTTGACAGTAATCAAATGCCAGATCATTGTGTTCGGAAAAGTGTGTAGAAGTGTAAACAGCACATCTAGTCTGATCTCTGTCCTTGTTTGACTGGGTTTTTTGCTCCGATCGTCAAAGTCTGCGCTACTGTCCATATGTCTGTCTCTCTCTGTTAGTCCATATCATCGCTAACGAGTATATCTTTTTATACATACATATATGTGTATATATATATATATATATATATATATATATATATATATATATATATATATATACCTGCTCGCGGCGTCACTGGTCCTTGCCTGCTTGTGGCTACACCGCGAATGAAAAGGCATTTCTGGCGAGGCTGCATCATCGAAGAGCAACCTCGCAGAAGACCTAAAGAAGCTGCAGGAGGAGCTGCCTGTAGAAGAGGTTCCTTTGGGCTGTATAGGAATAGCTGTTCGGCTTTTCCCCCACCTTAGCGAGGTAATGGCGAGGACAGACGAGTGAGTAATATATGAGAAAAAAAAAATCCTCGCTTGGCTCCTCCTTCCGTTCGTACTTTTAGAGAGTTGTAATACAGGAGGGGAGGATATCTACCACCACATCCGTTTTCTCCAATCTCCCTCTTACACGCCCTCTACCTATCCTCAGCGATGTTTAGTGAGGACAATCGTATATAAATATGCCAGTGATTGCTTCTTCCCTCCTCCTATCCCCATCATCTTTCCACCTCCTCCTTCCCCCCTACAGCTAACCTGGGAAAACACAGGTGCCATAACTTCCACCGGGCGTCAGATAGAAGCCAGAGACTTTAATTAACTTTGACAGTTTATGGTGACTAAAACTTTGGGGGTTTTGATTTGGCGCGTCCGTGGCGGAGAAAATATTAGGAAGCCGATTCTGACTACAGCTTGGTTTTTTTTTCCCCCTGCAGTCAATTACACCCACGCTTTACTCACATACCTGTAAGTGGATGTGTACTGGAAAGAAAAGAAGAAAAAAGACCCTGGCGATATCTACAGGGGTGGCGATACACATGAACACAAAAACATTCGAGGGAAAAAAGATTCAGCTTAGGAGTTCGTCCGAGGTCGTGACCACATGGGTTCGAATCTCAGCACGAACGCCAGCCCACACCCAACCTCAGGGGCGGGTCGATAAATGGGTACATAACTTAGGCTGGAGTGTGTGTGTATATATATATATATATATATATATATATATATATATATATATATATATATATATAGAGAGAGAGAGAGAGAGAGAGAGAGAGAGAGAGAGAGAGAGACAGACAGAGAGAGAACATACATGGTACATAAACAGAGACGGGGCAAGATGAGTGTAAAACTCTCTCTCTCTCTCTCTCTCTCTCTCTCTCTCTCTCTCTCTCTCTCTCTCTCTCTCTCTCTCTCTCTCTCTATCTATCTATCTATCTATCTATCTCTTCCCCCCACCCACCGTAACACACAAAAAAGTAAAAACAGCAATCACACACACACACACACACACACACACACACACACACACACACACTCACTCACACAAACTTCAAAAAAAATGCACCTGAAATGAGCTGAGCTACAGGAAGGGGTCAGCAGTCATGGACGTGTTCACCTTGCACGAAAGGACAGTGGGGGACATGACCACAACTTTTCCGTGTCTTCCTAAGTTTGGTTTGACGAGATCCGGCACGGAACAGACCTTTGAGAATCGGGAGGAAGCGATCACCTAAAGACACTACGTGTTAGCTGTCACAGAAGAAGTAAGGAAGCACTTCCATATGGCAACGATGAATGGAACAGTCTAGTGAGGACGTACACACGGTAAAAATAGAATCTTACCACTTTCTGTCTGAAGCAATATGACACCACGGACGAATCATTTTGAGAAATGACTATTAGTCTGGCCTTACACTGGTAGCCCTGCACTCACGATGCCATAATATATCGTTTGTTATATTGTCATTTGCCAGGTATGATATAATGATCTTTATATCATGATGGAAATACCTATAAAATGAGGCAATCATAATTATAAGAAATTTGTCTCAGTCACGCTTACCAACCCTACAGAGACAACACGAGTCGTATCGATCATCTCGAAATTCATCGGATCCATCCTGAAGGATACTTTTTTTTTACAGTGTGCTGATTGTGGAGATAGTTTATCATTAATTACTTGACCTCTAAGCTTATCAGGAACCAATAGTCATTAAGGCCCTGAATCTTAAGCTGAACAACAACCAAGTGAAAGATCTTCAACACCTTCTTCAGCCGCTGAGGATAATTGTCAAGACCACAAACACCGACACTATATATGGGATCCTTCGTATGTCGAGATCAAAAAGAAATTTAAGAAACTGTATGTCGTAAAAAAAAAGGAGAGATTGAGAGACCATAGTCACAAGAGTATAAAACTCTCCCCAGTATGTCAATAATAGGTAATTACACACATAGACACATAAAATATATACATTTACATATGCACAAGCAATCGCAATCAAACACATTCATACACATAGACACGAGCAAAATATATTCATTTACATATGCACTAGCAATCTTAATCAAACACATTCATACACATAGACACGTAACAAAATATATACATTTACATATGCACAAGCAATCTCAATCAAACACATTCATCCACACATAGACACGTAACAAAATATATACATTTACATATGCGCTAGCAATCTCAATCAAACACATTCATACAAATTGACACGTAACAAAATGTATACATTTATATATGCACAAGCAATCTCAATCAAACACATTCATGCACTTGAGCATGAAGTTTATGTATATGAATAAACTTGCACGCACGCAAATACAACCATGTAGATGAACACACACACACACACACACACACACACACACACACACAAAATTTTACTACCAAATAACAAGATTCTCAATATTACCTCCACCGACCTTCCTAACCTCAGACCATAATTTGATTGCTCGTGTCGACGAGGGTGTCGCCCAGCGTGGCTTCACATATCACTTTAACTCTGGGTACGTATTACCCATCGCTCCAACACTTGCTATCATACCGGGAAAAATGCTACGATACCTGACCTGGTGAGCTTTTTGACCCATAATGTATTCAAATTGTGAACATTTGTTTTAGTCTCAACGTGAACAGCCAACTTGAACTGTGTTTAACCTCGAGCACGATGGTACGACTCTTGATCACGAAGGTACGACTCTTGAGCACGACGGTACGACTCTTGATCACGAAGGTACGACTCTTGAGCACGGCGGTACGACTCTTGAGCACGACGGTACGACTCTTGATCACGACGGTACGATTCTTGATCACGACGGTACGACTCTTGATCACGACGGTACGACTCTTGAGCACGACGGTACGACTCTTGAGCACGAAGGTACGATTCTTGAGCACGAAGGTACGACTCTTGATCACGACGGTACGACTCTTGATCACGACGGTACGACTCTTGAGCACGACGTTACGACTCTTGAGCACGGCGGTACGATTCTTGAGCACGAAGGTACGACCCTTGATCACGACGGTACGACTCTTGAGCACGACGGTACGACTCTTGAGCAAGACGGTACGACTCTTGAGCACGAAGGTACGACTCTTGATCACGACGGTACGACTCTTGAGCACGACGGTACGACTCTTGAACACGACGGTACGACTCTTGAGCACGACGGTACAACTCTTCATCACGACGGTACGACTCTTGATCACGACGGTACGACTCTTGATCACGAAGGTACGACTCTTGAGCACGACGGTACGACTCTTGATCACGACGGTACGACCCTTGAGCACGAAGGTACGACTCTTGAGCACGACGGTACGACTCGATCACGACGTTAACGACTCTTGATCACGACGGTACGATTCTTGAGCACGATGGTACGACCCTTGAGCACGATGGTACGACCCTTGAGCACGACGGTACGACTCTTGATCACGACGGTACAACTCTTCATCACGACGGTACGACTCTTGAGCACGACGGTACGACTCTTGAGTGTGACTGTGCAACGCCTTCGATGTGATGAGCTGGTCTCTGATCCCACTCTTGTGGGTCAAGCCAAAGGCTGCGATATCATACCACAGAATCATAGTGTCGTGCTTTGAAATCGCCCAGTCGTGCTTGAGGGCCGCACCGCCGTGCTCAAGGACCACCTCGCCGCGCTCAAGGGCCACACTACAATGCTCAAGGGGCCGTGAACCTCAATGCTCAAGGGCTGCGCACCGCAATACTCAAGGGCCGAGCACCGAAATGATCAAGGGCAGTACCGTCATTGCTCCAAACGTTGACCTTATCTCTCTCTCTCTCTCTCTCTCTACTACACCGTACCGGGCGACTGTACCCTACGCTTCGTACCATACCTTACTTTTATAACAGTCATTTGGGTAAAGACAGCGGGAGTTTGACCCTTCCAGGAGCCTTTTAATATACCATGGGATTTCGGTGTTAACAGCTTCTCTCAAAAGGTGCCAGTAATTTGCACCTTCGTGTCGAACCCTCGGTGAGTTTCGAACCTCGCTACAGCTCAGGATATATATAACCTGGAAGTATGGGACTGAAACCCACCCCCTAGCATTAGCAGCACCTCTATGAACGATATGAACGCTGCTTAAAGCTTCGTTTGAAGCCTCGCGTGGTTCATTTTTTACCGTTTAAAACTCCGTTTGAAGCCTCGCGTGGTTCGTATTTCTTCATTCATTTTGCTCGGGTCCATGAGGTTAACTTTAACCCCCTACCATCAAGAAGTTAACGCAAGTATTCTCCTCTCTGGCTAACCATCAAGTGAGGATTGCACCGCACCCGACGCTCCTGTGGTGCGCCTTCCTCCCTTCTCCAACCACCGCGTTCAGGCTATGACGCTGGTGGTGTTGGCTGTGGCTGTGGTGGTGGTGGTGGTCGGGACTCGGGGCTCCCGCGTGCAGTGGGTGTCGTCACGACCAGGATATAAACGTCGCCGACTGGAGGCGGGCGGAGGGGTCACTGGCGAGAGGCCACCTCTCCTGACCTCTTGTCGGTAATATTTTAAATTAAAAATTTGGAGGCGTATTGTCACGTTTGAGTTGAGGACTGTTGCCTGGACCCGACTGGCCTGTAAATTAGGGAGTCTTCGGTGAGTTATTGGAGGGCTGTTCTTGCACAGCTGTAAATCTGGGGGTCGTGTTTCCCCTCTCCTTTATGTTACGGTGATCAGAAGGTGCGGGTGTGGGGTTGGGAGGGTGTTAGTATCACGAAGTGTATATATATATATATATATATATATATATATATATATATATATATATATTTTTTTTTTTTTTTCAAACTATTCGCCATTTCCCGCGTTAGCGAGGTAGCGTTAAGAACAGAGAACTGGGCCATTGAGGGAATATCCTCACCTGGCCCCCTTCTCTGTTCCTTCTTTTGGAAAATTAAGAAAAATTGAGACGGGAGGATTTCCAGCCCCCCGCTCCCTCCCCTTTTAGTCGCCTTCTACGACACGCAGGGAATACGTGGGAAGTATTCTTTCTCCCCTGTCCTGTGTGGAGGAGTCTCCAAGTCAAGTAATAATGATGCATTATGCCTCAGAAGGACGTGTGGACTGCGGCGTTCATCACGAGATGAGGATCACACGAGTTACAAAGGACGTTTCCGAGGCTGTTAGTCATCAGTGGGAAATGTGATGCTGGTCCAAGAGACAGTGGAGGACGGGACGGTACACAGAGTCATCGAGCAGTAACTAATGCACGGCAGGAATGAATACGCTATAAATTCGAAAGCCTAAAGTACCAAATGATTAATAAATGAATGATCGTCTCATGAAATTACTTATGAATGGTACATTTTACTGCATTCCTCTTTGTTTTTTCCTCCTCCTTCTTTCATTCAGTGAGTCCCATAACACAAGCATAAAGAGGCGGCGGCGACGTGGAATCCTTCGTGTTGATAAATAATGCTTGATACCCCCACTTTACGAGACGCTACGTCACCACGACAACAGCCGAGCCTTATGGAGCCAACCACAACGTCGCCTGATGACATACACACCAGACACGGGGGACACGCTCGGGCAGGGGTCGAGTGTGTGTGTGTGTGTGTGGGGAAGGGATGAGAGGGAGGCGGGAGGAGGACACCAAGACGACAGGAGGGTCACCAAGAAGAAGGAGTGGGGGTTAGGGGGGATTGGAGGTGACTGGTGGATCGGTGGGAGAGGCAAGTGGAGTGGACTGCGAAATGTTAACTAGATGGAGTGTGTTAAGGGGACAAGGGGTTGGGTGGAGGTCAAACTGGATGGCATGTCGGTCGTGTGGGTGTAGAGGTCAACTGTATGTAGTGGTTCTAGGGAGTGTGGAGGTCATGTGGGTGTGGAGGTCTGCTGGATGGGTAGGTCAAGTGAGTGTGAGGGGTCAAGCAGGTGTGGCTGTCGAGTGAGTATGAAGGTCATGTGTATATGAAGGTCACGTGAGTTTGGAGGTCAACTGGGTGTGGTAGTTAAGTGAATAGGGTGTAAGTCTGCTGGTGGCAGCGTTCAAATGGGTAGAGTAGAGGTTAGTTGGACGATGTGGTCAGCTGATGACATTCCCGTCCAATAAAGGTTGCGATTAACTGTATGACGTTGAGGTCAGTTTACTATGACGGTCATCCCTGTAGACTAGAAGGTATACGGATGAGACAGTTACCTGTATGAGGTGTCACCATCTCTGCGTGATGGTCAGATTTCTGGTAGACATGGTAGGTGGTCAAGCGAACTGGTTAGATGACCAAGAACCACCTATTCTTGAAAGTCGGGAAGGTCGGGAGTCTCAGTAATCCATATTGAGCTCTGACCCGTCATAGGGTCATCGTGAACGCTGGGATGTTGGCCAGTCTGAAAAAAAATTCACTGCCATAGAACGCGTTCACCCAAGTACGATAGGGAAAAAAAGAGGATTTCTATTCTTGGAAACTGATTAATGGAGTGAAATGGGAGTACCGTGAAGGACTTTATGCTGTGGATGGAGCGAAAGGCTCTCTCTCATTGTACATCTTAACGAAGCCAGGACCTCCCGCTCCTCTTGTACCTCCTCCCTCTACTGCTACTGCTACTGCAACTCTTACCATTCATCCTCCTCCTCCTCCTCTTCTTATTCTTCTCCTCTTATTCCTCTTCTTGCTCTCCTCCTCCTCCTCCTACCCTTCTTCCTCTACTTGTTCTCCTCCTCCTATT
>NC_092270.1:11480028-11532528 GCF_036320965.1 Panulirus ornatus
ACCTGATACATTTGCCTCCGTTTGATGCATCGCCTCCGACATATGTATGTGGCCAGTGTTTGCCACACAACGCATGGATCCTTTGGGAACCTCAGAAATAACGCAATTAAAGAAAAAATATGACCATAAGAATAAGAAATGATCTGGTCTCTAATCGTATATCGTACAACCAACTGGCAGTATACGAGCGATCTTCTTATCGTACGCCTGGCAGTGTATTTGCATGCCGACAGGCGACGATGCTCCTTGCTGCCTGGGAGCCTTTCTCACGTTGTCTCAAGGTGTTACCCACTTTCGAGAGTAGGCTTGACCCAAGCGGCGAATCTATATATATATATATATATATATATATATATATATATATATATATATATATATATATATATATATATCCTGGGGATAGGGGTGAAAGAATACTTCCCACGTATTCCCTGCGTGTCGTAGAAGGCGACTAAAAGGGGAGGGAGCGGGGGGCTAGAAATCCTCCCCTCTCATTATTTTTTTTTTGATTTTCCAAAAGAAGGAACAGGTGAGGAAATTCCCTCAAAGGCCCAGTCCTCTGTTCTTAACGCTACCTCGCTAACGCGGGAAATGGCGAATAGTTTGAAAAAAAAAAAAATATATATATATATATATATATATATATATATATATATATATAGATAGATAGATAGATAGATAGATAGATAGATAGATATTTAGAGAGAAGCTACGTCTGTGTAGGCCAACAAGCATATACATCGGTACGGCGTTGATGGCATATGCAGTGTGTGACGACCCCACTTACAATACACAGTGGCTCCCACCAACACTCCGTCACCGGATTCTCCGAACATCTTGAAGGAAAAAGGGGAGGAGAACGGAAGCTCGTCTTGGTAAGAACTATTAAAGAAGACAGAAGTTGTAGACTTTAAGATATGTGACGGAATTTTGACTGTCTCAAGATACCGTGATCCAGGGAATACCTGGGATCCCAGCTAATGTGTATACAAAATCGAGGAGACTCGTAATGGTGGTGACAAGACTCGTAATGGTGGTGACAAGACTCGTAATGGTGGTGACAAGACTCATAATGGTGGTGACAAGACTCGTAATGGTGGTGACAAGACTCGTAATGGTGGTGACAAGACTCGTAATGGTGGTGACATGACTCGTAATGGTGGTGACAAGACTCGTAATGGTGGTGACAAGACTCGTAATGGTGGTGACAAGACTCGTAATGGTGGTGACAAGACTCGTAATGGTGGTGACAAGACTCGTAATGGTGGTGACAAGACTCATAATGGTGGTGACAAGACTCGTAATGGTGGTGACAAGACTCGTAATGGTGGTGACAAGACTCGTAATGGTGGTGACAAGACTCGTAATGGTGGTGACAAGACTCGTAATGGTGGTGACAAGACTCATAATGGTGGTGACAAGACTCGTAATGGTGGTGACAAGACTCGTAATGGTGGTGACAAGACTCGTAATGGTGGTGACATGACTCGTAATGGTGGTGACAAGACTCGTAATGGTGGTGACATGACTCATAATGGTGGTGACAAGACTCGTAATGGTGGTGACAAGACTCGTAATGGTGGTGACAAGACTCGTAATGGTGGTGACATGACTCGTAATGGTGGTGACAAGACTCGTAATGGTGGTGACATGACTCATAATGGTGGTGACAAGACTCGTAATGGTGGTGACAAGACTCGTAATGGTGGTGACAAGACTCGTAATGGTGGTGACATGACTCGTAATGGTGGTGACAAGACTCGTAATGGTGGTGACATGACTCATAATGGTGGTGACAAGACTCATAATGGTGGTGACAAGACTCGTAATGGTGGTGACAAGACTCGTAATGGTGGTGAGCACTAATTTCACATCTTACCTGACACATGAATCCTTCCTTCCCCGGGCTATCTCAATGTGGACGAGACCTCCACACAGTCCTAAGCTCTGGTATATCATTATACTAGAGCTGGCAAAGCTGCGTACAAAAGGGCATATCCTATTTAAGAATAAGTATAATGCTGGGGCTATGCAACAAGTGCCTATTAAGAGTAATGCAAAGACTCGCTGTGGGAGCCTTATATAATATGCTCGGCCTAAAAGGGGCAACGGAAAGAACTATTTGTATTTCTCGCGCGTTCGCATATATATATATATATATATATATATATATATATATATATATATATATATATATATATATACCCCTTTTGTGTCGTCACTGGCGAGTAGACTTCAGTTTTCCCACAAACAGGTCCTGGAAAACGATAAAAGAAGTTTAATCCCTGACTACATTTAGGCCATAGGTATTTCAAAGTGAAAGTGTGTGTGTGTGTGTGTGTGTGTGTGTGTGTGTGTGGAGGGAAGTGTGTGGAGGTAAGTGGTGCGGGCTATTGTTGGGTCGTCTGCTGCACCAGCACCTCTTAAGTTACGAGTGACGACACGTGACCCCACTGGCCCATGACAGCTGCAGGGTCACCCACTCGGTGGGGCGACCGCACCTGCTGCAGCGACCAAGTTCTCGCACAAGGAGTGGGCTTGGCGCAGAGAGAGAGAGAGAGAGAGAGAGAGATAGATAGAGAGAGAGAGAGAGAGAGAGAGAGAGAGAGAGAGAGAGAGAGAGAGAGAGAGAAGAGAGAAAGAGGAGGGGGGAGGTTGTGCGATGACCTTCTTTGTGTGGGGGTGTAAATGAGAGGTGTGAGTGAGGAGATAGAGGTTCTCGGCCGTTTTTGTGAGGAGGAGGAGGAGGAGGAGGAGATGGCGAGGAAGAAGTCCAGTCATCCTTCTCCAGGAGGAAGTTTGGTCGGTCATCTGAAGGAAAGATGAATGCAAAAGGCAGGGTGTGAGGGTAGTGCTTGACAATCGGATCTACTCGAAGGTTGAAATAGAGGAAGACGAAAGCGAGTGGAACCACCCTTCGTGTAGGAGGAGGAGGAGGAGGGTGGTAGAGCATATAGCCATCATAAAATGGGGGGCGGGGTAAGTAATGAAGGTGAGGGTGGGGAAGCCCTCTCCCTCCACACCATTGTTGAGAGAGGAGGACACAGAAGATCCTAACTACTTACGTAACAAAAGGATCGTGTTGTGAGAGCCTCGCATGTTCGTCAGAGGAAGCATTAGATACCATAAGTAAAGTGTAAACTGACGTCCAAAAATTACGTCCTACAACAGGAGACTGAATTATGCCTTCTACGTGGCGGTAACAACAGGGGCTTTAGGGAGCGGGCGGAGGCGTTCGATACCCGGCCCTCTTAAATTAGCATGTAGATTTCTTTCATCGTAATTTGAGGTAACTTTAGAAGACACCTAGAGTCATCTGATAAGGGTTGGAACATACCACTGACGTTATATCTGCCTGACCACTGGTGTATGGGGGGGGTATATAAAGTTTCCGTTGTGATACCCCCCTAACATTGTCGCTCCAACATCCCCACTACTAAAGTGTCTCCCCCCCAACTTCCCTTCCCCCCCTGTTCTCCGGGGGTTCGTAAATATATCAGCACTATCAATGTTTAACATGATTTACAAAACCGTATTATGAAACTGTATCTTTCTCTACTCTGAGGGGGAGAAATCATTAATGTTTAGCCTTCGTTTCACGATTATTCACAAGTCATTCACACGATTTATACATAAACAAGGGTACTTGATACAGTTCTACCTCCCTTAATGAGTGATCTCTAAACTACCCTTAAGGTCTTGCCAAAAAAAAAAAAGATAAATAGAATACTTGAGCATCAAATAAAGACTTAGAAAAATTAACCTTCTCGTCGACGTTTGTATTTTACATAACCTCACCATTACCAACCGCCCAGAGCCACTGAATACGTAAGTGGCACTTCAGCCATCTACTCTCTACCGGCCCCCTTGGTGATGACGTCTGCTGCCGGGAATGCCAGGGATCAGGAGCGTCTTGTTTCGCATCCAGTCCGACGGGCAAGATTAACCCACGTGAAGTGAAAGAATAAGGACACGACAGCACCTTCATTTTCCCATAGTCTCTGCTCTACTTCTGGCGAGAAAAAGAAAATGGGGACAAGGAGAGAGAGAGAGAGAGAGAGAGAGAGAGAGAGAGAGAGAGAGAGAGAGAGAGAGAGAGAGAGAGGACTTGCTAAGGGGTGAAGGTGTAAGGCAAGGTAAGGGGGGCAAGGGGCCAAGGAGAGGGCTCTGTGGGGGGAGGCCAATGAGTTGTCCAGAGCTACTGGGGTGGGCCGAGGGCAGCGGGGATTCCTCACGAGTAACCATAAATTGAGGCGGGTCATAAAGTGTGTGGGGAGGAAGGGGGAGTAAGGAGGGAGGGGAGGTGTAAGAGCTGGTCTCTGGCACCACCACCCCTTCAACGGCCTCCCGCTCTCCCGGGCTGCCTCCGTGCCTCCGTCTCCCAAGATTCACGCTGCTGATAAAAAGGGTCTGTTTCATTGTCTCGGCTCAACGTTACAGACGAAAGAAGAAGAAGGAGAAGCAGCAGAAGAAGAAGAAGAAAAAGAAGAAGAAGAAGAAGAAGAAGAAAGAAAGAAAGAAAGAAAGAAAGAAAGAAAGAAAGAAAGGAAGAAAGAAAGAAAGAAAGAAAGAAAGAAAGAAAGAAATAAAGAGAGAAAGAAAGGATGGGGAGAATAAAAAGGGAAGCTGAGGGTGATGACTGGTAACACGTGGGCGTGTGTTGAGAGAGGCGTTTGGCCCTGCCGTTGCTCACTTAGGGTGTAGGAAAGAGAGAGAGAGAGAGAGAGAGAGAGAGAGAGAGAGAGAGAGAGAGAGAGAGAGAGAGAGAGAGAGAGAGAGAGGTTCACTTTGCCGTATGAAGTAATCATTTTGGTAACGAGATGCTGATAGACATCAGCTGAACACAACGGGAATGGATGGGGCGGCAGCAAGTAGGAGTGCATAAGTGTGCATATATGTATATGTCTGTGTATGTATCTGTATGTATACGTTGAAATATATAGGTATGTATATGTGCGTGTGTGGACGTTTGTGTATATACATGTGTATGTGGGTGGGTTGAGCCATTCTTTCGTCTGTTTCCTTGCGCTACCTCGCAAACACGGGAGACAGCGAATAAGTATAATAGATGAATATATATATATATATATATATTTATATTAGCATTTCAATTCATTCATACCTACAGGATACTTGTGAAGACAGTTCCAACAATTTTCAGTCTCAAATTTGCATCTGAAATACACAATCAACCATGATCCCATGGAGTCAGTGTTGGCTTTTAAGAAGTCTTTCTTGCAATATACACGTCTCTTCCTTTTCAGGTCACATGATCGTATGTAAGATCAATCTATCAGTTCTTGAATGACTCACTCCAATGTCTTACACTGCCAGGTAATCCTATGTTTAATAATCTTATCCACAAATGAGATAAGGGACATAATTAGTTCCATATTTCTTGATTCTTGGCTTTTCAAAGACGATGGATTATGTCCTGACAGAGACTGAAAAACTGAAAGAAAACGGAACGGAATCGTATCTTGTAGAAAAAATAAAACAAATCATGTCTTAAAAGTTTGGAAAAACAAAAGAACTTCGTGTGGTTTGATTTTTGGAGTATGATGGTACAATTCTTGAACAAAACGGTGCAATCTTTGAACACGACGGTACAATCTTAAAGCAAGACGGTACAACCTTTGACCATGACGGTACAATTCTTGAGCCAAATGGTACAATCTTTGACCACGACGGGGCGACCTTTGAGCACGAACGGTTTTGACCCGCTGGGTACAATGGCCTGGCCTTTGATCCAGACCCTTTTTGGAGTCGTGCCGTCGTGATCAAGAGCCATGCCGTCGGTCGTGCTCAAGGGCTGCACACCACCGGGGTCGTGCTTAAGGGCTACACACCACTGGAGGCGTCCTCAAGGGCTACACACCACCAGGGTCGTGCTCAAGGGATACACACCACTGGGGTCGTGCTCAAGGGCTACACACCATCAGGGTCGTGCTCAAGGGATACACACCACTGGGGTCGTGCTCAAGGGCTACACACCATCAGGGTCGTGCTCAAGGGATACACACCACTGGGGTCGTGCTCAAGGGCTACACACCACTGGGGTCGTGCTGAAGGGCTACACACCACTGGAGTCGTGCTCAAGGGCTGTACATCATCAGGGTCGTGCTCAAGGGTCGTACCATCACTGGGGCACTCGGAGGGGGGGGGGTCAAAAACGTCGTCGGTTCAAAAAGAAATCGCCCCAATAGAGGTATCCCTCGTCCAAGCCTGTGTTAACCTGTGTTCAAATCTCTCATTGATGCTGCCATTAGTTTACGGGTGATACGCATGAAGAGCGTCGCCAGCCATGCGTATGACAGAGAAAAGCCATAATTGGTCCTCAAGCCTTCCCGGCCACCAACATAGAGACGGCCTCCAGCCTTTTATGCCAGTAATTGGGAAGATAAAAGACTGCGCCGGCAGCACAATTTGGTGTCGTTAATGCTTGGGCGCTGAGCTAAACGGGCAAGATTTCTGGGGATTTTCGGACGTCCGCGGAGGTGAACAGCTGGTTGTGGAGTCGTACACCAGCTGTATGGCGTACGGGTGTGTGTGTGTGTGTGTGTGTGTGTGTGTGTGTGTGTGTGTGTGTGTTGGCGTGTGTGTGTGTGTGTTAAAGAGAGAGTTTTACACTAGTGTTCCCCCTTCTCTTAACCCTGTATGTATGTGCCATGTCTTTATTCTTATGAATGTATGCACACACACACACACACACACACACACACACACACACACACACACACACACAGTACATAAGTAGCGAGTGTACATAAGAAGCAGGTAGAACCACAAGGAAACTCAGTCCTGACGATGTAATTATAAGAAAGTGCATGATACTCCATATTCTACGTCTCCTTGAGGCTTTACCTGAATCTATATGGAAAGTCACTGTATCATCGTCAATGGCAAAAGGCCATACAAACTCATCGAGGAACTGCTCACTCCGAAGGAACCAAATATTTCCCATCTACTGCCTGTAGCGCAATCTTGAAGCCTTAGGGTCCCTTTCACAGGGTTCCTGGGTTATAACACAAACAGAAGTTAAATGTATACATATTAACGTCCACGTACAGTAAAGGCCTTAACGCCGTGTGGGCCAACTGATGCTCTGATCTGCCTGGCCAGGCATCTCATGCAGCACTATCTTACCCACACGTCCCGAGCGAGGCTCACACACGTCACTTATCATCAAGGGCTCGGCCGGGGCAACACGCAGCCACGAACTGTATCGTGGGCTGATCTGCGGCAGCCCGGCGTCCTCTTAGACAACCCACCGAGCTTATGGTAAAGTCTCTCAGCGTCGTACTTTGCGAGGAGGAAAAATGCATTTGAGCTGAAGACGGCCAAAGTCATTTACCCTTGAAAACAGAAAGGGAAAGGGTGATATATATATATATATATATATATATATATATATATATATATATATATACTTTTGCCTTCTACTGACGTAGACCAGCTCAGGTCTCCGGGATTTAAACATCTTTACGGTTGAGGGGAAGTTACAAGACTGAGTAATTAAGGTGAAGTTCTCATTTGTATGTGTATGTAAAGTACAGAATAGATAAACTGGTGGTGGTCAGATAATGTGGTGATGGCCGAATTACTGGATCGCCACCATCACTACAACTCCTGGTATGTCTTCAACATTACCCCCCTTTCTCCCCTCAGAGATCACTCACCTTGACGACCCTCACCCCGCCAATATTATATCCTCTTTTCCTCCAAAGTCTCCTATAACCCTTCATCCTCGCCTCCAGCATTACCAAGATGATAACTTCAGTCTTAACCTGTTGAGAACGACTGTACGACTCTTGAGTACGACCACCTTACGCGACCCTTGAAGAACACAAGTAGTTATCACACACACACACACACACACACACACACACACACACACATACATGAGAGTGATGAACGTGTGATAATGTGGAGAATAAATCTAATACATCATACATCACCCAAACGTCTTTTCAATGCGGACTTCATTATCCAGCATCAGTCATTCACTAAGCCCCCACCTGACCTCACCAAAGCAAGTACCCCGTCTCTCACTAAGCTCCTCCGTCCTCACCACTCACCACATCCTCACCAGGCAACCTTTCTCACGCTGCAGCACTCAACGGGCTTCACCACGCTTTCAACAATTATGCCGAGTTTTCAATCTGTGTCGTGAGAATACGTCAACAGCTCAAAGAACAATTCTCCCACGAAAAAGGCTATAGTGTCTATATACATCATTATATTTCTAGCTTCCCACAACGTCCTCCTTGCTCGTTGTCATAAAGAATGAATTCTTTTTAAAATGCGAATCTCTTCATGTGAATTATCCTGGCACAGAGTATCTTGGCCCCCGTCCCAGGTCTCTGTCCAGCCAGGCCCCTCCTCCTCCTCCTCCTCCACCCTCTTCTGTGCATGTCCAAGACCCATCGGATATTCCCAACCTCAAGTGAAGACCTGAGGAAATGATTATTCATGCTTGTGTCTGAGGTCAAACGCTTTACGAGTTTCTAAGAGTTCACACTGGAGATAGCTGGAACTTGACTAACTTCTCTAAATACCTCCGTCTGCCAGATATCCTCTCACTCCAAACCCCACCCCTCACTCTCACTCACTCCTAAACTTGAGAACCTCCTTGTTAAGAACGTCCCAAAACAACCCCAGGTCTACATATGGACACGTCTCCTACACCCTGATGCTTTTCGACGACGAAGAACCTGCAGCCACGACTCGCACCTTCAAAGTTCGGGGACCTCTACATGGCGGTGTTACCTTCGTCTATATTTTCCCACCCGCAGCTCCTCCTCTCCATCATCATTTATGCACCTATTCCGTCGCCGTCAACGTACCCTTCCTTATCCACTGTCGCAAATGGACCCACCAGTCCAGCGACCTCTTTAGTAATATGCTACTCACCCTAATGAGGACCTACCTGACGAATTAGCTGTCCTCGAACCCTATTTTCTTTTCTGGTCTTTGCCAGAGATATCGACGATCCTCTAGTCTATTGTTTCCTTGGCGAATTCCTATGCCTACCATATACATTCATAACATATGTTGATGGCTGTAGTGATATCACAAAAGAACACGTGATTTGCGAATATACTCAAATGCACGAGGAAATTTTAACGCGAAGATCCGAACGCCCTTCGCGATAATTCATATCATCAGGGATGCAGATATAATCATCTCTGTGTCCCTGAAGATGTGAATTATCACGAAAGAGATCGAATCTTCGTGTTCCATTTTCCTGTGGCTATCAGCATATGAAGGAATACATATATGCATATTTAGTGGCCACTTCCAGCCGTAAGTATTTCCACATCTACATGCCAGGTGTGTCCCCTCTCTTCTGCCGAACACCTGGCTCTCCTGCTGTCCAGTACATCTCGACCGAGAGCGTCACACCGTCCACACATCATGACCACCTACTTCGAAGGCCTCTGGGTGTCAGATAACAACAACGCCCGCCCCCCCTCAATCTTCTACACTCCAGTCAATCTGAACTATGATCCCGGCCTCTTTTACTTAAAGACCCTAAACGTCTAATGTTCCCCTGGTCTAATCTTTATTGTATTAACCTTTAACACGTTCTACCTCACTCCACCTCCTTCCCTCCCTCCTCCTCATCCCACTCCATGCAAGCCCCGAAAGCAAATTTCAACACTGGCACATTAACCTTCGTTTCTCAGCCCCCCACCTCCCTCAGCATAAAATTAAACTGGATACACTTTTATCCCAGTTAAGCCCCACAGACGTACATGGCGAACGATCCGTCTCCTGTTTTCAGGATGCGACTACCCCCCCAATAGTGGGTGGAACCAGACGGTATTCTAGGTACAAACATAAATGAAACCCGCGTATCGGAACAAAGGCATACCACAAAAGCCAGGAATGGCTTCAACGATCTTACTTCGATGTTTGATATTTTCCGATACTTTTTTTTAAAACAGATCTGGAAAGTTTTGTATCATCTTTACCCATATAGATGTTATCGCTCAACATCTACTCTCTTGCTCTATCCTCCCTTCATTTCTCTTAGCACAGCTCCCAATTCCCTCCACGAGTTCCCTCCTGACCCTCCCGTGGGCCAGGGCTCAGCCCTCCACTCTAGCCTGCAGTAGGTGCCGGCGAGCAGCGTGGGGGCCACAGCTCGCCTCACACAGTTTATCAGGCGGGTCAACTCTTCGTCCTGGGCAACAATAACACGCCCATCAACCACACCACTAACCTTACCCCCTCATCACCCTCCGTCCCTCCACCTCCACCACACAGCACCTCCGGTGTTGCCCCGTCCTCGACACCTCTCTCTCTCTCTCTCTCTCTCTCTCTCTCTCTCTCTCTCTCTCTCTCCTCTCTCATTACAGACTATCATGTCCTTAACAAGTACGTTCTCTTCGCCTTTACGACCCAATCGCCACCTCCGTCTAAGAGATGGCAAGCGATTCCCAACGAACTTATTCCCGGGATGACAAGCCGAGAGATATGGACATAACTGGTAGTTACCACCGCAGGTCGGCTTTTTCTTCTTAAGACGGTTATCTTCCTCAATTATAAGAGTCGTTAACAGAGATGATTATTAAAGAATGTTGTTAGACATGTGTGTGTGTTACTGTCGGTTGCACATAAGCCCTTGTTGTACACACACACACACACACACACACACACACACACACACACTTGCTGTACTGTAAACAACTGTAAAAGATAGTTTTTCTTTTACTGGGTTTCTTTTTTTTACGTCATTTACTAACCTCAGGGCTCCTCCTTCCCCTTACTCCTACGTGGTATTTTCCATCTCTCCTATTGGAGTGTCTCCCTCCTTCAACATTGTCCCTCTCTCCCATCCCAACTAGTGGATCCTTCTCTATCTTTATTAGTGTGCCTCCCTCCCATCTCCACCACTGTACCTCCCTCCCATCTCCACCACTGTACCTCCCTCCCATCTCCATCAAAATACTTCCCTCCCATCTCCATCAAAAATACTTCCCTCCATCTCCGACAGTGCACCTCCCTCGCATCTCCACCGGTGTACCTCCCTTCCCTCTCCACCAGTGCACTTCCCTCTCCACCAGTGTACTTCCCTCCCATCTCCACCGGTGTACTTACCTCCCATCTCCACCAGTGTACCTCCCTTCCATCTCCACCAGTGTACCTCCCTTCCATCTCCACCGATATAAATACAAAATCCTCTTCTATAAATAATTCTCTCTCTCTCTCTCTCTCTCTCTCTCTCTCTCTCTCTCTCTCTCTCTCTCTCTCTCTCTCTCTCCATCTATCTATCTATCAATCCGTCTTTCCACCTACCTACCCATCTGTGTACCTCGAGAAGAGAGAGAGAGAGAGAGAGAGAGAGGAGGAGAGAAGGGGAGGGGAAGGAGAAGAGAGAGAGAGAAGAGAGAGAGGAGAGAGAGAGGGAGGAGGGAGGGAGGAGGAGGAGAGAAGAGAGAGAAGAGAGAGAGAGAGAGAGGAGTGGAGAGAGAGAGAGAGAGGAGAGAGAGAGAGTGGGAGAGAGGAGAGAGGGAGGGAGGGAGGGAGGGGAGGGGGGGGGAGGAGAGAGAGAAGAGAGAGAGAGAGAGAGAGAGAGAGAGAGAGGGGAGAGAGAGGAGAGAGAGAAGAGAGAGAGCAGAGAGGATGGAGCACGTACACCGCTAGCTGGGTATGGCAGGCGGCAGCCGGCTGCACTCAGGCATTGGAGAGAGTTGGGCATGTGAAAGGTGCCAGGCTGGCCTTGAGACTGCCACGATACGCACCCCACAACACACTCATCCAGCACAGCACTCCACATGAGCCAGCGCACTCGATCACAGCCCAGAGACGTCCCCTACCGAGATCGACACTCCCCCCCTCCCCTACCACCCACTCGACTATGTACCCTCCCAGAGCCTCCCCCACCCCGACTCGAACTCCCCCCAATCTCCCACCCCCACCGACTACTCCGCCGCCAACTTCACTACCCCACTTCGACTACTCGTCCCCTAGCCACTTACTCGCCCCCATCTCCCCCACTCCTACTCCACCCACCTCCACACCTACCCCACTCGACTACTCCTCCCTCACTCCCCCCTACCCACACTCACTTACTCCCCCTCCACTCCCTCCACAACTCGCCCCCATACCACCTCCCCCACACCCTACCCCTCCACTCTCCCCCCCCACTCCCTCCACCCCTCCACCCCACCCTCTCCCCCTACACTCCACCACTACTCCCCCCTCCTCCCCTACCCACCATCGACACTCCGCTCCCCCCAACTCCCCTCCCCCATCACACTCCTCCCCTCACACTCTCCCCTCCCCCCATCCACCACCCTCCCGACTCCACACCCCAACTCTCCCCTACCCCACCCCCCCCCCCCTCCCAACGACCACCCCCCCCACTATTACTCAGCCCCTTACCACCTCGTCACACCCTCCTCTCCCTCCCCCACCCACTCCCCACCCCCCCCACCTCCTCCGCTCCCCACCCTCCCCTCTCCTCACACCCACCTCGCTCCACACCCTCCTCCTCCACCACCCCACCCCACTCCATCCCCCCTCCTCCTCCCTCCCCCACCCCACTAACCTACCTCACTCGCCATCTGCTTCAGCCTCCTTTTAACCCCCCCCCCGTCCAGCCTTCCACACACCACCCCCTTCCCTAACCCACCCACCCCTCTCTCTCTCTCTCTCTCTCTTCCCTGCACCCCCTCCCTTGCCTTCCCCCTCCCCGCCTGCTCTCCCCCACTTACAAGCCCCCACTCCTCCAGGCCACCACAGTGACCGCAGTACACATGAGAGCTGTGGGCCGGAAGTCCATGATCACAGAGTGGGTCATGGAGAGGGTCATGAAGAGGGGGGGGGAGGGGGTCAAGAGGAGGGACGGGGAGGGGACGGGGGGGAGATCATGAGGAGGGACCGGGAGGTGATGAGGAGGGACTGGGAGGTGATGAGGAGAGACGGGGAGGTCATGAGGGGGGGACGCCGAGGTCATGAGGAGGGACGGGGAGGTCATGAGGAGGGACGGGGAGGTCATGAGGTGGGGACGGCGAGGTCATGAGGGGGGGACGGGGAGGTCATGAGGTGGGGACGGCGAGGTCATGAGGTGGGGACGGCGAGGTCATGAGGTGGGGACGGCGAGGTCATGAGGTGGGGACGGCGAGGTCATGAGGTGGGGACGGCGAGGTCATGAGGAGGGACGGGGAGGTCATGAGGTGGGGACGGGGAGGTCATGAGGAGGGACTGGGAGGTGATGAGGAGGGACGGCGAGGTCATGAGGAGGGACGGCGAGGTCATGAGGAGGGACGGGGAGGTCATGAGGAGGGACGGGGAGGTCATGATGGGGGACGGCGAGGTCATGAGTAGGGACGAGGAGGTCATGAGGAGGGACGAGGAGATCGTAAGGAGGGACGGAGGATCATTATGAGTACGGGGGACCATTAAGGGGACTGACTGGAGGCCATGAAGAAGAACCAGAGGTCATGCAGAAGGATGAGAGGCCATGGGGAGGGTTGAGAGGTCGTTAGGGGGGGGGGGAGGGAAGGGATGATGAGGAGCAGCAGGCCCTCATGAAGAGGGATGAGAAATTAATGAGATGGAAGACCTCATAATGAGGCCCTCGAGATCGAGAGGAGTAAGGGAAGGTCACACTGACAGATGGAGGACCATGAAACGAGGTCGTAGGTCATGAAGAATGAGGAAGAAAAAAAAAAAGGGTCACAGAAAAGAGACGAGAGGAGGCCATGAGAAATAATGAGGGGGTGTACTGAGGAGCCATGCGAAGTCATGAGGAGAAACCAGGAGTTAAAGACACACTGAAAGTCATGGATGAGGTAAGGTATATCATGAGGAGGTACACAGAGGGTCATGAATCACACGGGAGGTCATGAGGAGAGTCATACGGGGTCATGACGAGAGAGGGAGAGACGGGAGGTCACGGGAGGTCACGGAGATAAAAAACGGAGGTTCATGAACTGACGGAGAGACGTGAGAGAAAGGAGGGAGGAGTGGGGGGGTCATGAAGAGAGACGGGGGGGGGGGTTATGAAGAGAGACGGGGGGGATCATGAAGAGAGACGGGGGGGGGTCATGAAGAGAGACGGGGGGGGGGGTCATGAAGAGAGACGGGGGGGATCATGAAGAGAGACGGGTGGGGGTCATGAAGAGAGACGGGGGGGGGTCATGAAGAGAGACGGGGGGGGTCATGAAGAGAGACGGGGGGGGTCATGAAGAGAGACGGGGGGGGGTCATGAAGAGAGACGGGGGGGGGGGTCATGAAGAGAGACGGGGGGGATCATGAAGAGAGACGGGTGGGGGTCATGAAGAGAGACGGGGGGGGGTCATGAAGAGAGACGGGGGGGGTCATGAAGAGAGACGGGGGGGTCATGAAGAGAGACGGGGGGGGGGGTCATGAAGAGAGACGGGGGGGGGGGTCATGAAGAGAGACGGGGGGGTCGTCATGAAGAGAGACGGGGGGGTGTCATGAAGAGAGACGGGGGGGGGGGTCATGAAGAGAGACGGGGGGGTCATGAAGAGAGACGGGGGGGGGTCATGAAGAGAGACGGGGGGGGTCATGAAGAGAGACGGGGGGGGGTCATGAAGAGAGACGGGGGGGGGTCATGAAGAGAGACGGGGGGGTCATGAAGAGAGACGGGGGGGTCATGAAGAGAGACGGGGGGAGGTCATGAAGAGAGACGGGGGGGTGTCATGCACTGGGACGGGAGGCTATGAAGTGGGACGGAGGGCTTGGAGAAGGAGGGGGGGGGTGGGTCATGAGGACGGACGGGAGGATACGAAGAGGGACGAGAGGTCATGAAGTGGGACGGAAGGTCATGAAGTGGGACGGGAGGTCATGAAGTGGGACGGAAGGTCATGAAGTGGGACGGAAGGTCATGAAGAGGGACGAGAGGTCATGAAGTGGGACGACAAGTCATGAAGTGGGACAACAGGTCATGAAGTGGGACGAGAGGTCATGAAGTGGGACAGGAGGTCATGAAGTGGGACGGGAGGTCATGAAGTGGGACAGGAGGTCATGAAGTGGGACGAGAGGTCATGAAGTGGGACGGGAGGTCATGAAGTGGGACGGGAGGTCATGAAGTGGGACGGGAGGTCATGAAGTGGGACGGGAGGTCATGAAGTGGGACAGGAGGTCATGAAGTGGGATGAGAGGTCATGAAGTGGGACGAGAGGTCATGAAGTGGGACGAGAGGTCATGAAGTGGGACAGGAGGTCATGAAGTGGGACGGGAGGTCGTGAAGTGGGATGAGAGGTCATGAAGTGGGACGGGAGGTCATGAAGTGGGACGACAAGTCATGAAGTGGGACGAAAGGTCATGAAGACAAAACGGATGCTCATAAACTGAAGAGGGACAAAGATGACCACATGTAGTGATGTAAACAAAAGGTGGTGGAGCAAACAAGAGGGGAAAAGTCAGCAAACAAGAGGGGAAAAGTCAGCAAACAAGAGGGGAAAAGTCAGCAAACAAGAGGGGAAAAGTCAGCAAACAAGAGGGGAAAAGTCAGCAAACAAGAGGGGAAAAGTCAGCAAACACGAGGGGAAAAGTCAGCAAACAAGAGGGGAAAAGTCAGCAAACAAGAGGGGAAAAGTCAGCAAACGAGGGGAAAAGTCAGCAAACAAGAGGGGAAAAGTCAGCAAACAAGAGGGGAAAAGTCAGCAAACAAGGTTAAAGAAGATGGCTTAAAGAACATCAAATGTGGTGAGCAAATAACAGCACAGGTGATGGGCATAGGAGCAAGGAGGGTAGAGGGTATGGGGCCAGTATGAACACGGGGAGTGGGGTCAACACTTTCACAGGGAGTAGGGATATACACAGGGAGTAGGAATATACACAGGAAGTAGGGTTACACAGGAAGTAGGGTCACACTCGAATGGAAAGATAAGGTAAAGAACGAACACAGGGAGTTGGGTCACACGTCCAGTGAAGACGAACACAGGGAGTAGGGTGACGCACAGGATCAGAACAAACACAGGAAGTAGGGTGACTCACAGGGTTAAAAACAAACACAGGGAGTAGGGTGACGCACAGGGTAACACAGGGAGTAGGGTGACGCACAGGATCAGAACAAACACAGGGAGTAGGGTGACGCACAGGGTAACACAGGGAGTAGGGTGACGCACAGGATCAGAACAAACACAGGGAGTAGGGTGACGCACAAGGTAAACAAGATACACAGGGAGTAGGGTGACTCAGGGTAAACAACAAACACAGAGAGTAGGGTGACGCACAGGATCAGAACAAACACAGGGAGTAGGGTGACGCAAAGGGTAAACAAGATACACAGGGAGTAGGGTGACTCAGGGTAAACAACAAACACAGGTAGTAGGCTGGCGCACAGGGTAAACAACAAACACAGGGAGTAGGGTGACGCAAAGGGTAAACAAGATACACAGGGAGTAGGGTGACTCAGGGTAAACAACAAACACAGGGAGTAGGCTGGCGCACACGGTAAACAACAAACACAGGGAGTAGGCTGACGCACAGGGTAAACAACAAACACAGGGAGTAGGGTGACACATAGGATCAGAACAAACAAGGGTATAAGGTCACATACGAAAATGGGTCAGTAGTTAATACAGTCAGCAAAAACACAGAAGTCAATTTCACACAAAGAAAAGAACGGGAAACATAGACACCAGAGCAAGGCAAACAAAAACACAGAGACTGGAGTGAACAAGGTCACGGGGAGCAAACCGTAATAACAAGGACACAGGGGGTGGTGTCAATATGAACACAGGAAGTGGGGGGTAACAGGGAGTCGACAACGTCTCACAGGTAGTGGGGGTCAACTAGGATACATGAACTAGGGCCAACAAAAGACCCAGGGAGTAAATTGTCATCAAGGACACAGGGAGTGGGATAAACAAAGACACAAGAAGAGGGTAAAAAAAATGGGACACATAGAGTGGGATCAACAAGGACACAGGGAATGGGGTCAGTTACTACGTAAGCAGTGGGATAAACAAAGACACAGGGAATGGGTTCAATTACGAGATAAGCAGTGGGGTAAACAAAGACACAGGGAATGGGGCAAAGACACAGGGAATAGGGCCAGTTACCAGGTAAAGAATGGGATAAACAAAGACACAGGGAATGGGGCAAAGACACAGGGAATAGGGCCAGTTACCAGGTAAAGAATGGGATAAACAAAGACACAGGGAATGGGGGCAAAGACACAGGGAATAGGGCCAGTTACCAGGTAAAGAATGGGATAAACAAAGACACAGGGAATGGGGCAAAGACCCAGGGAATAGAGCCAGTTACCAGGTAAAGAATGGGATAAACAAAGACACAGGGAATGGGGCAAAGACACAGGGAATAGGGCCAGTTACCAGGTAAAGAATGGGATAAACAAAGACACAGGGAATGGGGCAAAGACACAGGGAATAAGGCCAGTTACCAGGTAAAGAATGGGATAAACAAAGACACAGGGAATGGGGCAAAGACACAGGGAATAGGGCCAGTTACCAGGTAAAGAATGGGATAAACAAAGACACAGGGAATGGGGCAAAGACACAGGGAATAAGGGCCAGTTACCAGGTAAAGAATGGGATAAACAAAGACACAGGGAATGGGGCAAAGACAACAGGGAATAAGGCCAGTTACCAGGTAAAGAATGGGATAAACAAAGACACAGGGAATGGGGCAAAGACACAGGAATAGGGCCAGTTACCAGGTAAAGAATTGGATAAACAAGACACAGGTCGTCCCGTCGTGCTCCAGGGTCGTCCCGTCGTGCTCCAGGGTCGTCCCGTCGTGCTCCAGGGTCGTCCCGTCGTGCTCCAGGGTCGTCCCGTCGTGCTCCAGGGTCGTCCCGTCGTGCTCCAGGGTCGTCCCGTCGTGCTCCAGGGTCGTCCCGTCGTGCTCCAGGGTCGTCCCGTCGTGCTCCAGGGTCGTCCCGTCGTGCTCCAGGGTCGTCCCGTCGTGCTCCAGGGTCGTCCCGTCGTGCTCCAGGGTCGTCCCGTCGTGCTCCAGGGTCGTCCCGTCGTGCTCCAGGGTCGTCCCGTCGTGCTCCAGGGTCGTCCCGTCGTGCTCCAGGGTCGTCCCGTCGTGCTCCAGGGTCGTCCCGTCGTGCTCCAGGGTCGTCCCGTCGTGCTCCAGGGTCGTCCCGTCGTGCTCCAGGGTCGTCCCGTCGTGCTCCAGGGTCGTCCCGTCGTGCTCCAGGGTCGTCCCGTCGTGCTCCAGGGTCGTCCCGTCGTGCTCCAGGGTCGTCCCGTCGTGCTCCAGGGTCGTCCCGTCGTGCTCCAGGGTCGTCCCGTCGTGCTCCAGGGTCGTCCCGTCGTGCTCCAGGGTCGTCCCGTCGTGCTCCAGGGTCGTCCCGTCGTGCTCCAGGGTCGTCCCGTCGTGCTCCAGGGTCGTCCCGTCGTGCTCCAGGGTCGTCCCGTCGTGCTCCAGGGTCGTCCCGTCGTGCTCCAGGGTCGTCCCGTCGTGCTCCAGGGTCGTCCCGTCGTGCTCCAGGGTCGTCCCGTCGTGCTCCAGGGTCGTCCCGTCGTGCTCCAGGGTCGTCCCGTCGTGCTCCAGGGTCGTCCCGTCGTGCTCCAGGGTCGTCCCGTCGTGCTCCAGGGTCGTCCCGTCGTGCTCCAGGGTCGTCCCGTCGTGCTCCAGGGTCGTCCCGTCGTGCTCCAGGGTCGTCCCGTCGTGCTCCAGGGTCGTCCCGTCGTGCTCCAGGGTCGTCCCGTCGTGCTCCAGGGTCGTCCCGTCGTGCTCCAGGGTCGTCCCGTCGTGCTCCAGGGTCGTCCCGTCGTGCTCCAGGGTCGTCCCGTCGTGCTCCAGGGTCGTCCCGTCGTGCTCCAGGGTCGTCCCGTCGTGCTCCAGGGTCGTCCCGTCGTGCTCCAGGGTCGTCCCGTCGTGCTCCAGGGTCGTCCCGTCGTGCTCCAGGGTCGTCCCGTCGTGCTCCAGGGTCGTCCCGTCGTGCTCCAGGGTCGTCCCGTCGTGCTCCAGGGTCGTCCCGTCGTGCTCCAGGGTCGTCCCGTCGTGCTCCAGGGTCGTCCCGTCGTGCTCCAGGGTCGTCCCGTCGTGCTCCAGGGTCGTCCCGTCGTGCTCCAGGGTCGTCCCGTCGTGCTCCAGGGTCGTCCCGTCGTGCTCCAGGGTCGTCCCGTCGTGCTCCAGGGTCGTCCCGTCGTGCTCCAGGGTCGTCCCGTCGTGCTCCAGGGTCGTCCCGTCGTGCTCCAGGGTCGTCCCGTCGTGCTCCAGGGTCGTCCCGTCGTGCTCCAGGGTCGTCCCGTCGTGCTCCAGGGTCGTCCCGTCGTGCTCCAGGGTCGTCCCGTCGTGCTCCAGGGTCGTCCCGTCGTGCTCCAGGGTCGTCCCGTCGTGCTCCAGGGTCGTCCCGTCGTGCTCCAGGGTCGTCCCGTCGTGCTCCAGGGTCGTCCCGTCGTGCTCCAGGGTCGTCCCGTCGTGCTCCAGGGTCGTCCCGTCGTGCTCCAGGGTCGTCCCGTCGTGCTCCAGGGTCGTCCCGTCGTGCTCCAGGGTCGTCCCGTCGTGCTCCAGGGTCGTCCCGTCGTGCTCCAGGGTCGTCCCGTCGTGCTCCAGGGTCGTCCCGTCGTGCTCCAGGGTCGTCCCGTCGTGCTCCAGGGTCGTCCCGTCGTGCTCCAGGGTCGTCCCGTCGTGCTCCAGGGTCGTCCCGTCGTGCTCCAGGGTCGTCCCGTCGTGCTCCAGGGTCGTCCCGTCGTGCTCCAGGGTCGTCCCGTCGTGCTCCAGGGTCGTCCCGTCGTGCTCCAGGGTCGTCCCGTCGTGCTCCAGGGTCGTCCCGTCGTGCTCCAGGGTCGTCCCGTCGTGCTCCAGGGTCGTCCCGTCGTGCTCCAGGGTCGTCCCGTCGTGCTCCAGGGTCGTCCCGTCGTGCTCCAGGGTCGTCCCGTCGTGCTCCAGGGTCGTCCCGTCGTGCTCCAGGGTCGTCCCGTCGTGCTCCAGGGTCGTCCCGTCGTGCTCCAGGGTCGTCCCGTCGTGCTCCAGGGTCGTCCCGTCGTGCTCCAGGGTCGTCCCGTCGTGCTCCAGGGTCGTCCCGTCGTGCTCCAGGGTCGTCCCGTCGTGCTCCAGGGTCGTCCCGTCGTGCTCCAGGGTCGTCCCGTCGTGCTCCAGGGTCGTCCCGTCGTGCTCCAGGGTCGTCCCGTCGTGCTCCAGGGTCGTCCCGTCGTGCTCCAGGGTCGTCCCGTCGTGCTCCAGGGTCGTCCCGTCGTGCTCCAGGGTCGTCCCGTCGTGCTCCAGGGTCGTCCCGTCGTGCTCCAGGGTCGTCCCGTCGTGCTCCAGGGTCGTCCCGTCGTGCTCCAGGGTCGTCCCGTCGTGCTCCAGGGTCGTCCCGTCGTGCTCCAGGGTCGTCCCGTCGTGCTCCAGGGTCGTCCCGTCGTGCTCCAGGGTCGTCCCGTCGTGCTCCAGGGTCGTCCCGTCGTGCTCCAGGGTCGTCCCGTCGTGCTCCAGGGTCGTCCCGTCGTGCTCCAGGGTCGTCCCGTCGTGCTCCAGGGTCGTCCCGTCGTGCTCCAGGGTCGTCCCGTCGTGCTCCAGGGTCGTCCCGTCGTGCTCCAGGGTCGTCCCGTCGTGCTCCAGGGTCGTCCCGTCGTGCTCCAGGGTCGTCCCGTCGTGCTCCAGGGTCGTCCCGTCGTGCTCCAGGGTCGTCCCGTCGTGCTCCAGGGTCGTCCCGTCGTGCTCCAGGGTCGTCCCGTCGTGCTCCAGGGTCGTCCCGTCGTGCTCCAGGGTCGTCCCGTCGTGCTCCAGGGTCGTCCCGTCGTGCTCCAGGGTCGTCCCGTCGTGCTCCAGGGTCGTCCCGTCGTGCTCCAGGGTCGTCCCGTCGTGCTCCAGGGTCGTCCCGTCGTGCTCCAGGGTCGTCCCGTCGTGCTCCAGGGTCGTCCCGTCGTGCTCCAGGGTCGTCCCGTCGTGCTCCAGGGTCGTCCCGTCGTGCTCCAGGGTCGTCCCGTCGTGCTCCAGGGTCGTCCCGTCGTGCTCCAGGGTCGTCCCGTCGTGCTCCAGGGTCGTCCCGTCGTGCTCCAGGGTCGTCCCGTCGTGCTCCAGGGTCGTCCCGTCGTGCTCCAGGGTCGTCCCGTCGTGCTCCAGGGTCGTCCCGTCGTGCTCCAGGGTCGTCCCGTCGTGCTCCAGGGTCGTCCCGTCGTGCTCCAGGGTCGTCCCGTCGTGCTCCAGGGTCGTCCCGTCGTGCTCCAGGGTCGTCCCGTCGTGCTCCAGGGTCGTCCCGTCGTGCTCCAGGGTCGTCCCGTCGTGCTCCAGGGTCGTCCCGTCGTGCTCCAGGGTCGTCCCGTCGTGCTCCAGGGTCGTCCCGTCGTGCTCCAGGGTCGTCCCGTCGTGCTCCAGGGTCGTCCCGTCGTGCTCCAGGGTCGTCCCGTCGTGCTCCAGGGTCGTCCCGTCGTGCTCCAGGGTCGTCCCGTCGTGCTCCAGGGTCGTCCCGTCGTGCTCCAGGGTCGTCCCGTCGTGCTCCAGGGTCGTCCCGTCGTGGTCCAGGATCTTCCCGTCGTATTCAAAGGGTAAAAGGCATCATGAAACAAGGTCAGGCACAAACCAGTGACTCATGACCCTCATGTCATACCAGAGGGGTTCTGTCAACACCTACAATCCAGTCAAGATCCACGCCATCTGACCTTACACAATCATCACACCTTCGCCGACTAAGCCATCCCTCGCCAGCTTGACACTCGCACTCAGGCCCTTAAAACCCACCTCCAGAATTAGATTTCGGACCCACTCACACTAACCAACGCCCACAGAGAAAAAAAAAAAACACACCCGAACAGGCCCCACGACCGAACCTTCGTCATCCACGCCCTCGACGTCTGGTCCCAATGTCTGTTCACAAGTGGAATAGATTAACACACAGACCCAGAGTAAAAGATGGCTGTGGCATATGTGAAGGCCCCCTGAACACAGCGTTACGACCCTTGAGCATGACGGTACGACCCTTGAGCACTAAGGTACG
The DNA here is from genome assembly GCF_036320965.1 of Panulirus ornatus. NCBI lineage: Eukaryota > Metazoa > Arthropoda > Malacostraca > Decapoda > Palinuridae > Panulirus > Panulirus ornatus. The sequence continues at coordinate 11,501,930 of NC_092270.1, forward strand.
ACCCTTGAGCACAAAGGTAGGACCCTTGAGCACCAAGGTACGACCCTTGAGCACTAAGGTACGACCCTTGAGCACAAAGGTAGGACCCTTGAGCACCACGGTACGACCCTTGAGCACTAAGGTACGACCCTTGAGCACAAAGGTAGGACCCTTGAGCACCAAGGTACGACCCTTAATCACTAAGGTACGACCCTTGAGCACGGCGGTGCGACCCTTGAGCAGGACGGTATGACCCTTGAACACGAAGGTACGACCCTTGAGCACGAAGGTATGACCCTTGAACACGAAGGTACGACCCTTGAACACGAAGGTATGACCCTTGAGCACGAAGGTACGACGACTCTTGAGCACGACGTTAGGACGATGCAACCCATGGTTATGGTGGCTTGGTCTTTAACCCGACACTTCGGGTTCAGGTCAAAGGCAAAGCAATCAAAGTCAGGTCAAAGGCTAAATGGTTGTACTGTCGTATTCAGGGGATTAGTCTGGTGGGGTCAAAGGTACACAGTGTTTGCGGCAATCATGTATATCCTAGAATAGTTATATATATATATATATATATATATATATATATATATATATATATATATATATATATATATATCATACAAACCTCCAACAGCCAGGATCGAACCCAGGGACCCTTGTGCACAGGCGTACCGGGTTCGATCCTGGCTGTTGGAGGTTTGTATGTTCTATGAAGGTGCGCATTTCTATGCATTATGTTCGTATGTATATATATATATATATATATATATATATATATATATATATATATATATATATATATATATAAGAGAGAGAGAGAGAGAGAGAGAGAGAGAGAGAGAGAGAGAGAGAGAGAAGCTGCTGCACAAGAGCATAAGTAATACACGTTGAAGGGAATGTACAAGCAAAAACATTCAATGATTTTCTTCACTAACAACAATCTGTTACATGTGGTAACTATTTGTGTGTTACGGGGAGGGAGTTTTACATTCATGTTGCTCCGTCTCTCTTAACCCTGTATGTATGTACCATGTCTATACTCACATATACCCTAGCCTGTGCCGTGTGTGTGTGTGTGTGTGTGTGTGTGTGTAAAGATTACTATCACCGCTTCAAAAACATCATATCTGAAATGAGAGTCAGAAGAGAAGAGAAAAAAAAAGGACCCATGACAAGTCATTTAACATCGTTGGTCAAGACTCATCAAATGTATATATATTCGTCTCGGAAGGAACCTACGCATGATAATCATTGTAGTTCGACATCCACCCTGTGGCTTGTGGTCACTGTCTCGTAGTTCTGAATATGCAAATCTCAGGCGAACTGCAAGATCGACAAGACAAATAGTCACTGCAAAATTCTCTCTCTCTCTCTCTCTCTCTCTCTCTCTCTCTCTCTCTCTCTCTCTCTCTCTCTCTCTTCACACACACACACACCCTGCCAGAGTGTGCACTTCGAAGCGGGTCCATCCACGGCAAAGGCACTGGGGATGGACGAGGCGTCGACCCCTGTGTTGGAGGTGAGAGAGGTGTTCATACACACACGGCTCTCCTCAGGCAAGCCATGCGAGAGAGGGTATTCCCCTTCCCTCCCTTCTCAAAGTCCATGACCAGGTAGGAAGGGACGGTGTACCGAGATTAACATGGTCATCGACACTCTAAGATGTGGCCAATGGCGATGCGTAAACATTACACTGTTATGAGACGTTCGTGTCTTCATTAAAGACTTGCAGGCTCGATGTTTGTAATTATTGGCTCTGGACAATAAATAAAACTCCAGGGGAGGCTATAAATGTAATCAGCTCGTCACAGTACTCAGAACTAAACGCTGATAATTAAACGAGCCCTGAATATATATATATATATATATATATATATATATATATATATATATATATATATATATATATATATATATATATCTGTGTGTGTGTGTGTGTGTGTGTGTGTGTGATCAAGAGAAAACATCGAAGGAGACAATCCTTCCCCTCTCTCTCTCTTCATTATATTCTCAAACACCATCTTCCATGTCTCTCTCTATCTCCACTTCCCTCCATTCTCCTCCTTCTCCTCCTCTCCTTTTCTCCCTCTCTCGCTCTTTCCCTTGCTGCTGCTCCACCCACCCACCTCCCCACACACACACACACACCGACACACCCACCCTCCCACCTTCCCAGCATCTTGACGACCGCCCTCTGACCCCAGTGGCCTTGATCTTTAGCACCGGGTATACACAAGTATATCGACTGGCCCTGCGCCGAACCCCCCTAAAAATAGCCTTCCAAGTGTTGTCTGGACGGCGGGGAGCCTGGGACAATGGTGCCTCGGGCTTTTACGAGAGCCTCGCCTGGTCCCATAATACCATAAACATTTTTGGAGTCCTCTGGAACACCCCCCACATTTTTTTTCTAACACGGGTATCGATATGCACTGTGCGTCCCGAGTTACCAACATGACTCACGTCATTCTATGATTATATTCTTATTTACGAGGTGTGAAGACGGTAAAGTCTCGATCACAATCGTCTCCCGAGACATTTAGACCCTCATGCCATCAACTTTATGGTATATGTAATGTACCGTCGGCTTGCATATACCTCATCACAACATCCAAGAAATAACCACACTACCCCTTCCTCCATGTACATCCACTTTGTATCTTCAACAGATGTGATGATCTTGGCCAGTCTTGCGTACCCTAGGCCAAGCACTACTCATACCTGCTCTTGTTCACTGTCAACTTGGGCGGGTGTTTTTTTTTTTTTTTTCTTTCCAGGTGTCTCGTCTCCCTTTGTTGACATCGCGGACCCTGACTCAGGTGAAAATACCGGTTTTTGTCTCATTCAAACACGTCTTTTTTTGTTTTGTTTCTCCCTTCTAAGAAACTACAAGAGAAGCTGTGTCTCTGCGTAGATTATATCTTTGATGAGTTATATAACTCTGGCTCGGGCTAGGATGTATGTTTCTGTAAGAGCGCAGGAACAAATGACAAAGACAAGTGGAGAACAAGAAAATCCTGCGTCGCGGACAGAAACGAATGTGTTGGAGCACCTGACGGGTCTGTCTGGCCCTCCATGTTTTACATGTTACATTTATTTAGGCGTGACCGGCTTGTAGGCAAATTTAGCCCAGATTCAATTCGACATAGATTATTACTCAAGGGGTCAGCCTTGACTCGACCACCACCCGCCGGGCAAGTGGAACACGCCCCCCGACACTCGCAAAATACACACGACGCATATGCATGACGTTCTGCATTCAGATGCATGATCCCGTATGCATGAGAAAAGTGCAAAAAAGAAAACCCGATTCTTATGAAGCCCGGCACCAGCACGAGAGAAAAGGTCTGAGTGTTGTACGCGAGGGAAGTTCTGATCCGCAGTGTTGACCCATCTGGTGTGTGGGAGATAGACATTGACACTCGTCACTCCCCAAGACTTTAGGTAATGTCATTACTGAACTCTTGTCTTCATTTAGTGTTGTTGGTAATGCATAATATTTTGATCCAGACATTTGTCGTTCGTAAGACTTGTCAAGTCTTCCTCTTGCCAGGTCACTCGTCCTCCTCTAGCCCCTGGTGTTTGGGGTGAGGATGAAGAACGAGAGAGAGTGTGTGTGTGTGTGTGTGTGTGTGTGTGTGTGTGTGTGTGTGTGTGTGTGTGTGTGTGTGTGTGTGCCCCAAGCACATCCCAACGGAGGGAAGCAACACATGACCAGTAACTGCAGAAGTTCCCTCCCTCCCTGGGTGTCGCAGCGGGGCGTGCCTGCCCCTAGAGGCGAGGCCCTTGCACCTCTTCAGGCTATACGTCAAAGAGAATCACTGGAGGGAGGGCGGAGCACTTATCTGGAGCTCTGACGGGAGTCACTCCAGGGGAGAATTGGATTCGTCGACATATTTCATCGAGAGGGTGAGCTGTGCCTGAAGCAGAGCCACTGTGATAAGTCTAGACTATAGTAATATACCCTGGCGTGAATACCCTGCCAGCCATCATATAACCAGTTGCCACACCCAGCAGCTACACCCATCATCTACATCTAGCACCTCCACACAACACCCATCCCCACCACCTACACCCGACATATCCACACCCAATACCCACACCTAGTACCTAAAGTGTTGCACCTGTGTCGACAAGTACATAGTCGACAGCACTTACACTCAGGTCATCCTCTCCAGCACCTGCAACAACACACACATGTAACACCATGAGACCTACTTACGAGTGCCAACACTCCAGAATCTGTACTTAAGCCTTGGTTAAGTTCCACCTGTTCCCCAGCTGCTATCACACCTCAGCACTCGAGTGTCTACGACCGAGAACATACGTCCTAGCACCCAAGATGGTAAACTTCGTCTCTTATTTCTGAGCAACTACGGCCCTGCCATGGTGACACAGCGTGAGGGTGTACTGCTGTGCCTAAGAGGTGTATTCTATGGTTAAACATTTATGATTCTTAATTTCCAGCAGATGTAAGCAACTCGGATGCGAGGTGAAGAGTGATTTGGTACGGCCACTGCTATGTATGGGAAATATATTTACGTGGATCCAGTTCAATCAGCCAGCTAGAAGCTCTGAAGAAAGCTGATTCAGTGGAGAATCAACTGCTTAAGCCAGCGAGTGAGGAGAAAATGGAGCGTATAGAGTTATAAGCTGAAGTCGTGCGTTGTGCAGTGTTGATCATGCAAGATTACGGACTGTACAGTTTTGGTTGCAGTCACCTGGTGTGGGAGAGGAAGACGGCAATGCGAGAGGCTCAGCTGGGTCAGTCAGCTGGTGCGTGGGAGATAAAGATGGTCTTGGGTGGAGTAGGCTATAGACGGTCACTGGTAACGGTGAAGAGGAGGAGAAGGAGGAGGAGGAAGCTCTGTGACCTCACCTCCAGCAGCAGCTGGTGGCTTGACATCGGATCAGGGACAACAGTGGTAATGACGGAAGACTCAGGAGCCGAGAGTGAGGCCTGATGCAAATTTTATTTGCCACTTGCCATTCGAAGATCAGGGGTCATAAAGCGATTCTGGACTCGAGATTAAACTCAAAAACTCCAGAGATTTCTCGCGATGAAGGAAGGGGAAGTGGTGATAGTGGGGAGACAGGTTTTGATAAGGGGTTGGGTGAAGTGAGGGTGTGGAGGCAGGAGAATCCAGATGAAGGGAAGAGAAGTGAGTGAGGATGAGGATGGTCTAGATGGGAGAAGGAAGGTAGAAGTCTGTCACTTGGGTGGGTGGTGGCCAGTTTGGTGCTGGGTGGGTTGTGAGGAGTGCAATGTTGACAGGTGGTGAACAGTTGTTTGCCTAGCGTCGTTACGAGGTCAAGCTGAATGTCGGGTGTTCACAACCGGCCACTTCCCGAGAGGAGAAGAAACCAAAGCTCTATCTGTGGTTGAGAGAGAGAGAGAGAGAGAGAGAGAGAGAGAGAGAGAGAGAGAGAGAGAGAGAGAGAGAGAGAGAGAGAGAGAACACTGTACGGCGAGTGGATCAAGTCTTGAGGTCAGATTAGGAGGAGGTGATAAGGTGGATAACTTTGGACCCGAGTCTCAGAACGTCTTCAGATATGAGAGCAAATATCTACAGAAGAAACAACAGATCCTTTGCATAATCGTAGCAACTGTTGAAAAGAGATGCAAAATAGATTACGAAAAATGAGAAAATATGGCCTTGTAAAATAGAAAAAATTATAGTACCAAAAAATGAAAAATAAACATAGAAAGAAACTAGTGTAGTAAACAGAAAAACAGCAAAGAAATAAGGAAAAACTAGTGTAGCAAAACAGAAAATTTAGCACAGCAAAAAAGAAAAAGTTTTCGTAGCAGAGAAGAAAACTAAAAAAGGAAACAGCGTAACAAAAATAGTTCAAAAGAAGATGTTGCGACGACTTCGAAGAAACTAACTCTCAGACATTACGAGGAAAACGAGATGTGACGATTTCCCCTAAAGATCATCCAAGCATCGACTGGAATTTCTTACCATCTTTTCATTACGTTTGATCCACTGGAAATGGGATGGTGGTAACACTGCGACAGGGTCAGGAAGGGAAAGTATGGGAGAAAGGGAGAGAGAGATGCCTAATGTCCAGTGAGCCAAGCTGTAGGGCGAAGATAGGACCTGTGTTTCACAGCAGGTAGAGCAGGTACTTCTAGTAAGAGTGCACAGCATCGCCGAAGACCCTGAGGAAGAGCAGGTACTTCGGTAAGAGCGTACAACATCGCCGAAGACTCTATGGGAGAGAAGGTACTTCGAGTAGGAGTGTGTAACATCGCCGCCGACTCAGAAGTAGAGTAGGTGCGTCGAGATGAGTGCACAACATCGCCGCCGACTCTGCTAGTTTTCCCTGCGATATGAACATCCATAGTTCGCGTACGATCACCTTAATCACTTAACAAGGATGTTGACTCCCGTTGATCAGGCCTGATCAATCATTTAGCGTGCGGCTCTTCGGAACGTGTTAGTCGTCTCCTCTGGACTTTCAAAGATTTTCTGACCTCTTTTCTTTCTTTTTTCTTTTTTGCTCCATTTTAATTTACGATGGGACAATACAGCAGGGAAGCGCTCGGCTGTGACTTTTAAGATCTCGGGCGGCAGATAGACTTGCTTGGGTGCTTCCCGCACTCAGTCGCAAAGCCAGGCTGCCTCACTTTGCTCAGCTCGGTGCTTCACCTCTCCCGACCCACTGCTTCGAGACCTACCATCTACTTCCATTCGAACAGGAGGTAGATAGATATGGCCTTCCCTTAATCATTCTACTCCTTTTTCATGCCAGTACCCATTTTAACGAGGTACCCTTACAGGAGGATGAACAGCTGGGTTAACTGTGGACAGGCTACCACGACCATAGTTCGAACCTACGCGGCCTCGACCCTAGGCGGCCCGTGAATGAGTCACAGTCAGCAATGCTAACCGCTACAGCAAGGAGGTCCATGAAATGCTCCTTGCTTCTTTCATTCGTCCGAGAGATTGGTTGAAAACAATATAAAGAAAAGGGTCGCCACACGGTAGTATATAACTGTCTCATACTTGACCCGTATTGACCCGTATCTACCCACTCGTTGCTCCTTATCTAAACTGATAATCCGGGACTTGAACATTCATAAACTCCCATTCAGCTACGAGATAAAGATCTGCAAAGTCGTTTCGCTCATTTCGATCGCCCAGTATATATATTTCTTGACCTCCCGCACTGAGAATCATCTTTCGTAATCACACAACAACGCTGGCAAAACATTTTCATCAGGTTTTTTCTCTTACTTCAAACATTTCCAAAACGTTTTTTCTTGCTTCAGGCATTGGCTGTCCTTAGCTCAATCCATCTTACGTATTCCTGAATCTGAGGAAAAAATACTTTTCTTGGAACCAGTAGAAACAGATCGAAAGACAGCTGTGTAAACAATCGTGTCCTTAAAACTGCAAGAAATGGTCGTAAATTTTTACTTTGAACGAGTTGAAAAAGATGATCATACTAGACACTAGCAGATAATACGTTATAACAATCACTGTAGCAGATAATACGTTATAACAGACACTGTAGCAGATAATACGTTATAACAAACACTGTAGAGATAATACGTTATAACAAACACTGTAGCAGATAATACGTTATAACAGACACTGTAGCAGATAATACGTTATAACAAACACTGTAGAGATAATACGTTATAACAAACACTGTAGCAGATAATACGTTATAACAGATACTGTAGCAGATAATACGTTATAACAGACACTGTAGCAGATAATACGTTACTCTTCACCCATACATTGTGGTCTTGTCAAATGATTACTGCGATTACTTTCATACTTTGGTGGTATTTGGCTGGTTATTTCTCAGTATTTCTGCTAGTCATAAGAGTAATACACCTTTAAAAAGCTTTTGGAAATCATTGAATTTTGTGGTGGTGAGATTCGATTTCAATGAATACTTTCAGCTATTAGAAAAATATATGGCAACTATCAAAAACTTACGACTTGGCATTCGTACACATGATTACAGTAATGATTACATTTATTTACAATCAAACTGTGGTGGTTTAGCAAATAATTACTTATGATTACATGACATCTAAGGAGTTAGGAATAGCATACTCTGCTCATTAAGTAATATCTGGACAGCCCCTTAACGAAGCTCCCTAATCAGGTAAGTGTCATGGAAAATCACTCTAGCTAGATGATTAGAAATAATCGGATGAATACATTTATGAATATATTTAGTGGTTATCATTTCCCTCTGCTGTTTATAGATGAGTTACGGCAGAGCATATGACCCAAGTGAACGCACTCCAGAGGAAACACAAGAGTCAAACTCCCTTCGTGGCTCCCCCGAAGGCTTGAAGAATATACGCACTCCCACCTGACGTTTCAGATTTGATAGCGTAATGACCAGATCGTTACGCGAATCAAGACGTACCCAAAGCTGACCAGATCTTGGCGTCACTGTTCACAACCAAAGCTGACCAGATGTTAGCTTCATTGTTCACAACCAAAGCTGACCAGATGTTAACTTCATTGTTCACAACCAAAGCTGACCAGATGTTAACTTCATTGTTCACAACCAAAGCTGACCAGATGTTAACTTCACTGTTCACAACCAAAGCTGACCAGATGTTAACTTCACTGTTCACAACCAAAGGTGACCAGATGTTAGCTTCATTGTTCACAGCTAAAACTGACCCAGATGTCAGCTTCACTGTTCACATCCCTGATGCATAACATGTCCCCTTTTCCAAAACATTATTGAATTAAGACTGAACTCCTTACACACACACACACACACACACACAACACGCACACACACACACTAACACACACACACACATATACCAGGTTATCTCAGGCCCATGATTTCCTCCCTCTTACACCCTCCACCCACATCCCTCATCTCCGTCTGTGACGACCAGACGTCCATGAACGTCTGTCTTCCTTTCCTTTTCTGCTCCGCTCCCCCCCCCTACAGAGGTGACAGTATGTCCAGCACAGTCAGGCTGACCCACCACTCCCTAGATACCTTTACGTGGTACATCCCCACAACATCACTACTAAACCTCCTCTCTCTCTCTCTCTCTCTCTCTCTCTCTCTCTCTCTCTCTCTCTCTCTCTCTCTCTCTCTCTCTCTCCTCCCCCGTCTGGCCCGACGTATTCCTCATCCCCAGCAAAACACCTTGTCCCACCCTACCACTTCTTATATACCCTCTCTTCTCCTCAACAATAAATACCCGGCATGATGCATTGCCGCTGCTAAATTGCTATCTATCTCATCGACGATTAAATATATGTATGATAATGCCGATAATGCTCTCCAAGGTCGGATAATTAAGATACGTAAACACGTGTGTGAGGAGGGTGGTATTGTATTAACGATTTTCGAGATGATAATATTATCGTCAGAGGAGAGTCTGCCAGTAAGGGGTTGGATGGTGGGGGTTAGGTTAGGTTTGCAGGATACCTCAGCTACTGTCTTACACCAGTAAAGACATTATTGGTTTACCTGTCCCAGGCCATCTGTGTGAGTTTACATTGTAGACAATCAATGAGACGACCAGACTGGCGGTTTCATTACTATACATGTATGAGTTGACGATTACGAGGATACGTGTGGTTCGGCTCCATGTATGGGTCTGTCTATACGTGACTATGGCTGTATGTATACGTGCATGAAACTAGCAGTCCAAGGAAGCCAGCATGAGTCTTGTATGTAAGACGAGGACACCAACACTGAGTCTACCGTAACGAGTCTACCTTAATACAAATCTCTTAACATGAGGCTAGCCATGTGAGCCTGCCTGTAATGATGAGTATCAGCTTGCTATTAACGAGTCTCCCTGGAGCTAACAAGAAGGTGAGGCGGAGGAGCCAATTAGCAGGGCAGATCAGGTCACTCACACAAGTGTTTGATTAACGTCCCTAACAGGCAACACAACTGCTGCGCTAAATCTTAGTAATTTCATCTTGATATTCGGGCGAGAAGCTGTCATGGGTGATTTATAAGATGCCTCTCTCGCGGCTCTCTGCTTTCTATATAATCATAGAGTGTGAGGAGATTAACTGATAAAGAAATGGTTACGTGTATATATCATTATTATCATTATCGTTGTCATTATTATCATTATTACTATTATTATTATTATTATTATTATTACTGTTGTTGTTATTACTATGATTATTAACTGATTTTTTCGGCCCTTTTCGACGTTAAGATGGAGAGCAAACAATGATTTCATTTGCACACATCCATTCTCTACCTGTCATGTATAATATATACAGAAACCAAGTACCTGCAATCAAGACCTAAGGGCCATTCCCTGGTTTCCCCTGACCGCTTCACATGCTCCGGTTCTGCCCACTGACAGTCCCACCACGTCCTCCCTCCTCATCCCTAGCCCCCCCAACATACCACATGGATCCAATTCCTTCCATGCACTGCAGGCCTCTTGTCCTCTTGGGAGGCCAGCTACCCAATACCTCAAAATCCTCCTAACCCTCTGATTTCTAACCCTCCTCCTCCTAGCCATTGTCATCTTAAGACATCATTAGCGTTATGATTATCATCAATGTCTTCAACATGGTCGTCATCCATCTCCCGGGAGATGAGTGAACGCGGTTTCTCTATCTCCGATCAGGACCACGACGTAGCGATGAAGATAAGAAATCATTGATTCACAGCCTAATGATTCTCTCCCTACCGCCCGTAGTATCTTCACAAACGTATCTATAGTCTTACATATATATATATATATATATATATATATATATATATATATATATATATATATATATATATATATATATATATATATGTACATTATTTTGGACAGATATTCACACGAACTTTATCTGCAGTCTTCCAAGTCCTTCTTTTGTCTCAAGGCATTTTACCAAACAAGGTATCGCTCATGCCTCTGTCATCACAGCGATGTCCTTTCCAGACAGAAAGCTGGCCATCTGTGTGACCAGGGCCCGCCACTACCAGCTGTAGTATGGCTTGGCAGGGCTTGACCTCTACCACTCGTAGTCTTGGGGCCATCTGTGTGACCAAAGCCTCTACCATTCGTGGTCTTGGGGTCATTTTTTCTTTTGTGACGAGGGCTCCTACCACTCGTAGTCTTGGGGCCATCTGTGTGACCAGGGCCCGCCATTACCAGCCGTAGTCTGCTTGGCCAGGGCTTGACACCTACCAGTCATAGTCTTGGGGCCATCTGTGTGGCCAAAGCCCCTACCACTCGTAGTCTTGGACCATGTGTGTGTGTGTGTGTGTGTGTGTGTGTGTGAGTGTGTGTTTGAGACAAGGGACCCGTACCAGTTGAAGACTTGGCCAATCTGACATCAGCTTTTCAGTCACACCTTCACTGCTTTAATCACTTCACCCCCAAGGCCCTGGTTCGAGATACACTTCGCCAGGTAGAAGTGTAACCCCTCCGGTGTGTTGGACTCGTCACCTGTCACCATCATAGTTCCTTCCCAGCCCTGCCTGCCATCATCCGTGGGACTTACATGTTATCCTCAAGTTCCTAGTTCGATCCACCTGAGGCTCTTGCCTCCTCCCACCTTGACCCAAGGGCCTCCCTTCCTCCCTGTTGTCTACCGGCTCTCTGTCCACTTCTCTTCCATGCTTAAGTCCCTTCCCGTCGTTATCTCCACGCTGCTGCATCATCTTCCAGAATCCTTCGTCCTCCTACTGTCTTATGCCTTCTTGACCATTCTCTGTCTTAGATATTATACCACCTCCTTACTCCAAGCCCCTCCTGTCTCCTGGGCCTCCTTACCTTCTCCACCTTGTGCCTCTACTGTATTTTAAGCCTCCCTAGCCATCTCCACTCCACCCCTCCTACAGTCTCCAAGGCCTCCACCCCTCGCTCCCCCACCCTCCCCCTCATCACCAGGTGCCCAGCTTCCTCTGCCAACTACCGAGGGTAAACGGGGGTCATCATGACTCTGGCAACCTGCTTCGACTCGGATCAACGCGCCCACGACACATACCTTCTATTTTTTTGTTAGTTTAATAAAATAACAATAGCCTCGACGCTGGCATAAGTCTTCCTAAAGTCTAACAGCCGACAATAATAGTTAACAGCTCGTATACCATCATTTCATTCGATGATTACGGTATGCAAGTGTTCGCTCAGGAGATTATGTTTAATAATTATTGGTACGAGGTACTTCTGCCGGGGAGTCGTCTCGACAATCACCGTGGACGAGTCTCTCAGGAGAAATGACCTGCAACAAGTTCTGTCCAGACGGTTATGATCAAGTTACCTGCAGCAGACGAAAGAAAAATACTCGTGATTCAAAAAAAAAAAGGAACCTGGCGAGAGAAAAATACATGTATAATCTGGCCCGCTTGTCGAAGGTCTGTGAAGCTCCATCGTGTTTGTGGGAGGAAGCGAAGCCTTCAGTCTTTCTTCGTCAGGGAGGAACCCATGGAAAACATCATCAGGTTTCTGCCATTCCTTCCATACATCAGTCCTCTGTACAAATTGCCTCCTTCTTGCAACTCACAGCTGGACTGTGGAACTCATTTACGTCCTGATATATTTCAGGAAGTTTTGGACTTGACATCAGTGCTCTGGAAGACGGTGACGACGCGAGTCTTGCCGGAAAATCAACACTGGTGCGATATTGTCAGACGACCACTGGTCGAGTCTGACAAACGAGGCTGATTGGTTGTGTGCAAAAAGGTCTCTCACTACTCTGGTCATTGATGAGGTTAATTAGCGACCCGTGATCTGCATATCATTCAATATTCTTCGGGACGCGCGAGTGCAAGAAGTTCGGGAGTGGGCGATGGAATAACACAGTGAATTGGAGAGGCGCAGGCGAAAGGGTCTGCGACGTGGACACGCAGAAGGGGATAACGATACACAGACGCGCATGTTAGGGGTTATCAGCAAGTGAGTAGGTTCGAGTAGGGTGGAGAGCAATTCAAGAGCATAAACATCGCATCTCGTACAATCCTTCGCTACAGTTGTTGTTGGAGGATGCCCTGTTCTCTCCTTGGTTGGAGGATGGCGTTCCTGTCGGAGGATGGGTGTCTCTCTCTCCCAAGCGCTCTACTTATCAATGTAGCCCTCGCTAAGCGGGCAATAATGCAAGCTAATAACGTCACAGGAGCAGACACTTACGACCACGAGCGTGGACGTAGCGAACAAGATCTTCAGGCGTTAATATTCATCTTTAGTTACAATAGCAACGTCCCACATGCAAACGAAGCAGTGTTGTTTAAGTCTGAACTTCTGAACAGCTAATTTATGCAAATAGTTCAATTAATCCTTGAGGTAAAATCGTTCTTTATGATAGATACGTAACGTCCTCAAGCTGCTGGCTGGTTGTTCTTCGTCAAAACGGAGTCCACGAGACGAGATAAGGAATTAAATTATGAAGTCCTTACCTGCTTGCTTTTCATTAACGAAGGATCTGGTGAAGCATCGTCCGCCAGCACCCAGGTCGTCTCGACTATCTCCTGAACCCCCATCCTCCCCACACCTGCTGTGAGTTGAATCGTCTGCTGTCTCCGTTGCGAGTCGAGTCGTCTGGTCGCCCAGATGTGAGTGAACTCGTCTGGTATCCCAGCAGTGAGTCAACTCCTCCGATAACCCAGCTGTTATTCAACTTGTCTTTTATTCTAGCTGGGAGTCAATTTGTTTGATATCCCAGCTGTGAGTCAACGCGTCTGATATCCTAGCTGTGAGTCAACTCGTCCGGTATCCCAGCCGTGAGTCAACTAGTCCGGTATCCTAGCTGTGATCAACTCGTCTTCTATCCCTGTTGTGAGTCAACTCGTCTGATAATCCCAACTGCGAGACACTTCATCTGAATCCCCTGCTCTGGTCTCCCTTCTCCCCAAATGCTATGAAACGACTCGTGTGACTCCCTCCTACTTTGATCTCCTCCCCTCTGCTGTGAGGCAAGTCTTCGGAGTCCTCCTCCTGTGGAACAAGTCGTCTTCGGCGCTGAGCTCAGTCTCAAGAATCAGGCGGGAAAATAGTGGAATGCTGAAGGTTACGTCTGTCTAAATTCTTCGAGTTTGTGGGTATAAGTTTGCCAAAATTTTTAATGCCATTTTTGGCGAGGACTCGGAAATATTTCAGTGGAAAGAAATGTTGGCAGTAAGATTTATGCTACAGGCTGTACTTCTGAAATTAGTTGTGCATTACTCGTGTACTTCACACTAACACAGTCGTGGTCAGCTGCAAGCCAGACCTCAACTCCTTGTGTGTGTGTGTGTGTGTGTGTGTGTGTGTGTGTGTGTGTGTGTGTGTGTGGTAGAGGAAAAGATATATTCAAGTGGTTGGCAATGCCAGATATACGACACACCACCACCTCAGCCACAACACGACTATTCCCTCAGCAACGACACCTGTCAGTCACCAACACTGCCTGGATTGCAAGCTATTCAACGACGCCAAGAACACTTGAACCCTAAGTAAACCTTTCATAAAGAATTCAATGGTTTAATAAGTGTATCTTCTCCAGCTAAACCCCAAGTGGACAACTGCTATTCATGAACTTATAGATTCAGGAAGGTGTCACCTCTGTGTATAACCTTCCTCCTCCTTCAGAATTATACGTGTCTGAATTTTCATTCAGATTTTGATTCAGATTTTGTATGTTTCCTGTATTCCATCATCGATGTGTGTGTATGTTTCATCAGTGTTATGTATGGTATATTACCCATCTAAGTCGTTCCATCCCATCAGTGTTACCACTAGGAAAACTACTATGATCCGTCACAACAGTGTTTCACAGCCACCATGATCAGTCAATGTAATGTTTTACTACCACCATGACCAGTCACAACAGTGTTTCACAGCCACCATGACCAGTCACAACAGTGTTACACAGCCACCATGATCAGTCAATGTAATGTTTTACTACCACCATGACCAGTCACAACAGTGTTACACAGCCACCATGATCAGTCAATGTAATGTTTTACTACCACCATGACCAGTCACAACAGTGTTTTACAACCACCATGATCAGTCAATATAATGTTTTATAACCATCTTGATCAGTCACAACAGCGTTTTACAACCACCATGATAAGTCACAACAGCGTTTTACAACCACCATGATCAGTCAATATAATGTTTTATAACCATCTTGATCAGTCACAACAGCGTTTTACAACCACCATGATAAGTCACAACAGCGTTTTACAACCACCATGATAAGTCACAACAGCGTTTTACAACCACCATGATCAGTCACAGCAGTGTTTCACAACCACCATAACCAGTTACAACAGTGTTTTACAACCACCATGACCAGTCACAACAGTGTTTCACAACCACCATAACCAGTTACAACAGTGTTTTACAACCACCATGACCAGTCAAAACAGTGTTTTACAACCTCCATGAGAAGTCACAACAGTGTTCTACAACCATGACCAGTTACAACAGTTTTACAACCACCATGATTAGTCACAACAGTGTTTCACAACCACCATGAGAAGTCACAACAGTGCTTTACAACCATGACCAGTCACAACAGCGTTTCACAACCACCATGACCAGTCACAACAGCGTTTCACAACCACCATGACCAGTCACAAGAGCGTTTCACAACCACCTCAACCAGTCAAATCGTCTCCTGGTATCTGACAGTCGCGTCCTTCGCTTCACACTTACTCCAATCACAACACCGTGCCTTACTTCCGGACAAATTACCAATCACAGCCACGCCCACTCCTCACCCACGACCAATCACCGCCCCACAGGGCCCTCAAATACTTGACCAATCGCGGTGATCGCCTGCGCCTCCTGCGAGTCATAGGTCACTCCTCTGTACCCAGAATCTTCGGGGGTGCTCTCATTAAGCTGCGTATTGAGACATTAATGGACAATTGGCTCGTTTTGTGCACTAATACCCGGGCCTGTCTCGCTGCCCAGGACCCTGATGGGCCGCTCGCCTGACGCTAATAACACGCGGTCCGACATATTACTGTGGGAGCTACAGTCTAATCTCAATATTTATCTGTGGCGTACAAAAAAAAGAAAAAGGAAAAATCCAATCTCATAAAATGGTCAAGATTAATATCTTCATCCGACGTCAAATTTGATGCTTGGCCCCAAGGAGTGTGTGTGTGTGTGTGTGTGTGTGTGTGTGTGTGTGTGTGTGTGTGTGTATGTGTGTGTGTGTGTATGTGTGTGTGTGTGTGTGTGTGTGTGTGTGTGTGTGTGTGTGTGTGTGTGTGTGTGTGTGTGTGTGTATGTATGTGTGTGTGTATGTGTGCGTGCGTGTGTGTGTAGGAGGGAGAGGAGAGATGTGTTAGGGAATACGATCTATGTACAGAGCAAAATACAAAGAGTTGAAAAGATAAATAGTTAATGGAAAGGGATGAAGGGGGAGGGGGTTGGCACTTGCGCAATAGCAAACTTCAACCTTGGCTTTTATTTTCCTAAATTTTCTCAGAGCATCTTACCAAAAAAAAATTTTTGCTTATGGTTAGAAGTAATCCAATCCGACTGGTGTTTCCCCTGATGATTAGAGGCGAGTAATCAGTGATCAATGGTGATTACATCCTTGATGTTATTTATAACACGGGGTCTCTGTTATTGTAGACCAGATTAATTTTTCTTATCTATTTCTCTTTTTTTTTTTTTCTTTTTAGTCAATTCCAGTTTAGATTACTACTTGCTCCTGTTGCTGTCTGTCTACCTGCTTGACCTGCCCGCGCCGCCCGCCCGCACCGCCCCTCAACCACCCATAATGCTACCGCTTCCATCATTAGCCCCGCGGCTGCCACAGCAGGCACGAACGGAGAGAGAGAGAGAGAGAGAGAGAGAGAGAGAGAGAGAGAGAGAGAGAGAGAGAGAGCTGCCTCACCCTTCTCTCTCGCTCGCTCTCTCTCGCCTTCATCACTTGACCAACAGACCATCTCAACATGGGATAGGAAACTCCTAATGCAAGAAGTGAAGCACAATAGAAGGGGATCTTCTGCGACAACACGACAGCACGACGTTAGTGTGATACAAGCGACAGCACGACGTCAACAGTTTGATATAAGCGACAGCACAACGTCAACAATTTGATACAAGCGACAGCACGACGTCAACAGTTTGATACAAGCGACAGCACGACGTTAGTGTGATACAAGCGACAGCACGACGTCAACAGTTTGATACAAGCGACAGCACGACGTCAACAATTTGATACAAGCGACAGCACGACGTTAGTGTGATACAAGCGACAACACGACGTCAACAATTTGATACAAGCGACAGCACGACGTTAGTGTGATACAAGCGACAGCACGACGTCAACAGTTTGATACAAGCGACAGCACGACGTCAACAATTTGATACAAGCGACAGCACGACGTCAACAGTTTGATACAAGCGACAGCACGACGTTAGTGTGATACAAGCGACAGCACGACGTCAACAGTTTGATACAAGCGACAGCACGACGTCAACAATTTGATACAAGCGACAGCACGACGTCAACAGTTTGATACAAGCGACAGCATGACGTTAGTGTGATAC
The DNA here is from genome assembly GCF_036320965.1 of Panulirus ornatus. Classification (NCBI taxonomy): domain Eukaryota; kingdom Metazoa; phylum Arthropoda; class Malacostraca; order Decapoda; family Palinuridae; genus Panulirus; species Panulirus ornatus. The sequence continues at coordinate 11,519,391 of NC_092270.1, forward strand.
AAGCGACAACACGACGTCAGCAGTTTGATACAAGCGACAGCACGACGTCAACAATTTGATACAAGCGACAGCACGACGTCAACAATTTGATACAAGCGACAGGACGACGTCAACAATTTGATACAAGCGACAGCACGACGTCAACAGTTTGATACAAGCGACAGCACGACGTCAACAATTTGATACAAGCGACAGCACGACGTCAGCAGTTAGATACAAGCGACAGGACGACGTCAACAATTTGATACAAGCGACAGCACGACGTCAACAGTTTGATACAAGCGACAGCACGACGTTAGTGTGATACAAGCGACAGCACGACGTCAGCAGTTAGATACAAGCGACAGGACGACGTCAACAATTTGATACAAGCGACAGCACGACGTCAACAGTTAGATACAAGCGACAGCACGACGTCAGCAGTTTGATACAAGCGACAGCACGACGTCAGCAGTTTGATTACAGCCAATAGCGCATCAGTATCATGACGTCAGGATATCGTTCACTGGGGTGCTTCAGTCCGTCCACCGGAGCCTCGTATCACGACAGCTGAAGCCTCGAAACAGGACAGCTGAACCGTCGTCACTCGGCAGCTGGAACCCGCGTCACATGGCAGCTGAACCTCGTTACAGAGCAGCTGAAGCCTCAAAACAGAACAGCTGAAACCTCGTCTCACAGCAGTTGAACCGTCGTCACACGGCAGCTGGAACCTCATCACACGGCAGCTGAAGCCTCAAAAACGGGACAGCTGGAACCTCATCACTCGGCAGCTGAACCCTTGTCACACGGCAGCTGGAACCACGTCACACGGCAGCTGGAACCACGTCACACGACAGCTGGAACCACGTCACACGGCAGCTGGAGCCTCGTCATACGGCGGCTGGAACCACGTCACATGGAAGCTAGAACCTCGTCACTCGGTAGCTGAGCCCTCGTCACACGGCAGCTGGAACCACGTCACACGGCAGCTGGAACCACGTCACACGGCAGCTGGAACCACGTCACACGACAGCTGGAACACGTCACACGACAGCTGGAACCACGTCACACTGACAGCTGGAACCACGTCATATAGCAGCTGGAACCTCGTCACACGGCAGCTGGAGCCACGTCACACGGCAGCCGAGCTTCGTCACACAACAGATGGCGTATCGTGACAGCATTAGCTGGAGCCTTCTAACACGAAAAAGTTTTAAGAGCCTCGTCACGGTACATCTGGAGCCTACAAGCACGGCAGCTGGAGCCTTGCGTTCCACGACCGAATACAAGCACAGATGTATCCCGGCCGATAACACGGCTCAATGAATATTTCTCCTTTACTATTAACGTTTAAAAAAAAAAAAGGAAAAAAAAAGGCCACATAATATTCTGTCACTACTACGTGCATGCAACGCTGCTCCACAGGTCACGACTGAAGCGAAGCCTCTGAAACAATGGATGAACCCAACGAGTCGGTAAAATTCCATCCTTTTTTTTCTTTTTTATTTATATCATTGAAGAAATTTCTTCCGTCATTCTTTATGAAACGATGAAAGTGACAAATTATCATAATTTCCTTATTGTAAAAGACACAGAACCAATGAGTGTCGTTATAAATTTAGTGACGTAACTACGAATTTTTGGACGTATTTACGAAGGATTCATCTTTTCACGAGAATTCGTTGGATATTGATTTACGCTATGAATTAGTAGCTTTGTTATGCACTGAGATACATACAGTTATACAAGGGTTATTCTAATGCAATTTAGATTTTGTAATGTTAGAACTACAGCACATCAATGGTTCTGAAGGATTATCCTAACTGGAATGCTTCGAAGCCTTATGTGGCACCATCATGCTCAAGTGATTTAGCTTTTGCTATATCATAATGTCATTGCCTTCTAATACCTGTCATAAGCTACGGTGTCACGGTGTTCTATTTCAAAAATTTCATGAGTTAGTCTCACTCTCATCTGTCCATTCTACGCGAAGGCCTGCCTGGCTGTGAACGGTGAGTTGAGTCATCCCCGACCGCTTGTATCAGAAAAAGAAGCTGTGGTTAATAGGTAAGTGTATACAGATACGCACCTTCTGTGGGGAATTACGTTTCCCAAGACTTAAGACCCTCGGAACCCATTCCCGCTGAATGGTGGACGAGCATAGAGGCATCCGATTCCCTGGTGTATACTTGCTACACCGTTACCCTATACTATAAACACTATGATACTGAAAATATGTGGCCCATCCCTTACATTCGAGCAACCTGACTAGTTACCGTATGAACACTCTCTGCGGTAGTCATGTATTGATGCGCTCCTGGAGGGTATGAGGCAAAAAGAGTTGTCGCTGTCCTTCTCCCCTCGGGAAACTTGGATCTCCTTGTGAGCTCCTGTCATCACGCGGTGGTATACGTGGTAGCCCCTGCGTTGGTATACGTGGTAGCCCCTGCGTGGTATACGGTGGTAGCCCCTGCGTTGGTATACGTGGTAGCCCCTGCGTTGGTATACGTGGTAGCCCCTGCGTGGTATACGGTGGTAGCCCCTGCGTTGGTATACGTGGTAGCCCCTGCGTGGTATACGGTGGTAGCCCCTGCGTTGGTATACGTGGTAGCCCCTGCGTGGTATACGGTGGTAGCCCCTGCGTTGGTATACGTGGTAGCCCCTGCGTTGGTATACGTGGTAGCCCCTGCGGTAGTATACGGTGGCAGCCCCTGCGGTGGTTATACGGTGGTAGCCCCTGCGGTGGTATACGGTGGCAGCCCCTGCGGTGGTATACGTGGTAGCCCCTGCGTTGGTATACCGTGGCAGCCCCTGCGGTGGTATACGTGGTAGCCCCTGCGTTGGTATACGTGGTAGCCCCTGCGTTGGTATACGTGGTAGCCCCTGCGTTGGTATACGGTGGTAGCCCCTGCGGTGGTATACGGTGTAGCCCCTGCGGTGGTATACGGTGGCAGCCCCTGCGGTGGTTATACGGTGGTAGCCCCTGCGGTGGTATACGGTGGCAGCCCCTGCGGTGGTATACGGTGGCAGCCCCTGCGGTGGTATACGGTGGCAGCCCCTGCGGTGGTATACGTGGTAGCCCCTGCGTTGGTATACCGTGGCAGCCCCTGCGGTGGTATACGGTGGTAGCCCCTGCGGTGGTATACGGTGGCAGCCCCTGCGGTGGTATACGGTGGCAGCCCCTGCGGTGGTATAACGGTGGTAGCCCCTGCGGTGGTATACGTGGTAGCCCCTGCGGTGGTATACGGTGGTAGCCCCTGCGTGGTATACGGTGGTAGCCCCTGCGGTGGTATACGGTGGTAGCCCCTGCGGTGGTATAACGGTGGTAGCCCCTGCGTTGGTATACGGTGGTAGCCCCTGCGTTGGTATACGTGGTAGCCCCTGCGTGGTATACGGTGGTAGCCCCTGCGGTGGTATACGGTGGCAGCCCCTGCGGTGGTATACGGTGGCAGCCCCTGCGGTGGTATACGTGGTAGCCCCTGCGTGGTATACGGTGGTAGCCCCTGCGGTGGTATACGGTGGTAGCCCCTGCGGTGGTATACGGTGGCAGCCCCTGCGGTGGTATAACGGTGGTAGCCCCTGCGTGGTATACGGTGGTAGCCCCTGCGTGGTATACGGTGGTAGCCCCTGCGGTGGTATACGGTGGCAGCCCCTGCGGTGGTATACGGTGGCAGCCCCTGCGGTGGTATACGGTGGCAGCCCCTGCGGTGGTATACGGTGGCAGCCCCTGCGGTGGTTATACGGTGGTAGCCCCTGCGTGGTATACGGTGGTAGCCCCTGCGGTGGTATACGGTGGCAGCCCCTGCGGTGGTTATACGGTGGTAGCCCCTGCGGTGGTATACGGTGTAGCCCCTGCGGTGTATACGGTGGTAGCCCCTGCGGTGTATACGGTGGTAGCCCCTGCGTTGGTATACGTGGTAGCCCCTGCGGTGGTATACGGTGTAGCCCCTGCGGTGGTATACGGTGGCAGCCCCTGCGGTGGTATACGGTGGCAGCCCCTGCGGTGGTATACGTGGTAGCCCCTGCGTGGTATACGGTGGTAGCCCCTGCGGTGGTATACGTGGTAGCCCCTGCGTTGGTATACGTGGTAGCCCCTGCGTTGGTATACGTGGTAGCCCCTGCGTTGGTATACGGTGGTAGCCCCTGCGGTGGTATACGGTGTAGCCCCTGCGGTGGTATACGGTGTAGCCCCTGCGGTGGTTATACGGTGGTAGCCCCTGCGTGGTATACGGTGGTAGCCCCTGCGTTGGTATACGGTGGTAGCCCCTGCGTTGGTATACGTGGTAGCCCCTGCGTTGGTATACGGTGGTAGCCCCTGCTGTGGTATACGGTGGTAGCCCCTGCGTTGGTATACGTGGTAGCCCCTGCGGTGGTATACGGTGGTAGCCCCTGCGTTGGTATACGGTGGTAGCCCCTGCGTTGGTATACGTGGTAGCCCCTGCGGTGGTTATACGGTGGTAGCCCCTGCGTTGGTATACGTGGTAGCCCCTGCGGTGGTATACGGTGGCAGCCCCTGCGGTGGTATACGTGGTAGCCCCTGCGTTGGTATACGTGGTAGCCCCTGCGTTGGTATACGTGGTAGCCCCTGCGGTGGTATACGTGGTAGCCCCTGCGTTGGTATACGGTGGTAGCCCCTGCGTTGGTATACGTGGTAGCCCCTGCGTTGGTATACGGTGGTAGCCCCTGCTGTGGTATACGGTGGTAGCCCCTGCGGTGGTATACGGTGGTAGCCCCTGCTGTGGTATACGGTGGTAGCCCCTGCGGTGTATACGGTGGTAGCCCCTGCTGTGGTATACGGTGGTAGCCCCTGCTGTGGTATACGGTGGTAGCCCCTGCGGTGGTATACGGTGGTAGCCCCTGCTGTGGTATACGGTGGTAGCCCCTGCTGTGGTATACGGTGGTAGCCCCTGCGGTGTATACGGTGGTAGCCCCTGCGTTGGTATACGTGGTAGCCCCTGCGTGGTATACGGTGGTAGCCCCTGCGTTGGTATACGTGGTAGCCCCTGCGTGGTATACGGTGGTAGCCCCTGCGGTGGTATACGGTGTAGCCCCTGCGGTGGTTATACGGTGGTAGCCCCTGCGGTGGTATACGGTGGCAGCCCCTGCGGTGGTATACGGTGGTAGCCCCTGCGTTGGTATACGTGGTAGCCCCTGCGGTGGTATACGTGGTAGCCCCTGCGTTGGTATACGGTGGTAGCTCCTGCGGTGGTATACGTGGTAGCCCCTGCGTGGTATACGGTGGTAGCCCCTGCGTTGGTATACGGTGGTAGCCCCTGCGGTGGTATACGGTGGCAGCCCCTGCGGTGGTTATACGGTGGTAGCCCCTGCGTTGGTATACGGTGGTAGCCCCTGCGGTGGTATACGGTGTAGCCCCTGCGGTGGTATACGTGGTAGCCCCTGCGTTGGTATACGGTGGTAGCCCCTGCGTTGGTATACGTGGTAGCCCCTGCGTTGGTATACGGTGGTAGCCCCTGCGGTGGTATACGGTGTAGCCCCTGCGGTGTATACGGTGGTAGCCCCTGCTGTGGTATACGGTGGTAGCCCCTGCTGTGGTATACGGTGGTAGCCCCTGCGGTGGTATACGGTGGCAGCCCCTGCGGTGGTTATACGGTGGTAGCCCCTGCGTTGGTATACCGTGGCAGCCCCTGCGGTGGTTATACGGTGGTAGCCCCTGCGGTGGTATACGTGGTAGCCCCTGCGGTGGTTATACGGTGGCAGCCCCTGCGGTGGTATACGTGGTAGCCCCTGCGTTGGTATACGTGGTAGCCCCTGCGTTGGTATACGTGGTAGCCCCTGCGTGGTATACGGTGGTAGCCCCTGCGGTGGTATACGGTGGCAGCCCCTGCGGTGGTATACGTGGTAGCCCCTGCGGTGGTATACGGTGGCAGCCCCTGCGGTGGTATACGGTGGCAGCCCCTGCGGTGGTATACGTGGTAGCCCCTGCGTTGGTATACGTGGTAGCCCCTGCGGTGGTATAACGGTGGTAGCCCCTGCGTGGTATACGGTGGTAGCCCCTGCGGTGGTATACGGTGGTAGCCCCTGCGGTGGTTATACGGTGGTAGCCCCTGCGTGGTATACGGTGGTAGCCCCTGCTGTGGTATACGGTGGTAGCCCCTGCGTTGGTATACGTGGTAGCCCCTGCGGTGGTATACGGTGGCAGCCCCTGCGGTGGTATACGGTGGTAGCCCCTGCTGTGGTATACGGTGGTAGCCCCTGCGGTGGTATACGTGGTAGCCCCTGCGTGGTATACGGTGGTAGCCCCTGCTGTGGTATACGGTGGTAGCCCCTGCGTTGGTATACGTGGTAGCCCCTGCGTGGTATACGGTGGTAGCCCCTGCGGTGGTATACGGTGTAGCCCCTGCGGTGGTTATACGGTGGTAGCCCCTGCGGTGGTATAACGGTGGTAGCCCCTGCGTTGGTATACGTGGTAGCCCCTGCGGTGGTTATACGGTGGTAGCCCCTGCGGTGGTATACGGTGTAGCCCCTGCGGTGGTATACGGTGGTAGCCCCTGCTGTGGTATACGGTGGTAGCCCCTGCGGTGGTATACGTGGTAGCCCCTGCGGTGTATACGGTGGTAGCCCCTGCTGTGGTATACGGTGGTAGCCCCTGCGGTGGTATACGGTGGCAGCCCCTGCGGTGGTTATACGGTGGTAGCCCCTGCGGTGGTATACGGTGTAGCCCCTGCGGTGGTATACGGTGGTAGCCCCTGCTGTGGTATACGGTGGTAGCCCCTGCGGTGGTATACGGTGTAGCCCCTGCGGTGGTATACGTGGTAGCCCCTGCGTTGGTATACGGTGGTAGCCCCTGCGGTGGTATAACGGTGGTAGCCCCTGCGGTGGTATACGGTGTAGCCCCTGCGGTGGTATACGTGGTAGCCCCTGCGGTGGTTATACGGTGGTAGCCCCTGCTGTGGTATACGGTGGTAGCCCCTGCGGTGGTATACGGTGTAGCCCCTGCGGTGTATACGGTGGTAGCCCCTGCGGTGGTTATACGGTGGTAGCCCCTGCGTTGGTATACGTGGTAGCCCCTGCGTGGTATACGGTGGTAGCCCCTGCTGTGGTATACGGTGGTAGCCCCTGCGGTGGTATACGGTGGTAGCCCCTGCGTTGGTATACGGTGGTAGCCCCTGCGTTGGTATACGTGGTAGCCCCTGCGTTGGTATACGTGGTAGCCCCTGCGGTGTATACGGTGGTAGCCCCTGCGTTGGTATACGGTGGTAGCCCCTGCTGTGGTATACGGTGGTAGCCCCTGCTGTGGTATACGGTGGTAGCCCCTGCTGTGGTATACGGTGGTAGCCCCTGCGTTGGTATACGTGGTAGCCCCTGCGGTGGTATACGGTGTAGCCCCTGCGGTGGTATACGGTGTAGCCCCTGCGGTGGTATACGGTGGTAGCCCCTGCGGTGGTATACGGTGGCAGCCCCTGCGGTGGTATACGGTGGCAGCCCCTGCGGTGGTATACGTGGTAGCCCCTGCGTTGGTATACGTGGTAGCCCCTGCGGTGGTATACGTGGTAGCCCCTGCGGTGGTTATACGGTGGTAGCCCCTGCGTTGGTATACGTGGTAGCCCCTGCGGTGGTATACGTGGTAGCCCCTGCGTTGGTATACGTGGTAGCCCCTGCGGTGGTATACGGTGGTAGCCCCTGCGGTGGTATACGGTGGTAGCCCCTGCGTGGTATACGGTGGTAGCCCCTGCGGTGGTATACGGTGGTAGCCCCTGCGTGGTATACGGTGGTAGCCCCTGCGTTGGTATACGTGGTAGCCCCTGCGGTGGTATACGGTGTAGCCCCTGCGGTGTATACGGTGGTAGCCCCTGCGGTGGTATACGTGGTAGCCCCTGCGGTGTATACGGTGGTAGCCCCTGCGGTGGTATACGGTGTAGCCCCTGCGGTGGTATACGGTGGCAGCCCCTGCGGTGGTATACGGTGTAGCCCCTGCGGTGGTATACGGTGGCAGCCCCTGCGGTGGTATACGGTGGTAGCCCCTGCGGTGGTATACGGTGGTAGCCCCTGCGGTGGTATACGGTGGTAGCCCCTGCGGTGGTATACGGTGGTAGCCCCTGCGTTGGTATACGGTGGTAGCCCCTGCGGTGGTATACGGTGGTAGCCCCTGCGGTGGTATACGGTGGCAGCCCCTGCGGTGGTATACAGTGGTAGCTCCTGCGGTGGTATACGGTGGTAGCCCCTGCGGTAGTATACGGTGGTAGCCCCTGCGGTGGTATACGGTGGCAGCCCCTGCGGTGGTATACGGTGGTAGCCCCTGCTGTGGTATACGGTGGTAGCCCCTGCGGTGGTATACGGTGGCAGCCCCTGCGGTGGTATACGGTGGTAGCCCCTGCGGTGGTATACGGTGGTAGCCCCTGCGGTGGTATACGGTGGTAGCCCCTGCGTTGGTATACCGTGGCAGCCCCTGCGGTATGGAACACGAGTGTAGTCCTTCTCTAGTAAACCCAAGACCTAAAAACAAGACATTCCAAACTACCATTACGACATTCCTCCGGCGATGACCTCTGACCCCTTATCATCGCATTATATGCGCACCAACCTTCGTTATGGCCTTTTCTCGCTTATTCACTCCCGTCCATCTAGACGCCCACCACATCTCGGGGGTCTGGAAGGGAGCCATCACCACACTCAGTTCCCTGGGGTTTGATCCTTATGGCTAATTGAGTTCTTATGGTGAATTATTCCTCCGCTGTGAGAGGCTGGGTGAGTAATTGTGAGTAATTGTAATCAGGTTGTCTGCGTCGCCGGAATGAGGAATTGTAATCATGGCCGTTTGTGTCGTTAGCCCAAGTTAATGTTAGCTATATGTTAATGTCCAATGAGTTTATACTGCGTCTGACGTTATCAGAAACTTACAAATAATGTGGGAAAAAAAAAAACCCTTGCTTTCCAAAGGTTTGGATGAGCTGTCAGATATTCAGCATTATTTATCGAGACGAAAATATATGAAAAAAAAAAAAAAAAGAACAATGTAGGACCACAAATCACCCACCCGACACTGTTTACGTCTGACGCCATGAGGTGACGTGAGAGGGTGCCATGGGGACAGAACAGCTGGAATCATTCGGTGGTCCATAAACAGCGTTCGTGAATAAACATGAACTCCGCCGGAGATAAACAAATTGAAAACAGTGAACAGCTGCGCAAGGGCAGATGTGCACATATGAACGTGGACATACATGCTGGTACGTACACATACACACACACACACATGGGTCTGTCTCCATGGTGTGTAGTGGGTAGCGTTACTGACCATGAGTTAGTTCGGGCCTGCCCCCCACACTCCCATGTGCTCGGATGGACCTCATCCTCTCCCTTTCATACAGTCTGCAGGACCCCAGCCCCGCACACTCCCATGCGTGGAGTCAGTGGACGCCTCTTCTGGTCTTACGTTTCTTCGTTTTCCTCCTCCTCCTCCTCCCCTCGCCACACACTCCACTTCCTTCGGGACACCCCATCCACCTCAACCTCACCCTTCTTAACAACTCTCTCTTGATCTTCACAGATTCTTCCACTCTACCTAGGAATCCCATAGAAAAGCAATATAACACGCATGTATTTCAACTTTTTCCTTCTTCCTCAGGTTGATATTAAATCCGACTGTGTTTTGCTACATCCCTACAGAATCCTTTCAACTTTTTCCTTCTTCCTCGGGTTGATATTAAATCCGACTGTGTTTAGCTACATCCCTACAGAATCCTTATGTCAGTATACCCTCTCTATACTATACAATACTCCCTCATACTAATTTTCCTGCCGTCTGGTGTGTCCGGCGGGAGTGGCGGAGTTAGGGAGGAGACATCTGCTTTGCTATCGTGGCTCCATCGGCAGAGTGATTAGAGATGCAGGGTTCTATTACCGTCTTGCGACACATAACCTCGCCACAAAAGAGCGTCAGGTCTTTTGTGATGTGTCTGCATGTAAAACCAGCTTCTCCATCACCAACAAGATGCCTTCCTTCTCTACATCACCTCGACAGTATGTGTTCACCTTCCCAAATCACCACGACAGTAATTACCTTCCCAAATCACCACGACAGTAATTACCTTCCCAAATCACCACGAAATGATCTTTCATTCCAACATCAAATATGACCCTCCTCTTTTCTCATCAGTATAACAATGCCCCTCTAACCACTGTATCTACGAAAACAGCCCAACATCACGACAAACGTCTCCATCCAGCATCATCATCACGACAAACGTCTCCATCCAGCACCATTATCACGACAAACGTCTCCAACCAGCATCATCATCACGACAAACGTCTCCATCCAGCACCATCATCACGACAAACGTCTCCATCCAGCTACGTCATCACGTCTCGTATTTCCATCACGCTCAGACATTCCACCTACTCACTCCTCACCACATATCCAATACACCTTCCTTCCCTTACTCCACCACACCAAACCCCCTCCCTCTCAACCACAAACACACCCAAACCCCTCCCTCTCCACCACAACCACACACTCAAACCTCCTCCTTCAACACCACTACCACATTGAACACCTCCCCCTCGCTCCCTCCCTCTCAAGACAACCACGCCCCACTCCCTCCCTCTCCATCAACACCACCACGCCCCACTCCCTTCCTCTCCACTAACACCACCACGCCCCACCCCCTCCCTCTCCATCAACACCACCACGCCCCACTCCCTCCCTCTCCACCAACACCACCGCGCCCAACCCCCTCCCTCTCCATCAACACCACCACGCCCCACTCCCTCCCTCTCCACCAACACCACCACGCCCTACCCCCTCCCTCTCCACCAACACCACCACGCCCCACTCCCTCCCTCTCCACCAACACCACCACGCCCCACCCCCTCCCTCTCCATCAACACCACCACGCCCCACTCCCTCCCTCTCCACCAACACCACCACGCCCCACCCCCTCCCTCTCATCAACACCACCGCGCCCAACCCCCTCCCTCTCCATCAACACCACCACGCCCTACCCCCTCCCTCTCCACCAACACCACCACGCCCCACCCACTCCCTCTCCACCAACACCAGCCATCTCCGCTCCCCCACCCTGCATGCCAACCTTGAGATGGACTCACTAGGTCACTGTGGTCTCAAGGCACATAATTGTCATAATTCTAACCCTGGGGCCGAACTCCTTGGCTCGCAGGATGCAAGACCTTGCTGGGGGCTAGTGTGGGGTCTGGGGAGAGGAGCAAGCGGGGGTGACGTGGAGATGGGAGAAAGTGAGAGAGAGAGAGAGAGAGAGAGAGAGAGAGAGAGAGAGAGAGAGAGAGAGAGAGAGAGAGAGAGAGAGAGAGAGAGAGGAAGGTCAAGTGTAAGGGGTTTCAGGACTAGCAAAATGGACCCGGGGTTACGATGCGTCGCGTTTTACCCTCTGAATGTGTCGGGTCTGTCGGAGGTGAGGCGAGGGCGTTAGGTCTGTCGCTCAGATGAGAGACAGAGAACACCCGACTCCAGGGGTGTATACCACACACGACCCTTGTGGGTGAGGGAGGAGGAAGAGAGGGAATTCGCTCGTGTGTGTGTGTGTGTGTGTGTGTGTGTGTGTGTGTGTGCAAGCACGCGTGTGTCTGAATCAACGCACGCGTGTGCATGGCTAAAGTCTCTCTGAGAATTAGTGAATGTGTACGAATGTCAGGTTTGCCAGGTATGTGCGCGCTAGCATGCGCGAGTGTGCACGCGTCTGCGTGTGCGTCGCGGTTACCAGATAACCCAGACACTAACACTTGGAGGTAAGACAGGCGAGATGAAGCCTCTGCTTATCCCTCAGACATCAATGTTGTCTCCATTCTGCCACCAGGTATGGACTAGATGATAAGCAGATACGATAGATATAGACAGATACATGAATAGAAACAAGAACACGTAAGCATACAGATGGACAGATGACGTATAGTGATGCATATGTCAACGTACAGTACAAGCGAACAGACAGACATTCATGTTTATTAACACAATTATCAATGTTTACATAAATCACGAGAAGCAACAGCAGACGACAACAGGAAAACAACAGCGGCCATGGCGAAAAGACAGCGGCAACAGTGACAACACCAACAAGTGGCAAGAGTGACAACACCAACAAACGGCAACAGTGACAACACCACCAAATGGCAAACAGTGACATCACCAAACAGCAAACAGTAATAACACCACCAAACGGCAGTGACAACACCACCAAACGGCAAACAGTAATAACACCACCAAACGGCAAACAGTGACAACACCACCAAACGGCAACAGTGACAACACTACCAAACGGCAAACAGTGACAACACCACCAAACGGCAACAGTGACAACACCACCAAACGGCAAACAGTGACAACGCCACCAAACGGCAACAGTGACAACACCACCAAACGGCAACAGTGACAACACCACCAAACGGCAAACAGTGACAACACCACCAAACGGCAAACAGTGACAATACCACCAAACGGCAAACAGTGACACTATCACCAAACGACAAACAGTGACAACACCACCAAACGGACCAAACGCACAGTGACAACACCACCAAACGGCAACAGTGACAACACTACCAAACGGCAACAGTGACAACACCACCAAACGGCAACAGTGACAACACCACCAAACGGCAAACAGTGACAACGCCACCAAACGGCAACAGTGACAACACCACCAAACGGCAACAGTGACAACACCACCAAACGGCAAACAGTGACAACACCACCAAACGGCAAACAGTGACAATACCACCAAACGGCAAACAGTGACACTATCACCAAACGACAAACAGTGACAACACCACCAAACGACAAACAGTGACAACACCACCAAACGGCAACAGTGACAACACCACCAAACGGCAAACAGTGACAACGCCACCAAACGGCAACAGTGACAACACCACCAAACGGCAAACAGTGACAACGCCACCAAACGGCAACAGTGACAACACCACCAAACGACAAACAGTGACAACACCACCAAACGGCAACAGTGACAACACCACCAAACGGCAACAGTGACAATGCCACCAAACGGCAAACACTGACAATACCACCAAACGGCAAACAGTGACACCATCACCAAACGACAAACAGTGACAACACCACCAAACGACAAACAGTGACAACACCACCAAACGGCAACAGTGATAATACCACCAAACAGCAAACAGTGACAACACCACCAAACGGCAA